>NC_138773.1:326903812-327061312 GCF_965119305.1 Pelophylax lessonae
AATTTACAAACCTGATCAAACCCCATCCAAAATGACATAAAAAGTTCAATACAAAATATGAGGTCCCGGGCCTGGAGGCCAACTAATAACGTCCATCTTGTCTTGTAGACATTGGAGTGTAAATTTTTGTTTGTTAAAAACCTTCCAAACAAACAACATAATAAAAACATATTTACATAAATACAGAATAAATGATATATAAACAAACAAAAACAAGTAGCTTACTTCAACATAAACAGAACCAAATATACAAACCAAGATATATGTTGTTATATATTTATATAGCTCTGACATATACTGCAGTGCTGTACAGAGATCACTGAGCCAATCACATCAGTCTCTGTACCAGAGGAGCTTACACTCTAATGTCCCCACCCCCCCCCACAGTCACATCAGTCTCTGTACCAGAGGAGCTTACACTCTAATGTCCCTTCACAGTCACATCAGTCTCTATACCAGAGGAGCTTACACTCTAATGTCCCCTCCCCCCCCCCCCCCACAGTCACATCAGTCTCTGTACCAGAGGAGCTTACACTCTAATGTCCCCACCCCCACAGTCACATCAGTCTCTGTACCAGAGGAATTTACACTCTAATGTCCCTTCACAGTCACATCAGTCTCTATACCAGAGGAGCTTACGCTCTAATGTCGTCGTCCCACACAGTCACACACTATTATTATCATTATACATTGATATAGCTCTGACATATACCGCAGTGTTGTACAGAGATCACTGAGCCAATCACATCAGTCTCTGTACCAGAGGAGCTTACACTCTAATGTCCCCTCCCCCACAGTCACATCAGTCTCTGTACCAGAGGAGCTTACACTCTAATGTCCCCTCCCCCACAGTCACATCAGTCTCTGTACCAGAGGAGCTTACACTCTAATGTCCCCCCACAGTCACATCGGTCTCTGTACCAGAGGAGCTTACACTCTAATGCCCCCTCCCCCACAGTCACATCAGTCTCTGTACCAGAGGAGCTTACACTCTAATGTCCCCTCCCCCACAGTCACATCAGTCTCTGTACCAGAGGAGCTTACACGCTAATGTCCCCTCCCCCACAGTCACATCAGTCTCTGTACCAGAAGAGCTTACACTCTAATGTCCCCTCCCCCACAGTCACATCAGTCTCTGTACCAGAGGAGCTTACACTCTAATGTCCCCACCCCCACCCCACAGTCACATCAGTCTCTGTACCAGAGGAGCTTACACTCTAATGTCCCCCCTCCCCCACAGTCACATCAGTCTCTGACTGGGTGGGGGACATTAGAGTGTAAGCTCTTCTGGTACAGAGACTGATGTGATTGGCTCAGTGTTCTCTGTACAGCACTGTGGTATATGTCAGAGCCATATAAATGTATAATAATAGTGTGTGACTCTGGTTCAGACCCTGATAAGACCAAGGTGGAACATAGAGTGTAAGCTCCTCTGGTTCAGACATTGGGGTGTGATAAATGAGTGTTCCGTGTCCCCCCTGGCTCTCCCTGGCTGTACCGGCCTTCATACACCTGAGAAAGGAAGTTGGTGTCCTGCACTGAGCAGCCTCGATATTCTGCTGTCAGTTTCGGGGAAGGGTCGCTCCTCAGTGATGCCTTGGTGTCGGATTTGCTGTGTGACTCGGCAGTGCTGCGATGATGATGCAGAATATTTCCTGCCGATGATCCAATCGGTTTCATATGACTGATGCTGCCTCATACCCGCTCACTGCGATTATGTTATATTTGTGAATGAACGCATTTTTGGCGGGGTATTTTTCTGCACTCGCAGGATCTTTAAAGCGTAACTCCACTTTTGTTGAGAAAAAAAAACCCATTCCCCCTCTGGGTGATCTCTGTACATTGCAGGGATTGTAACAAACTTTGTTACAGATTCCTTCCTTTTTGTTAGAGCCGGTTCACATAAGAGCGACCCGACTTGCCGGGGCGACCTGTGAAGTCGCGGTGCACAGCTCGCACCGCGACCTCGGAGCAGCATGCACAGACTTCATATCATTGAAGTCAATGCAGGTCGCCTCCGGGTCGCCCCAAAGTAGTACAGGACCCTTTTTCTAAGTCGGAGCGACTTGTGTCGCTCCTATTAGAACGGGTCCTGTGCTAATCAATGGCAGGCGACTTGTCAGGCGACCAGGTCGCCTGACAAGTCGCCCCAGTGTGAACCGCCTCTTATTCTGAAGAAATCATTGTTTGTTCCTCTGTGCTGAGTGGGTCAAATGGGAGTGGTTTCATAATTATCTATCAGCTGTGGCAGCTGCAGGGCTCTGAGGAAAGCTGCTGGGCCTGCATCCCTTTAGACGTGTTCCTATTGGGAGGATCTCACCAAAAATGACATTTATGTTGCAGGGGATGCCAGAAATCTGACTTGTATCTTAGTGCAGACTTCTGGGAAAATTGATGAGCCAATCACACAAGCAGGAAATGATGTTTCTGGGGGTGTGGTCAGTATACATTCTGTGTACAGAACAGCTCCAGGCGGCCATATTGGATTGCATTTTCAGAAAATGACAACAGCTGCAGATTGAAAAGGAAAAGTCATTTTTAATGACATTCGATTACAATATGATTTGTGTTGCAATTGTATACGCAATGTTTTTTTCTTTGCTATTTTTTGTCCCCACTAAAGTGGAGTTACCCATTAAGGATAACACTCTGGGGAATGTGCATGTATTGCGGAGACGTACGCCCCTTTTTTTTTCCTCCCTTTTTTTTTTATGTTACGTACACATCTTTGCAAATCCATAGGTGTGATCCCAGACTCTGCACAGGTTTAGTTTAATATACGAATAATAATTAGTACTTTATTATGCAGCAGCAGTGAGCATGGGAGATAATCGCATCAGATGCAGAAATTTTCCAGCATGGTGGCCAATTGTGTAATTTTTGCGATCACACTTGTGGTGCCATTCATTGGTAGTGACGCCCCAGACCTGGCGTTAAGCACACATGAGCAGGCGCGGCGCTCAGGTCTCGAAAAGGTAAATGAGCCGCTTTGCCTCGTCCTTTCCATAGGCTGCCCTGTGCACCAAAACCTCGCAAAAATGCATGTGTGCGCGCTGCCTGATGTCACGCTACAGTAGTGGGAATGGGGTCAATAAAGGTCATTTTACCTATTCTGGATTCTAGAAGTTTTCAGCGTGCTGGAAAATGTATGAATTGTTGCCAAAAACCTCCTAAGGAGATTAGTTCTGGCCAGGAAGAGACATCATGTCAGACAGACAATGATCTCCTGTGTGTGGTAACCGTTTGGTCTGTTATTGTGGTCCAGCAAGTCCTGCGGCTGTGCTAAACTCAACGTAATGTGCTCTGTGTATTCCTCTGCTGCTGGGATCTAAAGAGCTCCTCACCTGTAGGCTGGGTGGGTCGCTTCTTCTCTCTGCTTCCTGTCTCCTCAGTCACACTGCAGGTTTGAATGCAGTGGCATAACTAGAACCTTCGGGTTCCCTGTGCAAGAAACCATGAAGGGTCCGGCCGGGGCTCTAAACTCCGAGCCCAGTGGTGGAACGCCAGAAAATAGGGAGTGGTGGAACGCCAGGACCCAATCACAAGTGTGACCCTGGTAGTTCCGCCACTGGTGGCAGTAGAATTTTTTTTTTTTTTTTTTATTATTATTATTATTATTATTATTATTATTATTATTATTATTTTATTTTATAATTTTAACTAAAAGTTTTTTTTTTTTTTTTTTTACCATTGTTTTGTTTTTATTTTTTACAATTGTTTTCATTTATTGTATTTTACAATTTTTTTTTTTTTTTTTTTTTTTTACAATATTTGTTTATTTTTTTTACCATTTTTGTTTTTACTTTTAATTTTTGAAATATTATTTGTTACCATTGTTTTTATTTTTTACAATATTCACCATTTTTTACCATTTTATTTTTATTTTTTACCATTATTTTTAACATTATTTGTTGTTTTTTTTTTTTACAAATTTTTTTGTATTTTACAATAATTTTTTTTACATTTTTCTTATTTACAATATTTTATTATTATTTGAATTTGTTTTTATTTTTTTACAATTTTTTTTCTTTTTTTTTTTTACCTTTTTGGTAAAAAATATTGTAAAAAATAAAAACAAAGGTAAAAAAAATTAAATATTGTAAATAAGAAAACATGTAAAAAAAAAAAAATATAATAATAATTGTAAAATACAAAAAATCGTACAAAAATAATAAACAAATAATGTAAAAAATAAAAACAATGGTAAAAAATATTGTAAAAATTAAAACCATGTTTTTTTTATTTTTACAATATTTGTTTTTTACCATTGTTTGTTTTTATCTTTTAAGCTTTTTTTAAATTATTTTTTTTTCCATTTTGTTTTTACAATATTTTTTTATTTTTTACATTTTTTTTTTTTTTTTCTTTTTTTTAGGCTCCCCGTTGGGTGGTGCTTTTTGTGAGGTATCAGGGGTCTAAACAGACCACCCTGATGTTTCTCCACTGAGGCACAGAAAGGAGATTTGACAGCACAAAATGTATGGACAGGAAGAGCTCTAAACAGAATCTTCCCGTTCATTCACAAACTGAAGCATAGGAAACAGTTTACTATGCCTCCGTTATGAATGAACACAGTCAGTGATCAGTACGGATCGCTGACTCTATTCATTCAGACAAGAAAGGGGCTGGAAAATTGACACATTTACCGACTCCTTCCCTCGCTCTCCATCCTGACACATCCCCCACAGCAGCCGGCAGAAGAACGAAGGGAAGAACCTAGCAGAACTGCAGGGGACGAAGTGGGGGTCCGAAGAGAGCACAGGGGGGCCAAGAAAAAGCACGGGGGGGGGGGGGCAGCAGAGAGAGCACAGCGGCCAGAAAAGAGCACAGGGGGGCAGCAGAGAGAGCACAGCGGCCAGAAAAGAGCACAGGGGGGCAGCAGAGAGAGCACAGCGGCCAGGAAAGAGCACAGGTGGGCAGCAGAGAGAGCACAGCGGCCAGGAAAGAGCACAGGGGGGCAGCAGAGAGCACAGCGGCCAGGAGAGAGCACAGGGGAGCAGCAGAGAGAGCACAGGGGGGCCGGGAAAGAGCACAGTGGCCAGAAAAGAGCACAGGGGGCAGCAAAGGGAGCACAGGGAGGCCGGGAAAGAGCACAGGGGGGCAGCAGAGAGCACAGCGGCCATGAAAGAGCACAGGGGGGCAGCAGAGAGAGCACAGTGGGGCTGGGAAAGAGCACAGGGGGGCAGCAGAGAGAGCACAGCGGCCATGAAAGAGCACAGGGGGGCAGCAGAGAGAGCACAGGGGGGCAGCAGAGAGAGCACAGCACCCGGGAAAGAGCACAGGGGGCAGCAGAGAGCACAGCAGCAAGGAAAGAGCACAGGGGGCAGCAGAGAGAGCACAGCAGCTGGGAAAGAGCACAGGGGGGCAGCATAGGGCACAGCAGCAAGGAAAGAGCACAGGGGGGCAGCAGAGAGAGCACAGTGGCCAGAAAAGAGCACAGGGGGGCAGCAGAAAGCAGCTGGATAGGCGGATCATTGGTGACTGCATATAGAGGAAGCGATCTCTTTATTTTCCTCCTGCAGCTGCTGAATTCCTGAAGGAGGGAGAGGAGGAGAAGCGAGCTTTCAGTGGCTGCAGGAGGAACATGGGGCGCTCGGCTTCTCTATGTGTATCTACAGCTCCTCCTATCCAGGTGTACGTGCAGACGGGCCCCCTTCAGGATTGGGCCAGGTTTCAATTGCAACACCCTGTAGGTACACCCCCCTGTTTTGGATCTTTTATCATTGGGGCTCAACCTGCGGCCCTCCAGCTTTTGGAGGAACTTACAAGTCCCATCATGCCTCCGCATTAGGGAGTCCTGGAACTACAAGTCCCATGAAGCATTGTAAGGTTGACAGTTACAAGCATGACTCCCAAAGGCTGGGGCATGATGGGGCTTGTAGTTCCACAACAGCTGGAGTGCTACAGGTTGAGCACTCATGGGTTAGATTGTAAGCTCTTATGAGCAGAGCCTTCTAACCCTGTTGTCACATTTTCTAGGGGGGGGGGGGGGGGGGTGGGGTTGTGGGAAGTGGGCCTTTCCTGTTAATCATTTCCCGACCACCTGCCGCCTTTTTACTGCGGCAGGGTGGCTCTCCTGTGTAAACTGACGTAGACCTATATCGGTCGCGCGTGGGGGGCTAGGGGGCGAGTGCACGCCGCGCTCCCGCCCCAGTCGGCAGCGGGGAAGCCGATGCATTGGGCAGACGGCTCGGATTGCTGCTTGCCACCCGCGATCGCTCCCCGCTGAGAGAGAAGGACGGCCGGATGTTGTAAACACAGCTGACCGTTCTTCTCCCTGGAATGATCACAGAGCTCCTGTGATCCTTCTATATAGGAACACAGGTCTCTATGATAATTTCACAAGCCACGCCCCCCACAGGTAGAATCACTCCCCTAGGTACACATTTAACCCCTTGATCACCCACAGTGTTAACCCCTTCCCTGCCAGTGTCATTAGTACAGTGACAGTGCATATTTTTAGCAATGATTACTGTAGTAATGTCACTGGTCCCCCCAAAAATGTCAGTTAGGGGTCCAATCTGTCCGCCGCAATGTCGCAGTCCCACTAAAAATCGCTGATCGTCGCCATTACTAGTAAAAAAAAACAATAAAAATGACATAAATCTTTCCTCTAGTTTGTAGACGTGCTAACTTTTGCGCAAAGCAATCAAAATACGCTTAGTGCGATTTTTTTTTTTTTTTTTTTTTTTTTTTTTTTTTTTTCCATCAAAAATATGTAGCAGAAAACAAATTGGCCTAAAATGTTAAAAAAAATTTGATTTTTTTAAATTTTTTATTTTTATTTTTTGGGAATGTTATATAGCAGAAAATGAAAAATATATTGGTTTTTTTTTTTTAAATTGTTTTGGTTGCGGCAGCTGATGGTGGGCTCGGCGCGCTTCGCTTATTGTTGACACTGGGCTCTGTATATGAAGAGGTCTGTCACTGCGGAGCTCGTGGCTGGCGACGTCCTCCATGTATGAATATTGACTCAGCTGCCGCTCTTCTGATCACAAATTAAACTGTGCTGACAGAAGACTCCCGTACCCCCCCTCCCCCCTCCCCTTGTGCAGTCAGTGCTGGACTACAAACTCCGGAATCTTCTGAATGGGTCAGATGGTTCATGTGTGGAACTTTGATGGTGTTTGCTGGAAATCTCGGTATATGTAGACTCAAAGGATGAGCATGCTAAGCCATAGGGATTGGAACTGACCTCATTTTTATTTGGCAAAATCTAAGCGTCTATAGGAAGTTGATATCCGACGCGTTTCGTAGATCAGATCTCTCTTCCTCAGGGCTTAAGTTTATTGTGAAGGAAGTATTTGGATGAGTTTGTAAATCCTGGATTTTTCATATTATGTTTTTAGGACTCCTTCGGCAGATCGAAAACCTGGGAATTCTGGCAGGAGTTGCGCTTAAGTGCCGGTTCACACTCTTACGGCTGCGGCGATCGCATGTAATATCGGAGCGCACTGCTCCTTCATTACATGCGATCGGCTGTGCGGTGCGAATTCAGCCATACACTTTGTATGGCTAAATTCGCACTGCACCCGCACAAAAGTCGCACATGACCCTTTTTTTCAGCCGCATCAGGATCGGATCGCACAGCGGTTCACACTTGTGCGATCCGATCCCGTGCGAACTGTAAGATCGCACTGCGATATGCGATCAAACTGGGGGTGTCGTTAACATTTCATTGACACCCCCAGCGTATCGCATATGGCAGTGTGAACTGCCAAGGGTGCGTTTGCGATGCGGGAACAGGCTGCAAATTCGCAGCCTTCCCGCATCGCACAAGTGTGGACCGACACTGACTGTCAACTTCACATTGACTTTTATTGTGACAAATCAAAATATCTGACCAATCCCCATGGCTCGGCGTCCATCTTTTCATGTCATGCTCCTCCCATGTATGTTCAACGCCGTCCTTCTGATGGGCTCTGTTTAGAGCGGGTCTGTAAGACTAGATGTCGAGGGCAACCCCCCCCCCACATCAGATATCAAGAGCCCCCCCCCCACATCAGATATCAAGAGCCCCCCCCCCCCCACATCAGATATCAAGAGCCCCCCCCCCCACATCAGATATCAAGAGCCCCCCCACATCAGATATCAAGAGCTTCCCCCACATCAGATATCAAGAGCCCCCCCCCCCACATCAGATATCAAGAGCCCCCCCCCCCACATCAGATATCAAGAGCCCCCCCCCACATCAGATATCAAGAGCCCCCCCCCCACATCAGATATCAAGAGCCCCCCCCACATCATATATCCAAGAGCCCCCCCCCCATCAGATATCAAGAGTCCCCCCCCCCCCCCACATCAGATATCAAGAGCCCCCCCCATCAGATATCAAGAGCCCCCCCCATCAGATATCAAGAGCCCCCCCCCATCAGATATCAAGAGCCCCCCCCATCAGATATCAAGAGCCCCCCCCACATCAGATATCAAGAGTCCCCCCCCCCCCCACATCAGATATCAAGAGCCTCCCCCCACATCAGATATCAAGAGTCCCCCCCCCCCCACATCAGATATCAAGAGTCCCCCCCCCCCCCCACATCAGATATCAAGAGTCCCCCCCCCCCCACACATCAGATATTAAGAGCCCTTCCCCACCATCAGAAGTCGAGTCCCAACCGTCCCGTACATCACACTGCACCCCCCTTACCTTGTGCTGCTGCTGGGAAGAAGCTAGGGGAGAAGTGTAAGGTCTGGAGGAGGACCAAAGGAGGGCTGGAGTGAGCTGAATGCTGAGACCAGGGGAAGCAGAGACAAAGGATTGCTGTGGCTGCAATGAGAGGTACAGGATCTGTAGAAGAAGCTCTGTCCTCCTCTCTGCTGCTGACTGCTGAGGCGAGAGGGCAAGAGATGTCTCCACGGCTGCATAAGAAGGGTACTGCAGCTGCATGAGAAGTGCAAGGGTCACGTGAAATGGCCTGGAGGGCCGGATCTGGCCCCGGGCCTTGTGTTTGAGACACGTGGTTTAGAGAGATGCGGTGGCTGGAAGCCGGGCCAAGCTGGCCATTCTTTGTGGGAATTAAAGGGTCCATTGAATCAGTCACTCCCGTTTTCAATGCCGGTATCCTGGCAAATAATTCCTCCTGTCGAAAAATGAATCCAACGAACTGCGCATGCGCAATACATGACGTCACTCCAGCTGATATCTCGATCAGCTGACGTAATGATTACACTGCCATGTGCAGTTCATTGGATGCATTATCAGATGAGTGACGGAGCGCGGCGGGACGAGAATCTGTCAGATTCTGCCTCGCTCCCTGCGCATGCGCAATACATGACGTCACTCCAGCTGATATCTCGATAAAAGGGGCACTATGATGGGGAAACTGATGTAAAGGAGGACTCTGCGGGGACACTGGATGTAAAGGGGCACTCTGACAGGGACACTGATGTAAAGGGGCACTCTGATGGGGACACTGATGTAAAGGGGCACTCTGATGGGGACACTGATGTAAAGGGGCACTCTGATGGGGACACTGGAATTAAAGGGGCACTCTGACGGGGACATGGATGTAAAGGGGCACTCTGACGGGGACACTGGAATTAAAGGGGCACTCTGACGGGGACACGGATGTAAAGGAGCACTCTGACGGGGACACTGATGTAAAGGGGCACTCTGACGGGGACACTGGAATTAAAGGGGCACTCTGACGGGGACACGGATGTAAAGGAGCACTCTGACGGGGACACTGATGTAAAGGGGCACTCTGACGGGGACACGGATGTAAAGGGGCACTCTGATGGGGAGACTGGAATTAAAGGGGCACTCTGACTGGGACACGGATGTAAAGGGGCACTCTGACTGGGACACGGATGTAAAGGGGCACTCTGACTGGGACACGGATGTAAAGGGGCACTCTGATGGGGAAACTGGATGTAAAGGGGCACTCTGACTGGGACACTGATGTAAAGGGGCACTCTGATGGGGACACTGGATGTAAAGGGGCACTCTGACTGGGTAACACTGGATGTAAAGGGGCACTCTGATGGGGACACGGATATAAAGGGGCACTCTGATTGGGACACGGATGTAAAGGGGCACTCTGACGGGGACACGGATGTAAAGGGGTACTCTGATGGGGTCACTGATGTAGTTAGTCGGAGGCATTATTCCAGAGAACACCGGCCTTCCCTTTGGTGCTGGTTTTTTTTGAGGCCTGCAGAAGTAAGAGGAGAGCAGACTGATAGGAGGATGGAAGACTGACTTCTGGAGGGAGTAAAACCAGCAGAGCACGCCACCAGTCTTTATCCCTGAGTTTTTCAGTGATTAGCCACATCATCCTACAATGTCCAGCATGCTGGGAATTTTTTAGTCATTGCAGTGATCGTTGGTTCTCCTGTATGTGAGGAACTGTGTGAATTCTGGAATTTAGTAGAAGGCACAGCTGCCTTTCATCCATCGGCCGTCAGATATCCTCTTCTGTCCACTCAGTTCCGGGAGGTTGAGCCGCAGATGATGAAAGAACGTTAATTGCAGCCGAAGGATCTGTGAGTGCCGAATCTCACCGTACGGACACAAGGCCTTCTATAATGAGAGCACTCAGCTATGTAAGCGAGCCGCCGCTTCCTGCTACACATCGCTTAATAATTAATAACACCATCATTGGAGAGCCTCCATCACTGTGCACTGATTGCTGGGGGAGGGGGAGTCCAATCAGTGCAAACTATGGCCGATCGCTCGCATTGTATCCGTGTGTGCGCAATTGGTCCGACTCTCTCCGCCTCAGTCACTTACCTTTCTCTTTTCACTCGCTTCCTTCATGCACTCTCTTTTCCCGGGCTCTCCCTCCCTGACTCTCTTTCTCTCTCTCTTAAACACTCTCTTTTCATGCGTGCGCTATCTATCACTTCTTGTGCACATTCTCTATCTTTCTCTCCTTGCGTATGCTCTCACCTTGCGCATGCACTCTCTATGTCTCTCCATCCCAGCATTCTCCCTCTGTCTCTCCTTGCGTGTGTGCGCTCTCTCTGTCTCTCCTTGCATGTGTGCACTTTCTCTCTTCGTGCGTGCTCTGCCATTTCCTGCACATTTTCTCTTTCTCTCGGTGCGCGTGCTGTCTCTGGCTCTCCTTGCATGTGCTCTCTCCTTGTTTATGCATTCTCCCTCTCTCTTTATGGGATGTGCACTCTCTCCTTGCGTATGGCCCTTCCCACTCTCTCCTTGCGTATGGCCCTTCCCACTCTCTCCTTGCGTATGCGCCCTCCCACTCTCTCAACTTGTGTATGCGCCTTCCCACTCTCTCAACTTGCGTATGCGCTCTCTCTCCATGGAGATGCACTCTGCCTCCCTCAACTTGCGTATGCGCTCTCCCTCTGTCTCTCCTTTTGTGTCTATCACAAGGTCTCTGTCTCTTTTTGCTTTCACTCGCTCGCTGTCTCCCTGTCTGCCCTTTGTGTGTGCTTGCGCTCGCTGCCTTTCTCTCTCTCTCTCTGCCCTATGGGTGCGCTTACACTCGCTCGCTGTCTCTCTGCCCTATGTGTGCGCTTACACTCACTCGCTGTCTTTCTCTGTCTGCCCTATGGGTGCGCTTACACTCACTCGCTGTCTTTCTCTTTCTGCTCTATGTGTGCACTTACACTCACTCGCTGTCTCTTTCTTTGTCTGCCCTATGGGTGCGCTTACACTCACTCACTGTCTCTCTCATTGTCTGCCCTATGGGTGCGCTTACACTCACTCACTGTCTCTCTCATTGTCTGCCCTATGGGTGCGCTTACACTTGCTCGCTATCTCCCTCTCTCTGTCTGCCCTGTGGGTGCGCTTACACTTGCTCGCTGTCTGTCTCTCTGCCCTATGTGTGCGCTTACACTCGCTCGCTGTCTGTCTCTCTGCCCTATGTGTGCGCTTACACTCGCTCACTGTCTCTCTGCCCTATGTGTGCGCTTACACTCACTCGCTGTTTGTCTCTCTGCCCTATGTGTGCGCTTACACTCACTCGCTGTATCTTTCTCTGTCTGCCTATGGGTGCGCTTATACTTGCTCACTGTCTCTCTCTCTGTCTGCCTTATGGGTGCGCTTACGCTTGCTCGCTGTCACCCTCTCTCTGTCTGCCCTATTTTTGCGCTTACTCGCTCGCTGTTTCTCTGACATATGTGTTTGCTTACACTCGCTCGCTGTCTGTCTCTCTGCCCTATGTGTGCGCTTACTCACTCGATGTCTCTCTCTGCCCTATGTGTGCGCTTATTCTCATTCGCTTTCTCTGTCTGCCCTATGTGTGCGCTTACACTTGCTCGCTGTCTCTCTCTCTACCCTATTGGTACGCTTACACTTGCTCGCTGTCTCTCTCTGTCTGCCCTATGGGTGCGCTTACACTTGCTCGCTGTCTCTCTCTGCCCTATGTGTGCGCTTACACTCGCTGTCTGTCTCTCTGCCCTATGTGTGCGCTTACACTCGCTGTCTCTCTCTCTACCCTATTGGTACGCTTACACTTGCTCGCTGTCTCTCTCTGTCTGCCCTATGGGTGCGCTTACACTCGCTCGCTGTCTCTCTGCCCTATGTGTGCGCTTACACTCGCTCGCTGTCTCTCTGCCCTATGTGTGCGCTTACACTCGCTCGCTGTCTCTCTGCCCTATGTGTGCGCTTACACTCGCTCGCTGTCTCTCTGCCCTATGTGTGCGCTTACACTCGCTCACTGTCTCTCTGCCCTATGTGTGCGCTTACACTCGCTCACTGTCTGTCTCTCTGCCCTATGTGTGCGCTTACACTCGCTCACTGTCTCTCTGCCCTATGTGTGCGCTTACACTCGCTCACTGTCTGTCTCTCTGCCCTATGTGTGCGCTTACACTCGCTCGCTGTCTCTCTTTGTCCTATGTGTGCGCTTACACTCGCTCGCTGTCTCTGCCCTATGTGTGCGCTTACACTCGCTCGCTGTCTGTCTCTCTGCCCTATGTGTGTGCGCTCTCTCTCTCTCTCTCTCTCCTTGTGCTTTTTATTTGCTCATTCTTTCCTGATACATTTATTTATTTTCTTTTGGTTTCTTCTTTTCTCCCTCTTTCATTCTTCCTCTCCTTTTGATCTGTAGAATTCCGGTACGGAAGGTTACAAGTCTCGTAGTTGCAGTCACACTGTTGTGTTGAGGTTGGCTCAGTGGGTTGCATTGTGTGCAGTAGCTGGTTTCTGTTGCAGAGAAGCATTGTTCCTGTTTTTATCTCCCTATGCCCCGGGGTCCGGACCTCCAGGAATAAACCGCTTACAGATCGTTCTTCGTGACTCTTCTGGGTGGGGTGATATTTTCCCTGTCGGGGCCCCGGATGTGGCTGCAGAGCCCGGCTGTCGTCTGGTGGCGCTGTAATGGCAGCGTTTGGCGGCGGTGGCCAGGCAATGCCGCCTGATGTCAGCTGCTACAATGGATGGAGAGGCCTTTTGTATGCAGAGTCAGGGCTGGCAGATGGCTAATTGGTTGTGATAATCCACTGGGACCAGTTCAGTGGATAAAGAATCCTGCGGGATTATCCCCCCCCCCCCCCCAATCAGGTGAAAGCCTGTCAGAGGCTCCATCTCTCTTCCTGCCCCCACATCTGGTGGCTATAAAGACACTGAGCCGGGTGTCGGAGGGTAATCGGAGGCCATTAGATGGCCGAGAGGTGTGAGGACGCAGATAGGAGGCGATAATCGGCTGCAATGTCGCCATCAGCGGGGGGGGGGGGGGCGCAGTCTGCCTTCATTGGGTCATTCATGGCGTTCTCACCTTTTTATAAAGAGATAATTGGTTTATTTATATCCCCGGAAGCAGAGAATTGCGCAGTCAGGTCCGCATTACAGCAAGGACCTCCTCAGTGGCTCAGAGATTGGACTGACCGGCTCCTGAATTCTGAATCCACCGGCAAGAAATCAGAAGAGTAAATTTTATATTCAGGTTGTAATTGGGGGAACAACTGCAGTCAGTATGGAACCCCCCCCCCCAAATAAAGTATGTCTGGCTTATCCTCCGTCCTTCAATTAAAAGGGAACCCCACCCATCAGACACAAAAGGCCGGATTCCATTCTGAGCTCCATGTATATTCTACAGCACCATTCCTGGGGGCCCAAACCCTACTGTCTCCACCCTCCCTCATATCCCTACTGTCCTTGCCCCCCATACCCCTACTGTCCTTGCCCCCCATACCCCAACTGTCCTTGCCCCCCATACCCCAACTGTCCTTGCCCCCCATACCCCAACTGTCCTTGCCCCCCATACCCCAACTGTCCTTGCCCCCCATACCCCAACTGTCCTTGCCTCCCATACCCCAACTGTCCTTGCCTCCCATACCCCAACTGTCCTTGCCCCCCATACCCCAACTGTCCTTGGGTGGGGGGCCCCCCATATCCCAACTGTCCTTGGGTGGGGGGCCCCCCATATCCCAACTGTCCTTGGGTGGGGGGCCCCCCATACCCCTTCACCTCCCCATACCCCAACTGTCCTTCATCCTCCCTCCCCATACTCCCAACTGTCCTTTGCCCCCACCCACACCTCAACTGCCCACCCTTCCTTTACCTCAATTGTCCTTTGCCCCCCCCCCCCCATACCTGAACTGTCCTTCACCCTGCAATCTTTACTGCCCCAGACTGAGGCCTATAAAGCCAGGGATAAAGTATAGAAACCCATCCATTGTGTCCTCCTCTATGCTGGGGTTCAATCTCTGGAATTCTTATTTTTATTAGGGTTGCCGTCTGATCTTTGGGGCTTTCTCTTTGATCTACACCACAATGTCCTCATTATACACGGACCTCCCCTTCAGTCTTCCACAGGTGTACCGGCTCCTCTCCTGGACAGATATGGCTTCCTCTGATCACACTGCTTGGTACCAGTACTGTTATGTGAATCGGTGTGCTCGGTACCAGTACTGTTATGTGGATCGGTGTGCTCGGTACCAGTGCTGTTATGTGGATCGGTGTGCTCGGTACCAGTACTGTTATGTGAATTGCTGTGCTCGGTACCAGTACTGTTATGTGGATCGGTGTGCTCGGTACCAGTGCTGTTATGTGGATCGGTGTACTCGGTACCAGTACTGTTATGTGAATTGCTGTGCTCGGTACCAGTACTGTTATGTGAATTGCTGTGCTCGGTACCAGTACTGTTATGTGGATCGGTGTGCTCGGTACCAGTACTGTTATGTGGATCGGTGTGCTCGGTACCAGTGCTGTTATGTGAATCGGTGTGCTCGGTACCAGTACTGTTATGTGGATCGGTGTGCTCGGTACCAGTGCTGTTATGTGGATCGGTGTACTCGGTACCAGTACTGTTATGTGGATCGGTGTGCTCGGTACCAGTACTGTTATGTGAATTGCTGTGCTCGGTACCAGTACTGTTATGTGGATCGGTGTGCTCGGTACCAGTACTGTTATGTGGATCGGTGTGCTCGGTACCAGTACTGTTATGTGAATTGCTGTGCTCGGTACCAGTGCTGTTATGTGGATCGTTGTGATCGGTACCAGTACTGTTATGTGGATCGGTACCAGTACTGTTATGTGGATCGGTGTGCTCGGTACCAGTGCTGTTATGTGGATCGGTGTACTCGGTACCAGTACTGTTATGTGAATTGCTGTGCTCGGTACCAGTACTGTTATGTGAATTGCTGTGCTCGGTACCAGTACTGTTATGTGGATCGGTGTGCTCGGTACCAGTGCTGTTATGTGAATCGGTGTGCTCGGTACCAGTACTGTTATGTGGATCGGTGTGCTCGGTACCAGTGCTGTTATGTGGATCGGTGTACTCGGTACCAGTACTGTTATGTGGATCGGTGTGCTCGGTACCAGTACTGTTATGTGAATTGCTGTGCTCGGTACCAGTACTGTTATGTGGATCGGTGTGCTCGGTACCAGTACTGTTATGTGGATCGGTGTGCTCGGTACCAGTACTGTTATGTGAATTGCTGTGCTCGGTACCAGTGCTGTTATGTGGATCGTTGTGATCGGTACCAGTACTGTTATGTGGATCGGTACCAGTACTGTTATGTGGATCGGTGTGCTCGGTACCAGTACTGTTATGTGGATCGATGTGCTCGGTACCAGTATTATGTGAATCGGTGTGCTCGGTACCAGTACTGGTATGTGGATTGGTGTGCTCGGTACCAGTACTGTTAGGTGGATCGGTGTACTCGGTACCAGTACTGTTTTATGTGGATCGGTGTGCTCGGTACCAGTACTGTTATGTGGATCGGTGTACTCGGTACCAGTACTGTTATGTGGATCGGTGTGCTCGGTACCAGTACTGTTATGTGGATCGGTGTACTCGGTACCAGTACTGTTATGTGTATCGCTGTGCTCGGTACCAGTACTGTTATGTGGATCGGTGTGCTCGGTACCAGTACTGTTATGTGGATCGGTGTACTCGGTACCAGTACTGTTATGTGGATCGCTGTGCTCGGTACCAGTACTGTTATGTGGATCGCTGTGCTCGGTACCAGTACTGTTATGTGGATCGCTGTGCTCGGTACCAGTACGGTTATGTGGATCGCTGTGCTCGGTACCAGTACTGTTATGTTTACCTGCTGGTTGCCACTGAGCCCGGTGGGAATAGTAAAGCGCCTGATGGAATCGTGTGAGATTGGTATTGATTTTTAGGCCTCTCTATCCGGCCGTCCATCACACCGCCAGAGGCTGTGGAGGATGTGTGCAGTGGAGCGGAGCGCCTGCCTGGGGCCCGACCAATGGGGGAGCAGCAACCCACGTCATGGCTTCAGCAGGCTGGTAAAAAGGCAGAATAATTCGAAGCAAGAGGGGATGGGGGTCCCCGGGACTGTCTGTATGGAGGTGATGGGTGTGCCTAGGACTGTCTGTAGGGAGGGGAATGAGGTACCTTGGACTTTCTGTAGAGAGAGGATGGGGTCCCTGGAACCGTCTGTAGGGAGAGGATGGGGATACCCGGGACTGTCTGTAGGGAGGGGATGGGGATACCTGGGACTGTCTGTAGGGAGGGGATGGGGATACCCGGGACTGTGTGTAGGAAGGGGATGGGGGTCCCCGGAACCGTCTGTAGGGAGGGGATGGGGGTCCCTGGAACCTTCTGTAGGGAAAGGATGGGGGGTCCCCGGAACCCTCTGTAGGGAGGGGATGGGGGTCCCTGGAACCTTCTGTAGGGAGAGGATGGGGTCCCCGGAACCGTCTGTAGTAAGGGGATGGGGGTCCCCGGGACTGTCTGTAGGGAGAGGATGGGGTCCCCAGAACCATCTGTAGGGAGGGGATGGGGGTTCCCAGGACTGTCTGTAGGGAGGGGATAGTCTCAGTCTTCTGTATTTTATGTTTTCTGATGTAAGTAAAATTGCATTGTGTGGAGAAAATGTTTCTGGAAGGATCTGTCCCACCAGAGCGATACGATGCTAGCCGTAACTGGCCTACACCAGTGTAATATAGGGGGCCTCCAGTGCTGCTCCTGACATCACCAAAGGGTATTTTGTGTCGGTAATGATACAGAAAGCTGACAGACTGGGGACATGCTGGAGGACATGGTGAGAGACTGGGATATGGTGAAGGAGAAGGTCAGAGACTGGGATATGGTGAAGGAGATGGTCAGAGACTGGGATATGGTGAAGGAGATGGTCAGAGACTGGGATATGGTGAAGGAGAAGGTCAGAGACTGGGATATGGTGAAGGAGAAGGTCAGAGACTGGGATATGGTGAAGAAGGTCAGAGACTGGGATATGGTGAAGGAGAAGGTCAGAGACTGGGGACATGCTGAAGGAGATGGTCAGAGACTGGGATATGGTGAAGGAGATGGTCAGAGACTGGGATATGGTGAAGGAGATGGTCAGAGACTGGGACATGGTGAAGGAGATGGTCAGAGACTGGGATATGGGGAAGGAGATGGTCAGAGACTGGGATATGGTGAAGGAGATGGTCAGAGACTGGGATATGGTGAAGGAGATGATCATGATTCTGTTGGTGGTGTCACACCTTCTCTGCCTATACCAATGTGAAGCTACAGAAATAGATATTCCATCAGACATTGAACAAACCGGCTCCAGGCTCAGAGTCCTCCCAACACTTCCCTGTGCGGGGTGTCTGTGACGGGACAGAGCAAGAGTGCCCAGGGCACCCCTTAATCTAAAAGACTTGGTCAGCCACACCCTCCTCTTTGGTCAGACACACCCCTCCCTGGTCAGACACGCCCCCTCCTTTCCAGCAGGATGTGTAGACCCCTGTAATGAAGGGGTCACTCTGCCCCCTCCTTATAATTCTGTGATAAAGGTGTCACTCTGTGCCCCCCTTCCATAAATCTGAGATGAAGGTGTCACTCTGTCCCCCCCCCCCCCATTTTTTTGTGAAGGAGTGTTCCCCCCCCCCCATAATTCTGTAAGGAAAGTGTCACTCTGTACTCCCCCCCCCCCCCCCCATATGATTCTGTATTAAAGGTGTCACCCTGCCCGCCCTCCATAATTCTGTAATGGAGCCACTCTGGTCCCCCCCCCCCCCCCATGATTCTGTCATAAAGGTATTACTCTGCCCCCCCCATATTTCTGTATTGAAGGTGTTACTTTGTGCCCCCCCCCCCATGATTCTGTCATGAAGGTGTCACTGTGCCCCCCCCCCATAATTCTGTATTGAACATGTCGCTGTGCCCCCCCCCATATAATTCTGAAATTAAGGTGTTACACTCTGTATTGAAGGTGTTACTCTGTACCCCCCCCTCCCATAATTCAGTATTGAAGGTGTCATTGAGCCCCCCCCCCATATAACTCTGAGATGAAGGTGTTACTCTGTGCCCCCCCCCCCCCCCCAATGATTCTGTCATGAAGGTGTCACTCTGCCCCCTCCCCCCATAATTCTGTTTTGAATGTGCCATTCTGCACCCTCCCCCATAAAAATCTGATATTAAGGTATCGCTCTGCCCCCCCCCCCAGTGATTCTTTGATTGAGTCACTCTGCTCCCCCCCCCCTCATGATTCTATAGTGAACGTGTCACACTGCCCCCCCCCCCCATATCATTCTGTGATGGTCTCTCTTGCAGTTGCGGAAGGTGGGGGGGCGGGGGGGGGGGGGGTCACACGAATTTACAATCTGAGTTTTGGGGTTGGATTCGGTTTTACAATGAAGAGCCGCCATGGAAATGTAAAGCTTTCTGTAATCCGACCCGACAAGAAATGCGTCTTATCTGGCCGCAGCGCGGTCACAGCCTGTACGGCGTGTAATCAGCACCGTGTCTGACATATTGAATCTCTTCCTAGAAAAGCAATTATCAGCCGACACGTGTTCTGGAAAAAGTGTCTTCTATACCCTCAGGGCTCCGGGATCAGAGAGGAGGATTCTGGGAAAAGGGAAACCTCGGGGGACGGAGAGAGAGGGAGGAATCGGGGATATAGAACAGGCCAAGAACCCCCACCGGATTCCACCTCAATCCAAAGGATCAGCAGGACTGCCAGGCAACTGGTAATTTCACAAAGAAATCCACAGTGGCAGTGCAACCAATCGGATGTGTGAGGGGCGGAGTCTGCAGAGCCAGCAGCAGGTGGGAGATCAGAATCCCATCACCACAAATCATGGGAAGTGGTGAGCTCTTCTGATTGGCTCCCATGTGCGATTCTTTAATTTTTAATGATAAATTGGATTCCCAGATGGTGATTTATTGGATTCCCAGATGGTGATTTATTGGATTCCCAGATGGCGATTTATTGGATTCCCAGAGGGAGATTCATTGGATTCCCAGCTGGCGATTCATTGGATTCCCAGAGGGAGATTCAATGGATTCCCAGCTGGCGATTCATTGGATTCCCAGCTGGCGATTCATTGGATTCCCAGCTGGCGATTCATTGGATTCCCAGCTGGCGATTCATTGGATTCCCGGATGGCGATTCATTGGACTCCTGGCTGGTACTGCATTGTTTTCCTAGTTGGAGATTCATTGTAATTCTGGTATCTATGATGAATGAGGTTCGCTCGCTCTGAGCGATTCTCGGTGCCCCCCCCCCCCCCCCCATACATTATATGATTTCCATACTAATAAATAATTCTCTATCATGCTGCTGGCGGTTCGGCGTCGGTCCTGCTGGAAGATTTGTCTTCTGTGTAGAGGGTTCCGGAAGCATCCCGCTGGGGGTGAGCGACCAATCGCCTGCTACTGACGCAGCCAATCGCTTCCTGGTTGGTGTCGGTTGTATTTATGGGCCAATCCAATCTCTCGTCTCAGCGCCGCCTGTAATCCCCTCCGAGATCTTCTCCCCATTTTATTTTTAATTATTTTTTAAGTGTATCTAAATCCAATACTTTGTTTTAGTTCCGATTGGAGTGTGGAAGGCATAGACCCCTCCCCCCCTCTGGCCCCCCTTTCAGTCTTGCACAGGTGTACAGGCTCCTCCCCCTGGACTGAAACGGCTTCCTCTGATTTCACCGCACACTGCGAGCTTCTCACAATGTGCATTAGAAGCTGCAGCATGTCAGAGAGAGCCCCGCCCCATTTCCTAGCTGGAGGACTTCCAGCATCATCTAACTGTTTCCTCCCAGCCGGACTGTCCCTGACCTCCCTCCCCTCCATCCCATCCCATCCCCTCCCCTTCACTCCTTTCCATCCCCTCCCCATACCTCCATCCCCTCCCCTCCCCTCCCCTCCATCCCCTCCCCATACCTCCATCCCCTCCCCTCCCTTCTCCTCACCTCCCCTCCCCTCTCCTCACCTCCCCTCCCCCTCCCCCTCCCCTCTCCTCCCCTCTCCTCTACTCCATCCCCTCCCCAATACCTCCATTCCCTTCCCTCCCTTCCCTCCCCTCCATCCCCTCCACCCCCTCCATCCCCTCCCCTCCATCCCCTCCCCTCCATCCCCTCCCCTCCATCCCCTCCCCTCCCCTCTCCTCCCCTCCCCTCTCCTCCCCTCCCCTCTCCTCCCCTCCCCTCCCCTCTCCTCCCCTCCCCTCCCCTCCCCTCTCCTCCCCTCCCCTCTCCTCCCCTCCCCTCTCCTCCCCTCCCCTCTCCTCCCCTCTCCTCTCCTCCCCTCTCCTCCCTTCCCCTCTCCTCCATCTGGGGGTGTCATTAACTTTGTATTGACACCCCCAGTGATTCGCATATGGCAGTGTGAACTGCCTGCGAGTTGAGTGCGATGCGGGAACCCGCAGTGTGAACCGTTACTGAGGGCTCCTGGGAGGAGTACTGTACAGCCCCCTGCCGGCCCCTCCCACATGCTTGCATTGCATAGAGAAGCACAGAGGCCCGGTGATGACATTACTTGGACCAAAAATAAAACCTGTCATGAAAATGGAAATGTTTTATTTAAATATTTAATTAGCATGATAATGAAAGGGGGAGGGGGAGGCAAAATAAACCGATTACACTTCAGCGGCCGTATTCGTTTTTTCCTTCTGATGCATTTTCTATTGAAATCAATGAAAGCGATTTCATTGCGTGTCGGCACACGCTTCTCAGCACTCTGTAGGGAATGTCAACACGGAGGAGAAACACGCAGCGACCCGCATTGGGCTGTGACACATTGATGTGCGTTGGTGAATTATCGCATGCGCTGTCATCTCCTTCTGATTGTACGGAGACGGCTGAGAACGCAACAGGAGCCGCACAGTTATTGGCGGGATCCACTATGATGGGGGGACCTGACATCACTTCCGGGGGGGGGGGTGGATCACCTATCAGTTAACCCTTTCCCTGCCAGTGTCATTAGTACAGTAACAGTGCATATTTTTAGCACTGATTACTGTAGTAATGTCACTGGTACCCCCAAAAGTGTCAAAAATATCAGTTAGGTGTCCGATCTGTCCGCCGCAATGTCGCAGTCCCGCAAAAAATTGTTGTTCGCCGCCATTACTCGTAAAAATTACATAAATCTTTCCCTTAGTTAGTAGACTCGATAACTTTTGTGCAAGCCAATCAAAATACGCTGGGATTTTTTTTTACCAAAAATATGTAGCAGAAAACAAATTGGCCTAAAATAATTAAAAATATTGATTTAATTTTTTTTGGCAATGTTATATAGCAGAATGTGAAAAAAAAACTAATATATATATATATATATATATATATATATATATATATATATATATATATATATATATATATATATATTATAATTTATTTTTTCCAGAATTTTAGCTATTTTTTTTTTTTTTTTTATAGCGCAAAAAATAAAAATCGCACAGGTGCTCAAATACCACCTAAAGAAATCTCTATTTGTGGGGAAAAAAAAGGACATCCATTTCATTTGTGTGCAGCGTCGCACTTCGGTGAAATTGTCTTTTAAAATAACGCAGTGCCGAATCGCAAGAAATGGCCTGGGCATTAAGCAGGAAAAATCTTCCGGTCCAGAAGTGGTTAAGTGCAATGGAACTGTTGTAATCGCTGCCACTTGAGTCGCTCCGACTTTAGAAAGAGGTTCCTGCGTTACTTTTGGTGCAACTTAGGCATAACTCTCATTGGCTTCTGTTAAAGAAGTCCTATCCTAGTCCTGCAGAAATCGTGATGGGATGTAGACTTTAGAATCGCACGACTTTAAGGTCGCGGCTGTGTGAACCGGGCCTTAAAAAAAAAAAATATATATACATATATATGGGCCGAAGGTTTACCTTCCAACAAGACAATGACCCTAAGCACACAGCTAATATAACGAAGGAGTGGCTTCACAACAACTCCGTGACTGTTCTTGAATGGCCCAGCCAGAGCCCTGACTTAAACCCAATTGAGCATCTCTGGAGAGACCTAAAAATGGCTGTCCACCAACGTTTACCATCCAACCTGACAGAACTGGAGAGGATCTGCAAGGAGGAATGGCAGAGGATCCCCAAATCCAGGTGTGAAAGACTTGTTGCATCTTTCCCAAAAAGACTCCTGGCTGTATTAGATCAAAAGGGGGCTTCTACTAAATACTGAGCAAAGGGTCTGAATACTTAGGACCATGTGATATTTCAGTTTTTCTTTTTTAATAAATCTGCAATAATGTCAACAATTCTGTGTTTTTCTGTCAGTATGGGGTGCTATGTGTACATTCATGAGGAAGAAGAATGAACCTAAGGCTCCATGTACACGGGACGTTGTTAAAAGTCCCTTTGAATGCTGAAATTTTTAGGACGTTTGAAACGTCCGTTTGGTCGCGTTTGTACCCGCGTTTAGCGGCGTTTAGCGGCGTTTGCGGGCGTTTGCGTTTAGAAGCGTTCCTAGAGGTCAAAAAAATGATTCCCCTTTAAAATGGAAAAACGCGAACGCCAAACGCGGGTCATCGCGTTCAGACGCGTTCGGACGCGTTTGTGCGTTTGAAACGCCGGGAAACACACGTTCGAACGCAAATAATTGCGTTCTAAAAAAAGTCCCTGAACGCAACTGCCTGCAAATGACTGTAAACGACCCTGTGTACATGGACAGATAAGATAAAATGTAGATGGGTTCAGGGGCTTCTTAAAAAAACGCCCAACTGCTCCTAAACGACCATTTCCAGCGTCCCGTGTACA
This sequence comes from Pelophylax lessonae, assembly GCF_965119305.1. Taxonomy (NCBI): domain Eukaryota; kingdom Metazoa; phylum Chordata; class Amphibia; order Anura; family Ranidae; genus Pelophylax; species Pelophylax lessonae. Next base: position 326,927,162 of record NC_138773.1, read on the forward strand.
TGGACCCTTAATGATTTTAGCAAATGGCTGCAATATAACAAAGAGTGAAAAATTTAAGGGGGTCTGAATACTTTCCATACCCACTGTAGATATATATATATATATATATATATATATATTTATATATAATTGGGGGAATTTTATAGCAAACAATTACTGATTGTTACATGTAAACAAAAAGTTGCAGAAAAGGCCGGGGGTGTCAAACCGCATACGGTGAAACACAAATTGGTCGCTGTGGGCAATGCGTTCCCTTCCTCCCCGCCATCGCTTTGGAACACAACACTCCTCTTGCGCCTCCTTGTCCAGCAGCTTAGGGGTTAATGTGGGGCTGCCGGCTGAGTTGGGGTCTTATTCCCGTAAAGGTTATTTAAATATTTAGCAAATGAGCTCTGAATGTCCTCGTAAAAATGTCCATTGGTCCCGGAGGGGGGAGGGTGTGGGGGGAGAGTTGTGCGGACATCACGGCCGGGCTGATTTACACTTCGTAGGATGATGTAAGCGTTTCAGAAGGTGCAGAGCAGACGCGTCGGGCAGGTTTCAGCCGTTGGCGGTTGCCAAGTTGTACTTACAGCATACAGCAGCGTGTTATGTAACCAGTGCGCTGCGTGCGTGCAGAGCGGGGAACGGTGATTATGGAGCATCATGTTTATATAAAATGTGATAAAACAATACAATGTAACCTAAATGCTAAAACAATACAATGTAACCTAAATGACATTTCATCAATAATGTATCCAACTATCCTCAAAAGAGCATCTTCAGATGTCCTCACCGCCCCTCCACCCCAAACTGAAATGGCGTTCTATATCTTCCTGACGCTCCTCTTTGATAGTAAAATTTCAACGCTTTAGAATCCAAAATAAAATGCTAATTTTCTAAAATTCTCAATGTAGTAAAATCACCTGTAATAACTCACACAGCGCCCTTGATGAAGTCATCTGTGACGAAACGTGTCGGATGCAGCCAGGTCAGGCTATTTGAGACAATGAAAATAAAATGGCGTTTTATAACTTTTGGACGCTCCTCATTGATAGTAAAATTGAAACACTTTACAATCAGAGATGATACACTTGTAGTGTAAAATCCAAAAATCATCACCCATATCAAATCACACTGCGCCCCTGATGAAGTCACCTGTGGTGAAATGCGTTGGAGCAGCCTGGTCAGGCCATTTGAGTCTGTGAGTGACACAAGTGCAGGAAGGAATAGTTGGGGTCGGGATTATCATGCAGTACGGGTGCTTTGGGAACACAGTGAAGAAGGGGTTAATAGCACAGCAATTGTGTGATTATACAAAATGTGTGTCAAACATGGCGGCGTTGGAGGATGTCACCAAACCTCACATAAGTCAGAACACACTGTGAGGTCATACGGTGTCACTTGTCACCTGGTGCAGAATGTATCTCTTGGGGTCGGAATGCGTTGGCCATTACACGGGGTCAGAATATGACGCATTTTCTGTGACCAATAAAAGTGTTAACATGAGCATGTGATGTCCTGGTGGCTGTCACAGAGTTTAAAGACATCATTTGCCCCGGGGGCAGAACAAATCACCTAGGCTCTGCTACCTAAGCTCTGAACACCTTGCCTAGGCTCATGCCGCGTTTCTTAGGCTCATGCCGGGTGTCCTAGGCTCATGCCGGGTGTCCTAGGCTCATGCCGGGTGTCCTAGGCTCATGCCGGGTGTCCTAGGCTCATGCCGGGTGTCCTAGGCTCATGCCGGGTGTCCTAGGCTCAGGCCATGTTGCCAGGGCTTAGACTGGGTGTCCTAGGCTCAGGGTGGGTGTCTTAATCTCAGGCAGGGTGTCTTAGGCTCAGGTCGGGTGTCTTAGGCTCAGGTCGGGTGTCTTAATCTCAGGCAGGGTGTCTTAGGCTCAGGTCGGGTGTCTTAGGCTCAGGTCGGGTGTCTTAGGCTCAGGTCGGGTGTCTTAGGCTCAGGTCGGGTGTCCTAGGCTCAGGCCGGGTGTCCTAGGCTCAGGCCGGGTGTCCTAGGCTCATGCCGGGTGTCTTAGGCTCAGGCCATGTTGCCCAGGCTTAGACTGGGTGTCTTAATCTCAGGCAGGGTGTCTTAGGCTCAGGTCGGGTGTCTTAGGCTCATGCCGGGTGTCTTAGGCGCATGCCGGGTGTCTTAGGCGCATGCCGGGTGTCCTAGGCGCATGCCGGGTGTCCTAGGCGCATGCCGGGTGTCCTAGGCTCATGCCGGGTGTCCTAGGCTCAGGCCATGTTGCCCAGGCTTAAACTGGGTGTCCTAGGCTCAGACCAGATGTCCCAGGCCCTGAATGTGATGCTTGTCCCCTGGTGTCAAAACATGTCACCTGGGCTTATAACAGGTAGTCTGGGCTTGAAACGGGGGGTGCTTGTCGCTAGGGTTCTGAATGTGTCACCTGAGCTCTGAACTGTGTCACCTGTCCCTGGGGCTCCAAACGCGTTGCCGGTCACTCAGGCTTGGAATGGTTTGCCTGGACCTCTGAACATTTTTTTCTCCTGTTGCTTGGGCCTGGAACAGGTCACCCGGGCCCTGAACTTGTCTCCTGTCCTGTGGGGTCAAAGCACTTTGCCAGGGTTCAGAATGAGTTGCCCAGGCTTAGAATAGGGCGCTCGTTTTTGGGGCGCTGATCGCGTCACCCGTTGCACATGATGTCCTTGTGACACACTGAGAATTTGAACACATCATTTCCCCCCGGGGGTCACAACATGCCGCCTGTTTCTCGGGAGCAGAACGTGTCACCTGGGCTCAGGAAGGGTCACCTTGGCTTGAAATGGGCCTGAATGAGTCTCCTGTCCCGTGGGGGGGGGGGGGGGGGGGGTCAAAATGCATTTCCTGGGATCAGAATGGGTTGCCCCGGCTTATATGGAAAATTAACACACTTCAATCTATTTTGCTGATTGTGTCCCTGATGCCTCTCAGGGGCGTAGATAAGGGAGGGGGTCAGGGGGATCTGAACCCCCCACAGAGCAGTATTGTTACTGGGCCTCTGAATGCAACACCCATTCTGGGGCTCGTCTGTTGCTTGAGCTCAGAACGGGTCACCCAAGCTCTGAATTGCGTCCTGTGGGCTCAAAACGTATTATTGTCTGGGGTCAGGATGGGCTGCCCATGTCCAGAACAGGGTGCCTGTCACGTTGCCTGTTGCCGAGACTCTGAATGCGTTGCTTGCTGCTGGGGCTCTGAATGCATTACCTAGGATCAGGATGATGGGTGACCCAGGCTTTTAACAGGGTGCCTGTTGCAGAGGCTCTGAATGCGTTGCTGCTGGGGCTATGAATGCGTTGCCTAGGATCAGGATGGGTCACCTGGGCTTTTAACAGGGTTCCTGTTGCCGGGGCTCTGAATGCGTTGCCTGGGATCAGAATGGGTCGCCCAGGCTTGTAACAAGGTGCTTGTTGTAGAGGCTGTAAATGCGTTGCCTGTTGCCGGGGCTCTGAATGCGTTGCCTGTTGCCGGGGCTCTGAATGCTGAACATTGCACTATGGGTGATTTCTTTCCGGATTCAGAACAAGCTGAGGTGGGGGAGGAATGCTCATACAATGGAGAAAATATTATAATGTGCTCACACCTGGCAGTTAGAGATAATAACTGCTCTGTGGGGGTTCAGATCCCCCTGACCCCCTCCCTTATCTACGCCCCTGAGAGGCATCAGGGACCCAATCAGCAAAATGGTTTGAAGGGTTTTATTTTCCGTACAAAGCGCGCTCCATGGAATTTGACGGACAAGGCTCCAGAAAACAACATTGAGAATTCTTTCTTCTCCCTCTTCTAGGTGATTCCTGTGCCGATCGTTCGCTGCCCGTCATCCGAGAAACTTTATTATAAGACGAGTGACCGCAATACTCCAATCCAGCAATCTTTTCCTCCGCGTCCCCCAGGCGCAGTGTCCGCGGTATGACAGGAGTGACATTACCACATCACTGACTTCCATCACAACTCATCCCGATCAGCGCCGCCGTTTGCTGGAGCGTTTCTCCGCTGACTGAAGGATGAGCACATTTTGCCTGCCCGCACCTTCGCCTTGTTCCTCTGCGGTTTTCTGGGTCGCCGGAACGTTTTGCGTGAGAGGTCCGCTGCCGGTTTATTTGGGAACCAGGGGCCGGGGGGGGGGGGGTCGGTCATGCTGGGTTGGTGCTCCTGACAACGACATCAACGTAAAAAAGTTGTTCTTTCCATACTTTTTTTTTTTTTTTTATAGTGCAAACCGCCACAACGCAGGTGGTGTGACCCGGGCAGGTAGGAGACGAGGCTTTTTGTCTTTTCTTCGGGTGGGACTGTCCTACCGCACCTGGTGTGAATGGGCCCTGAATCCCTAAGGCCCCGTTTACATCTCAGCGTTGCAACATCGGACTTTTTTTTGGCGCTATACGCATTAATTCGAATGCACGATCAACACACTAAAGACGCTCTGGCACATCTTTGGCCATTGACCTTTTTGGCACTCTTGACGCACACAAAGCTCAATGCCAAGAAAGGGGTTGGAGCGTCTTTGGTGCGTGCGTCCCGCGTAGGCAGCACCAAAAAACACGGGATGGCGCAATGCCAAGATGTTAATGGGGCCTTAGATGGCGCAAAATGCGGTAACCTACAGCAACCGGGTTTCACGCACCCCTGGGTCAGAGCAGTGAAGGGGCATCACTGATTGGTTGCTATAGGTTACGGCATGCTGGTCTATTTTACATCTTCGGAATTCCAGATTTGGGTAAATTATTTTAGATATAGATATTTCAGAAAGAACCAATCACCGCTTCCGGGATGCCGCTGTTCTGAGTCCCCGAAGCTGTGACCCGGCCAGGTAGGGGACGAGGCTTTTTGCCTTTTCTTGTGGTGGGACTGTCCTACCGCACCTGGTGAGAAATGGGCTCCATTCACATCTAGGCATTCCACTTGTGATGCCATTTCTTGCTAACGGCACCCCCAATGCAGCCAGCAGATGTGTGTTGCGCCATTGCGTGACAAATGCGCCAAAGACTCTACTACAACTTTTAGGTGCGATTGACGCACACAAAGCTCAGTGCCCATAAAGGTGTAGGCGTGTCTTTGGTTGGTTCGTTTGTCCTGGATAAAGCAGCCCATTTGAATGAATGCGTGTAGCGCCAAAAAACGCACAATGCCAAGATGTTAATGGGGCCTTAGATGGAGCAAAACGCAGTAACCTACAGCAACCAGGTTTCACGCACTTCCAGATCACAGCAGTGAAGGGGTAACACTGGTTGCTATAGGTTACAGCATGCTGGTCTATTTTACGTCTTGGGTATTCCGCCATCGGGGTGGATTTGGGTGATTTCTCACCTCGGCTGGATTTTTCAAGAAGGGACGATCGCCGCTCCTGGGATGCCGCTGTTCTGAGTCCCCAAAGCTGTGACTCTGCCAGGTAGGAGCCGAGGCTTTTTGCCTTTTTCTTGTGGTGGGACTGTCCTACCGCACCTGGTGTGAATGGGCTTTGAACCCCTAACGCTCCCCTCACATGCATTCCACTTGTGTTGCGCCACCGCTTGTTTTTTGGCACTATAGGCATTATTTAGAATAGGCAGCCTTACGCACGACAAATGCACCAAAGACGCTCCGACACCTTTTTGGCACTCTTGACGCGTGCAAAGCTCAATCCCGATAAAGTTCTAGGAGTCTCTTTGGTGCGTTTGTCGCGCATAAGGCAGCCCAGTCGAATGAATGCGTGTAGCGCCAAAAAACGGCGCAATGCCAAGATGTTAATGGGGCCTTAGATGGAGAAAAACGCAGTAACCTACAGCAACCAGGTTTCACGCACCCCCGGGTCACAGCAGGGAAGGGGTAGCACTGGTTGCTATAGGTTACGGCATGCTGGTCTATTTTACGTCTTGGGTATTCCGCCATCGGGCTGGATTTGGGTGATTTCTCGCCTCGGCTGGATTTTTCAAGAAGGGATGATCGCCGCTCCCGGGATGCGGCTGTTCTAAGCTGTGTCCTGGCCAGGTAGGGGACGAGACTTTTTGCCTTTTCTTGTGGTGGAACTGTCCTACCGCACCTGGTGTGAATGGGCTTTGAATCCCTAACGCTCCACTCACATGCATTCCACTTGTGTTGCGCCACCGCTTGTTTTTTTGGCACTATAGGCATTATTTAGAATAGGCAGCCTTATGCACGACAAATGCGCCAAAGACGCTCCGACACCTTTTTGGCACTCTTGACGCGTGCGAAGCTCAATCCCGATAAAGGTGCAGGAGCGTCTTTGGTGCATTTGTCGCGCATAAGGCTGCCTATTACAACGCGTGTAGCGCCAAAAAACACGTTTCACGCACCACCGGGTGACAGCAGTGAAGGGGGCAGCACTGGTTGTTATAGGTTACGGCATGCTGGTCTATTTTACGTCTTGGGTATTCCGCCATCGGGCTGGAATTGTGTGGTTTTTCACCTCGGCTGGATTTTTCAGGAAGGGGCGATCGCCGCTCCCCGGGATGCCGCTGTTCTGAGTCCCCGCAGCTGTGACCCGGCCAGGTAGGAGACGAGGCTTTTTACCTTTTCTTGTGGTGGGACTGTCCTGCCGCACCTGGTGTAAATGGGCTTTGAACCGCTAACGCTCCCCTCACATGCATTCCACTTGTGTTGCGCCACCGCTTGTTTTTTTGGCACTACATGCATTATTTCAAATAGGCAGCCTTACGCACGACAAATGCGCCAAAGACGCTCCGACACCTTTTTGGCACTCTTGACGCGTGCAAAGCTCAATCCCGATAAAGTTCTTTGGAGCATCTTTGGTGCGTTTGTCACGCATAAGGCAGCCCAGTCGAATGAACGCGTGTAGCGCCAAAAAACGTGCAATGGCGCAATGCCAAGATGTTAATGGGGCCTTAGATGGAGCAAAACGCAGTAACCTACAGCAACCAGGTTTCACGCACCCCTGGGTCTCAGCAGTGAAGGGGTAGCACTGGTTGCTATAGGTTACGGCATGCTGGTCTATTTTACGTCTTGGGTATTCCACCATCGGGCTGGATTTGGGTGATTTTCTCGCCTCGGCTGGATTTTTCAAGAAGGGACGATCGCCGCTCCCGGGAATGCGGCTGTTCTGAGCTGTGCCCTTGCCAGGTAGGAGACGAGGCTTTTTGCCTTTTCTTGTGGTGGGACTGTCCTACCGCACCTGGTGTGAATGGGCTTTGAACCGCTAATTCTCCCCTCACAAGCATTCCACTTGTGTTGCGCCACCACTTGTTTTTTTGGCGCTACATGCATTATTTCAAATAGGCAGCCTTACGCACGACAAATGCGCCAAAGACGCTCCGGCACCTTTTTGGCACTCTTGACGCGTGCGAAGCTCAATCCCGATAAAGTTGTAGAAGCGCCTTTGGTGCGTTTGTCACGCATAAGGCTGCCCAGTCGAATGAATGCGTGTGATGCCAAAAAACGCACAATGGCGCAATGCCAAGATGTTAATGGGGCCTTAGAAGGCGCAAAACGCAGTAACCTACAACACCCAGGTTTCACGCACCACTGGGTCACAGCAGTGAAGGGGGCAGCACTGGTTGCTATAGGTTACGGCATGCTGGTCTATTTTACGTCTTGGGTATTCCACCATCGGGGTGGATTTGGGTGATTTCTCATCTCGGCTGGATTTTTCAGGAAGGGACGATCGCCGCTCCCGGGATGCCGCTGTTCTGAGTCCCCGCAGCTCTGACCCGGCCAGGTAGGAGACGAGGCTTTTTACCTTTTCTTGTGGTGGGACTGTCCTACCACACCTGGTGGGAATGGGTTTTGAACCCCTAACACTCCCCTCACATCTAAGCATTCGAATTTTGACGCCATTTATTGCTAGCGGCACCCTGAACGCAGCCAGCAGATGCGTGTTGCGCCACCGCGTGTTTTTTGGCGCTGCGCGCATTCTTTACAATAGGCTGCCTTATACAAATGCACCAAAGACGCTCCGACACCCTTTTTGGCCCTCTGGGGTATTTTGCCCTCAGGTTGGATTTGGGTGACTTTTCAGAAAGAGCCGATCGCTGCTCCCCGGGACGCCGCCGCCGTTCTTAGATCCGGCGTCCTTCAGCAGAGCCTGTACAGAATGTAAATCTCTGGTTGCTGGGAGACTCCGTCCCTCCGTCTCCTCCGCCAGCAGATCTTGGCACGGCATCCGAGGAGAGAACATGCCGGAGCGCGGCACAGCTGTGCGTTCTGTGCGGCACCAACTGCGCCCGCTGGGCACATGTGGAAGATGTCTGAGGGGGAGGGGGGGTCCCAACTCCACAGTTAACCCTTTAATTACACAAACAATAGCCGCCACCAACGCGCACCACTCGCAGTATCTACTGTAACAATTCTGACCTTGTAAGACCTTTCCTTTTCCTAGCTGGAGGACGTCCAGCATCATCTAGCTCTTTCCTCCCTGGCCTGAATGTCTCTGGCTCCACCCCTTTCAGTCATTGGATTTTAGTTCCTTCAATCATGGAGGTTCAGCATCACATGTGGGCGTTACCTAGCCGGCCTAGAAACGCCCACTCCTCCAGACTGACTGCCACACATTCAGGCATTTTAATATTTGCATAACTCCTCCCACTGCTTTCATCAGGGATGAGGGCTCTTGAGGAGTACTGAGGCAGGGGGTTGGGATATTTTCAGGAAGCCCCTCCCACCAGCCGTGAGCTGCCTGCTTTGCTTAGAGAAGCACAGAGACCTGGTGATGACATCACTGGATCTGAAATAATGACCTCAAAATGGAAAGATTTTATTTTAAAAATGTCATTATCATGATGGGGGGGGGGGAGGGGGTTGGGGAGGGAAGGAACAATATAAGGGTTTATGGCACCCCGCAGGCAAAATCAGGGAGACGAGGGCCATTAAATGACAGTAATTGTTTATTGTAGATGTGCAGAAGGGGGATTTCCCCCCTCTATGTATCCCAGTGTCACCGAGACAGGAAGTGATGGGAAACTGTATCCTAGTGTCATCGAGACAGGAAGTGATGGGAAACTGTATCCTGGTGTCACAGACCGGAAGAGATGGGAAACTGTATCCTGGTGTCACCAAGGCAGGAAGTAATGGGAAACTGTATCCCAGTGTCACTGAGGCAGGACATTTTGGGAAACTGTATCCTGGTGTCACTGAGACAGGAAGTGATGGGAAACTGTATCCTGGTGTCACAAGACAGGACATGATGGGAAACTGTATCCTGGTGCCACTGAGACAGGACGTGATGGGAAACGGTATCCCGGTGTCACCGAGACAGGAAGTGATGGGAAACTGTATCCTGGTGTCACCGAGACAGGCAGTGATGAGGAACTGAAGATGTCACCAGAGCAGGAATTGGGGAGAAATTTTTCAATGGGGTCACCTGTTTCTGTGAAAGTCCCCCCTTATTATCCTTCTAATTGCACACAAATGACCTGATTTCAGACAATGGATTTTATGTGTGGGGGTCGGGAGGGGGGGGGGGTGATTTACTAAAACTGGAGCACAGAATATGCTGCAGCTCCAGTTGTAGTAACCCCCCCCCCCCTCCTCCATAGTGTCCATATATTCTGCACTGTAGAGCGGACCCCCCCCCCCCCCCCCCCATATAGTGATTACCTCTACAGAGACATCGATAAGAAAATGTCGCTTTCATCTCGGATTTCTTTTTTTTCACGTTGTCACTAATTAATTTCCGGGCTGAGTCGGGTAATTGATGCCAAAGCGGCACATGAAGGTAATTGGCTGAATCCCGCCCGGGATCCGCCATTTGGGAGATTTTTATTTTGGAAAACTGGTTCAGGTCAGCGAGTCCGGGCTGTACCGGGTCACATGTAGCAGGAACTTCCGAGGGGGGGGGGGAACTAGAATTACTGATCACTGTATAGCTATGGGGGAGCGATGAAGGGACCCATTCACTGTCCAAAATGCAGACATCAACACGTCCTAATGCATGGCAACTGGCCTTTGTGCGATGCGCTCTGGTGCAATTCATTGTTAATGCATTCTACAATAGAACCTGATGCACTGTCACCCCCCCCCCCCGTCCCTGGCCGGGATCACTGTCACCCCCCCCGTCCCTGGCCGGGATCACTGTCACCCCCCCCCCCGTCCCTGGCCGGGATCACTGTCACCCCCCCCGTCCCTGGCCGGGATCACTGTCACCCCCCCGTCCCTGACCGGGATCACTATCACCCCCCGTCCCTGACCGGGATCACTGTCACCCCCCCCGTCCCTGACCGGGATCACTGTCACACCCCAGTCCCTGACCGGGATCACTGTCACACCCCAGTCCCTGACCGGGATCACTGTCACACCCCAGTCCCTGACCGGGATCACGGTCACCCCCCGTCCCTGACCGGGATCACTGTCACCCCCCCGTCCCTGACCGGGATCACTGTCACCCCCCCGTCCCTGACCGGGATCACTGTCACCCCCCCGTCCCTGACCGGGATCACTGTCACCCCCCCCGTCCCTGACCGGGATCACTGTCACCCCCCCGTCCCTGACCGGGATCACTGTCACCCCCCCGTCCCTGGCCGGGATCACTGTCACCCCCCCGTCCCTGGCCGGGATCACTGTCACCCCCCCCCCCGTCCCTGGCCGGGATCACTGTCACCCCCCGTCCCTGGCCGGGATCACTGTCACCCCCCCCCCCCCCCGTCCCTGGCCGGGATCACTGTCACCCCCCCGTCCCTGGCCGGGATCACTGTCGCCCCCCCCGTCCCTGGCCGGGATCACTGTCACCCCCCCTGTCCCTGACCGGGATCACTGTCACCCCCCCTGTCCCTGACCGGGATCACTGTCACCCCCCCCTGTCCCTGACCGGGATCACTGTCACCCCCCCCTGTCCCTGACCGGGATCACTGTCACCCCCCTGTCCCTGACCGGGATCACTGTCACCCCCCTGTCCCTGACCGGGATCACTGCTGTCACCCACCTGTCCCTGACCGGGATCACTGTCACCCACCTGTCCCTGACCGGGATCACTGTCACCCACCTGTCCCTGACCGGGTTCACTGTCGCCCCCCGTCCCTGACCGGGATCACTGTCACCCACCTGTCCCTGACCGGGATCACTGTCACCCACCTGTCCCTGACCGGGATCACTGTCACCCCCCCTGTCCCTGACCGGGATCACTGTCACCCCCCTGTCCCTGACCGGGATCACTGTCACCCCCCTGTCCCTGACCGGGATCACTGTCACCCCCCCTGTCCCTGACCGGGATCACTGTCACCCCCCCTGTCCCTGACCGGGATCACTGTCACCCCCCCTGTCCCTGACCGGGATCACTGTCACCCCCCTGTCCCTGACCGGGATCACTGTCACCCCCCTGTCCCTGACCGGGATCACTGTCACCCCCCTGTCCCTGACCGGGATCACTGTCACCCCCCTGTCCCTGACCGGGATCACTGTCACCCACCTGTCCCTGACCGGGATCACTGTCACCCCCCTGTCCCTGACCGGGATCACTGTCACCCACCTGTCCCTGACCGGGATCACTGTCACCCACCTGTCCCTGACCGGGATCACTGTCACCCACCTGTCCCTGACCGGGTTCACTGTCGCCCCCCGTCCCTGACCGGGATCACTGTCACCCACCTGTCCCTGACCGGGATCACTGTCGCCCCCCGTCCCTGACCGGGATCACTGTCACCCCCCCCCCCCCCCGTCCCTGACCGGGATCACTGTCACCCCCCCATCCCTGACCGGTATCACTGTCACCCCCCCCCCCTCCCATCCCTCACCGGAATCACTGTCCTCTTTATCCTCATTTCTCGCCCAGCTCTCACCCAAGTGTTCTGCTATCTCTTCACATCTGCAGTCCAATCTGATCCCATTATCTCCATATCCGTCCTGAATGGAGTCTGGAGCCCCCGAAACGCGTCAGCCCTCTATTTCACTGATAAATAACATAAACATCCTCATCCCCCCCCCCCCACTTCCTGTGTTCTCCATCCTTCTGATCCTCCTCTGGACTTCTTCCGGGGGGACACCTACCTCAAATTCCTACCGCACACACCTACCTCACACACCTACAGCACACACCTACCTCAAATACCTACCATACACACCTGTTGCATCAACACCTACCACACACACCTACTACTGACCTGAAACCAGCATGGCCCAGTCACCTGATATACAGATTTTTCACCAGTAATTGTCTCCATCAGCAGTGAAGGATGAAGATGACGGTCACACAGTGACTGATTTTGGCCATGGTCAGAGATCCATCTCCCCCCCCCCCCTCCCCTATACAGATCTCTCCCCCCCCCCCTCCCCTATACAGATCTCTCCCCCCCCTCCCCTATACAGATCTCTCCCCCCCCTCCCCTATACAGATCTCTCCCCCCCCTCCCCTATACAGATCTCTCCCCCCCCCTCCCCTATACAGATCTCTCCCACTCCCTCCCCTATACAGATCTCTCCCCCCTCCCCTATACAGATCTCTCCCCCCCCCTCCCCTATACAGATCTCTCCCCCCCTCCCCTATACAGATCTCTCCCCCCCTCCCCTATACAGATCTCTCCCCCCCCTCCCCTATACAGATCTCTCCCCCCCCCTCCCCTATACAGATCTCTCCCCCCCCTCCCCTATACAGATATCTCCCCCCCCTCCCCTATACAGATATCTCCCCCCTCCCCTATACAGATCTCCCCCCTCCCCTATACAGATCTCCCCCCTCCCCTATACAGATATCTCCCCCCCCCCCCTCCCCTATACAGATCCCCCCCTCCCCTATACAGATCCCCCCCCCTCCCCTATACAGATCCCCCCCCCCCTCCCCTATACAGATCTCTCCCTCCTCCCCAATACAGATCTCTCCCCCCTCCCCAATACAGATCTCTCCCCCCTCCCCAATACAGATCTCTCCCCCCTCCCCAATACAGATCTCTCCCCCCTCCCCAATACAGATCTCTCCCCCCTCCCCAATACAGATCTCTCCCCCCTCCCCAATACAGATCTCTCCCCCCTCCCCAATACAGATCTCTCCCCCCTCCCCAATACAGATCTCTCCCCCCTCCCCAATACAGATCTCTCCCCCCTCCCCTATACAGATCTCCCCCCTCCCCTATACAGATTTCTCCCCCCCTCCCCTATACAGATTTCCCCCCCCCCCTCCCCTATACAGATTTCTCCCCCCCCCTCCCCTATACAGATTTCTCCCCCCCCTCCCCTATACAGATTTCTCCCCCCTCCCCTATACAGATTTCTCCCCCCCCTCCCCTATACAGATCTCTCCCCCCTCCCCTATACAGATCTCTCCCCCCCTCCCCTATACAGATTTCTCCCCCCCTCCCCTATACAGATTTCTCCCCCCCTCCCCTATACAGATTTCTCCCCCCCTCCCCTCTATACAGATCTCTCCCCCCCTCCCCTCTATACAGATCTCTCCCCCCCTCCCCTCTATACAGATCTCTCTCTCCCCCCTCCCCTCTATACAGATCTCTCTCTCCCCCCTCCCCTCTATACAGATCTCTCTCTCCCCCCTCCCCTATACAGATCTCTCTCTCCCCCCCTCCCCTATACAGATCTCTCTCTCTCCCCCCCCTCCCCTATACAGATCTCTCTCTCTCTCTCTCCCCCCTCCCCTATACAGATCTCTCTCTCTCCCCCTCCCCTATACACATCTCTCTCTCTCCCCCCCTCCCCTATACAGATCTCTCTCTCCCCCCCTCCCCTATACAGATCTCTCTCTCCCCCCCCCCCTCCCCTATACAGATCTCTCTCTCCCTCTCCCCCCTCCCCTATACAGATCTCTCTCTCCCTCTCCCCCCCTCCCCTATACAGATCTCTCTCTCTCTCTCTCTCCCCCCCTCCCCTATACAGATCTCTCTCTCTCTCTCCCCCCCTCCCCTATACAGCTCTCTCTCTCTCCCCCCCTCCCCTATACAGCTCTCTCTCTCCCCCCCTCCCCTATACAGATCTCTCTCTCTCTCTCTCCCCCCCTCCCCTATACAGATCTCTCTCTCTCTCTCTCCCCCCCTCCCCTATACAGATCTCTCTCTCTCTCCCCCCTCCCCTATACATATATCTCTCTCCCCCCCTCCCCTATACAGATCTCTCTCTCTCTCTCTCCCCCCCCCCTATACAGATCTCTCTCTCTCTCTCTCTCTCTCTCTCTCTCTCTCTCTCTCTCTCCCCCCCTATACAGATCTCTCTCTCCCCCCCTATACAGATCTCTCTCTCCCCCCCTCCCCTGTACAGATCTCTCTCTCTCCCCCCTCCCCTGTACAGATCTCTCTCTCTCCCCCCCTCCCCTGTACAGATCTCTCCCCCCCCTCCCCTGTACAGATCTCTCCCCCCCCTCCCCTGTACAGATCTCTCCCCCCCCTCCCCTGTACAGATCTCTCCCCCCCCTCCCCTGTACAGATCTCTCTCTCTCCCCCCCTCCCCTGTACAGATCGATCTCTCCCCCCTCCCCTGTACAGATCGATCTCTCCCCCCTCCCCAATACAGATCTCTCCCCCCTCCCCAATACAGATCTCTCCCCAATACAGATCTCTCCCCCCTCCCCAATACAGATCTCTCTCTCCCCCTATACAGATCTCTTCCCCCCCCCCCCCTATACAGATCTCCCCCCCCCTATACAGATCTCTTCCCCCCCCTCCCCTATACAGATCTCTTCCCCCCCTCCCCTATACAGATCTCTTCCCCCCCTCCCCTATACAGATCTCCCCCCCCCATACAGATTCTCCCCCCCCCCTCCCCTGTACAGATCTCTCTCTCTCTCTCTCTCTCTCTCTCCCCCCCCTATACAGATCTCTCTCTCTCTCTCTCTCTCTCTCTCTCTCTCTCTCTCCCCCCCTCCCCTATACAGATCTCTTTCTCCCCCCTCCCCTGTACAGATCTCTCTTCCCCCCCCCCTCCCCTGTACAGATCTCTCTCCCCCCCTCCCCTCCCCTGTACAGATCTCTCTTCCCCCCCCTCCCCTCCCCTGTACAGATCTCTCCCCCCCTCCCCTGTACAGATCTCTCCCCCTCCCTCCCCTCCCCTGTACAGATCTCTCTCTCCCCCCCTCCCCTGTACAGATCTCTCTCTCCCCCCTCCCCTGTACAGATCGATCTCTCCCCCCTCCCCAATACAGATCTCTCCCCCCCCTCCCCAATACAGGTCTCAAATACAGATCTCTCTCTCCCCCTATACAGATCTCTTCCCCCCCTCCCCTATACAGATCTCTTCCCCCCCCCTCCCCTATACAGATCTCTTCCCCCCCCCTCCCCTATACAGATCTCTTCCCCCCCCCCTCCCCTATACAGATCTCTTCCCCCCCCCCTCCCCTATACAGATCTCTTCCCCCCCCCTCCCCTATACAGATCTCTTCCCCCCCCCCCCTCCCCTATACAGATCTCTTCCCCCCCCCCTCCCCTATACAGATCTCTCCCTCCTCCCCTATACAGATCTCTCCCTCCTCCCCTATACAGATCTCCCCCCCTCCCCTATACAGATGTCTTCCCCCCCCCCTCCCCTATACAGATGTCTTCCCCCCCCCCTCCCCTATACAGATCTCTTCCCCCCCCTCCCCTATACAGATCTCTCCCTCCTCCCCTATACAGATCTCCCCCCCCCCCATACAGATTCTCCCCCCCCCTCCCCTGTACAGATTCTTCCCCCCCCCCTCCTGACATCGCTCAGCCCCCCCATCCTGTCTTTGTAGAAGTTTTCACGTCCGGCTTGTAACTTCCATAATTAAATATTTCATTAACCGCCAGGCGTGCGCATGCTGAGTGACAGAGCCAGGCCGTGCACTGCGAGGGATAGGAAGCGGGGGAAGGGAAGAATTGGTTCTATAATGAACACGCCCACAGAGGGGAGAAAATAAACTTTGATTCTTTGATTTGACAACTTTATCGCATACCGACCCCTTCCCTTCCATCAACATTTCCTAAAAATAAGTCAGAAGCAGGTCATGTTTTCCAGATCTCAGGGGAAATAGTTTGTCTGAGTTGTTGATGTCTTGTCGGTGGTCCTCCAGGTAGTAGTGGCGGTCCTTTGGTACTTGTGGTGGTTGGTGGTCCTCCGGGTAGTTGTTGTGGTTGGTAGTCCTCCGTGTAGTTGTGGTGGTCTTCCAGGTAGTTGTGGTGATTGGTAGTCCTCCAGGTAGTTGTGGTGGTCCTCCTGGTACTTGGGGTGGTCCTCCCTGGTACTTTGTGGGGGTGCTCCCAGGTAGTTGTGGGGGTGCTCCCAGGTAGTTGTGGGGGTGCTCCCAGGTAGTTGTGGGGGTGCTCCCAGGTACTTGTGGTGGTCCTCCCTGGTACTTGTGGTGGTCCTTCCAGGTAGTTGTGGTGGTCCTTCCAGGTAGTTGTAGTGGTCCTTCCAGGTAGTTGTGGTGGTCCTCCCAGGTAGTTGTGGTGGTCCTCCCAGGTACTTGTGGTGGTCCTCCAGGTACTTGTGGTGGTCTTGTCCTCCTTCGCACTAACCTGGCGGGGGTCCTTTTTCTATGTCACCCTGGCCAGGCGTCCTCCAGAACCAGCCTCCACTTCATCACCTTCCCGGCTCCAGCGGCGGTCTGGCGTAGAAGGTGTTACGTTGTTGGCAGAGCGCGGCTTCCTGCGTTGCTGGCTCCTCGGCGTGAAATCTCTGGGCCGCGGCCCGCTCAGGCACCGGATCGGAAATATTTGTGGTTTATAAATATTTATAGAGATGCAGTTTAGGAACAGTGACCCAGAATCTGCTTTCCAAGCATCTTGTAAACCCCGGACATTACACGCCTTCCACGCGTCTGCCCGGAAATATGGCGTCGTAAAGCGGCCGAGTGCTCCGGGGACTACCCTGGGGGGAGGCGGGTTACTTTGTAGTTCTTAAAGGAATCCTGCCATGAGAGCAATATGGAGGCTGCCAGCGAGGACCTCTGAACATGCTGGTCACCTGGCTGTCATGGTGGTCCTCTGGTTTCAGTAGATTTAGGTAACTGACCTAAAAAAGGGAGTTCAATCTGGGAGCTTCCACTTGGTTGGCGTCTGAGGTTTTAAATCCGGTACCGACCTGGCAACTATGCCTCCGAAACGCGACGCTCAGGTGTTAATGCAGCCTAAAACTACCGATCGCACCTTGAAGGAATACTTGGCAAGGATTTTCGGCATCCCCAGCTCTGCTTTTACTACAACCGTTGGCCACCTACAGGGGTGCAGGAGGTGAAACGTTCTTCTTTTTACAGCAGATCATGTGATTACAGCACAGACCCCTCCCACTTTGCAGTGAGGAGTGGCCAGTCTCAGTATCTTCAGAATCTAAAGTGTTGTAAAATGCTGATGAAGCGAATTCTGGCAGCGATCAGATTTCACATGTAGCGGAAAAGCTTTAAAAAGAAAAGCTTAGTTTTTGTGTGGGGTGGGTGGACAGCGCCCCCCTCTGCTTGATTGCCTTTCATTGTGAAGTTATTGATGAATTGGGAGGGGGGCAGGGATGAATATTCTGCTCCTGAAACTGGTTTAAGTCTCCTGGCGGCGGTGGTGCGTCCGCCTCTGGTGAATAAAAATTAGCAGCTGCGGCGCGGTGGGGCTGTGGGAGGCCGGGATCGCTCCTACTCTGACCATTTGTACGCTGGCCGTGTCCTTTCTCCTCCGGGTACAAGAGCCCCTCTGTGCCATGAATGCCACCAACAATTTGCTGCTTTTTTTTATTGAACAACCTTCAAGTTGACTTTTTTTTCTTTTTATATATTGACATAAAATAAAGGCGCTCTGTTACACAACCCCCTCCCCCCGCGGAGGACGCGCGCATAGAATCCGTAAGAAGCTCAGGCGGCGACCCTGGGAATAAATTGCGTATTGGGTAATATGTGTCAGCCGGGGATGTCCGGTCATTCAGGGGAATCACTAAAGAAATGTCGCCGTCCGCTCCTGACGGCTTGCCTCTGATTGGCCGCTGTAGGGCGCCCTTTGTTGCTTTGTATCATTGACCCCCAAAAATGTGACCCCCCCCCCCCTCCATGTGATTCGATCAGTCATGGAAGTCTCCCACTTCTAGGACCTCACGCACATTGGACGTTTTGGCACCTAACAAAATAAATAATAAGTAAATAAAATAATAAAAACGCATGAACCCTAACCCTTAGGGGATATTATTAGGGCTAAGGGTTAGGGTTCATGCGTTTTTATTATTTTTTTACTTCTTATTTATTTTGTTAAGATAGGGGATATTGTTAGGGCTAACTTAACAAAATAAATAATAGGTAGTTAAAATAATAAAAAAAAAACATGAACCCTAAGGCCTAATAAAATCCCCTGACTTAAAATAAATAGTAAGTAATTAAATTAAAAAAATAAAAAATAAATAAACCCTTACCCACAACCCTTAACCCTAATATTAACTCCTAACCTAACAAAATAAGTAAATAAAATAATAAAAACGCATGAACCCTAACCCTTAGCCCTAATATTATTCCCTAACTTAATAAAATAAATAAGAAGTAAATAAATGAATACAAATAAATGAACCCTTAGCCCTAATAAAATCCCCTGACTTAATAAAATAAATAATAAGTAAATAAAATAATAAAAACGCATGAACCCTAACCCTTAGGGGATATTATTAGGGGTTAGGGTTCATGCGTTTTTTATTATTTTGTTTACTTATTATTTATTTTGTTAAGATAGGGGATATTGTTAGTGCTAACTTAACAAAATAAATAATAAGTAAATAAAATAATAAAAAAAAAACATGAACCCTAACCCTTAGCCCTCATAAAATCCCCTAACTTAACAAAATAAATAATAAGTAAATAATATAAATAAACTCTAACCCTTAGCGCTAATATTATCGTCTAGCCTAACAAAATAAGTAATAAGTAATAGGTTAAGGGTTTGGGTTTATTTACTTAACAAAATTAAATAAATAAAATAAACATTAAAAAAAACAACTCTTAACCATAATATTAACCCCTAACTCAACAAAATAAAATAATAAAAATTAAATACAAAGCCCTAATATTAACCCCTAACCTAACAAAATAAGTAAGTTAAATAAAATAATACAAATAAACCCCAACCCCCAACCTTAACCCCAATATTTACCCCTATCCTAACAAAATAAGTAAATAAAATAATAAAAACACATGAACCATAACCCTTAGCCCTAATAAAATCCCCTAACCTAATGAAATTAAATAATAAGTAAATAAATATAAATAAACTCTAACCCTTAGCGCTAATATTATTGTCTAGCCTAACAAAATAAATATTAGGTTAAGGGTCAGGGTTTATTTATATTTATTTACTTAACAAAATTAAACAAAATAAAAATAAATAAAAAAAAAAACCCAGCTCCCAACTCCATAATATTAACCCCTAATCTAACAAAATAAATAATAGATAAAATACAAATAAACCCCAACCCTTAACCCCAATATTTACCCCTAACCTAACAAAATAAATAAGTAAATAAAATATAAAAAGCACATGAACCCTAACCCTTAAAATCCCCTAACTTAACAAAATAAATATAAATAAACCCTAACCCTTAGCTCTAATATTATTGTCTAACCTCTCAAAATAAATAGGTTAAGGGTTAGGGTTTTTTATATTTTATTTACTTAAAATTAAATTAAATAAAAAAAAATTTAAACAAACCCAACTCTTAACCAGAATATTAACCCCTAACAAAATAAAATAATAAAAATTAAATAAAAACCCTTAACCCTAATATATACCCTTAATCAAACAAAATAAATAAGTAAATAAAATAATACTAATAAATTAACCCTAACCTAACAAAATAAATAAAATAAGTAAATAAAATAATAAAAATAAATTTTGTTGAGTCATGGAAGTCCTCCACTTCTAGGGCCTCACATACTTTGGACATTTTGGCACCTAAAAATAATAAAAAAATAAAAAAATAAAAAACCCTTACTCCCAACCCTTAATATTAACCCCTAACCTAACAAAAGCAGGAACTAAATATAATAAATAAAAAACCCTAACCCTTAAATCTAATATTAACCCCTAACCCAGGGGTGTCAAACTGGCGGCCCTCCAGCTGTTGCGGAACTACATGCTGGGATTTGTAGTTTCTCGGACATGCTGGGATTTGTAGTTTCTCGGACATGCTGGGATTTGTGGTTTCCCGGACATGCTGGGATTTGTAGTTTCTCGGACATGCTGGGATTTGTGGTTTCTCGGACATGCTGGGATTTGTGGTTTCTAGGACATGCTGGGATTTGTGGTTTCTAGGACATGCTGGGATTTGTGGTTTCTAGGACATGCTGGGATTTGTGGTTTCTAGGACATGCTGGGATTTGTAGTTTCCCGGACATGCTGGGATTTGTAGTTTCCAGGACATGCTAGGATTTGTAGTTTCTAGGTCATGCTGGGATTTGTAGTTTATAGGACATTCTGGGGTTTGTAGTTTCTAGGACATGCTGGGGTTTGTAGTTTCCCGGACATGCTGGGGTTTGTGGTTTTCCCGGACATGCTGGGATTTGTGGTTTCCCGGACATGCTGGGATTTGTGGTTTCCCGGACATGCTGGGATTTGTGGTTTCTCGGACATGCTGGGATTTGTGGTTTCTCGGACATGCTGGGATTTGTGGTTTCTCGGACATGCTGGGATTTGTGGTTTCTAGGACATGCTGGGGTTTGTGGTTTCCCGGACATGCTGGGGTTTGTGGTTTTTCCGGACATGCTGGGGTTTGTGGTTTTTCCGGACATGCTGGGATTTGTGGTTTCTAGGACATGCTGGGATTTGTGGTTTCTAGGACATGCTGGGATTTGTGGTTTCTAGGACATGCTGGGATTTGTGGTTTCTAGGACATGCTGGGATTTGTGGTTTCTGGGACATGCTGGGATTTGTGGTTCCTCTGCAGTCAGGTCTGCCATCTCTCGGGGCCCCGCTGGCTCCTGGTAAGGCGATGAGGTGGGGGGGGTTTGGAGAAGCGTGTTCCTTTGAGTGCGGTGTTGCAGACTTCTTTTCTTCTTCTATTTTTAGATTTGCTCCATGGTAACGCTCCTCTGAGGATTCCGTCATCCATGTTTTACATCTGTGCGGTTCCGTGTGTGTCCCGGGGTGACGTGCTCAGAGCCGGGATCCCCCCGTGAAGACACACCAGTCTTCTTCTCCTGGCAGGTTGGAAGTAGGAGGGGGTGGGGGGGGCGTCCGGTAGCCGTCTCGGTCCTTGCCGCGCGTTCCACGTGTGTGCGCTCCTTGTGTTGCACGGAACACGCTGATGTAATTCTCCAGAGTCCGGCCTGTCTGCGAGAGCTCCGGCTTCCTTATTTTAGGAAAGTTCCAGATGGACCGGCTCTGCTGTGACGCCGTTCTTGGCCGGATTTTCGGTGACTGAATCCAAAGACAGAAATAGAGATTGGCGGCTCTCCGCCAGGCTGGAGCGCAATTTAACCTCTCATGGTCAGCGCCCTCTCCTTTTTCTGCATGGAAGTCGAGAAACGCGTCTTCTTACCGGAGCGCAGGACTCCAACCGGAGCGCAGGACTCCAACCGGAGCGCAGGACTCCAACCAGAACTCCGGCCCAAACCCATCCTAAAAAAGGGAACTCCGGCCCAAACCGGCAAACTCTCACAACTGTACAAATAGTGCAACCGGGTAATGCATACACTCCTGTGACCCTTCTCCAATCCAACTCTTTCCCCGCCCCCCTTCCCCAATCCAACACTTTTTTCAACCCCCACTGTCCTCTTTCTCCCCCCCCCTCCCCAATCCAACTCTTCCCCCGCTATCCCCTGCCCCCCTTCCCCAATCCAACTCTTCCCCTCCCCCCGCTATCCCCTGCCCCCCTTCCCCAATCCAACTCTTCCCCCACTGTCCTCTTCCCCCTGCCCCCCTTCCCCAATCCAACTCTTCCCCCCCACTATCCCCTGCCCCCTTCCCCAATCCAACTCTTCCCCTCCCCCACTATCCCCTGCCCCCCTTCCCCAATCCAACTCTTCCCCTCCCCCACTATCCCCTGCCCCCCTTCCCCAATCCAACTCTTCCCCCACTGTCCTCTGCCCCCCTTCCCCAATCCAACTCCCCCCCCCCATATCCCTTGCCCCCCTTTCCCAATCCAACCCCCCCCCCCCCACTGTTCTCTGCCCCCCAACTTCCCCAATCCAACTCTTACTCCCCACTTTCCTCTGCCCCCTTTCCCAATCCAACTCTCCCCCCCTATCCCCTGCCCCCTTCCCAAATCCAACTCCCCCCCCCCCCTCCCCACTGTCCTCTGCCCCCTCCCCCTTCCCAAATCCAACTCTTCCCCCCCACTGTCCTCTGCGCCCCTTCCCCAATCCAACTCTTCCCCCACTGTCCTGCCCCCCTTCCCCAATCCAACTCTTCCCCCCCCACTGTCCTCTGCCCACCAACTTCCCCAATCCAACTCCCCCCCCCCCCCCCCCCACTGTCCTCTGCCCCCCTTCCTCAATCCAACACGCCCCCCCTTCCCCAATCCAACTCTCCCCCCCCCCACTGTCCTTTTCCCCCGCTTCCCCAATCCCACTCTTCCCCCCCCCGATTCCCCAATCCAACGCTCTCCCCTGCCCCCCTTCCCCAATCCAACTCTTCCTCCGCTGTCCTCTGCCCCCCTCCTGCCAGATCTTCCTTTCAGTGCGGCATGCTCTGCGCTCCTCCAGCCAAGTCTGCCATTCAGAGTTTTATCCGCAAAAACCTCAAATTAAGAATCTGAAACCCAAAACCAGCCGAATTTCCTCCGACTAATAACTGTGCAGAACAATGGCGTGTTCGGGGCGCAGACGACGCGTTTCACATGCCAGGAGTGTAATGAAACCGCTGGCGAGCCTCGTAAATCCGAACCGAGCCGCCAAACAATCCGAACATTTCACAAATATGTCAAATATGTTCCACAATCAGCCGGAAGAGACGACGCTCAAGGAAAACGCCGCACTTCCCGCATGGTGGATCGATCGCACAACTTATCAGGCTGCATTCACATTTCACGCAGGAGGAACGAGCGTTCTGATCACAATATTTTTGGCACGATTTACACATTGTATCAGATCATCGATCGCTCTGTACATTGGAGTCATGTATATACACATTGTATCAGATCATCGATCGCTCTGTACATTGGAGTCATGTATATACACATTGTATCAGATCATCGATCGCTCTGTACATTGGAGTCATGTATATACACATTGTATATGATCATCGATCGCTCTGTGCATCGTACGAATACATTGGAGCAATGAATGTAACCACACTGCACATATATACGCAGCATGCAATTTCCCTCCACTAATATTACCAAATAAAAGGATATTATAACAACTTTATTTGTAAACCTCTCCCGAGTCCCCCCCTACATGCAATGCGTCCTCCCCCCCCCCCCCTACATTCAATGCGTCCCCCCCTACATTCAATGCGTCCCCCCCTACATTCAATGCATCCCCCCCTACATGCAATGCGTCCCCCCTTCTACATGCAATGCAACCCCCTACATGCTACATGCAATGCGTCCCCCCCCCCCCTACATGCAATGCAACCCCCTACATGCTACATGCAATGTGTCCCCCCTACATGCAATGCAACCCCCCCTACATGCTACATGAAATGCGTTCCCCCCTACATGAAATGCGTTCCCCCCCTACATGAAATGCGTTCCCCCCCTACATGCAATGCATGTCCCCCCTACATGCAATGCATGTCCCCCCTTCTACATGCAATGCGTCCCCCCCCTACATGAAATGCGTCCCCCCTACATGCTACATGAAATGCGTCCCCCCTACATGCTACATGAAATGCGTCCCCCCTACATGCTACATGAAATGCGTCCCCCCTACATGCTACATGAAATGCGTCCCCCCTACCTGCTACATGAAATGCGTCCCCCCTACATGAAATGCGTCCCCCCTACATGCTACATGAAATGCGTCCCCCCTACATGAAATGCGTCCCCCCTACATGCAATGCAACTCCCCCTACATGCTACATGAAATGCGTTCCCCCCCCTGCATGAAATGCGTTCCCCCCCTGCATGCAATGCGTCCCCCCCTACGTGAAATGCGTCCCCCCCCCCCCACGTGTAATGCGCCCCCCCCCCACAGGACTGACAGCGAAGTTCCCAGCCTAGTCGGTTTCTTTCTCCTCACCCCCCCCCCCTGTATACGGAATATACTTAACACTGTACACCGATCCGACTTCTACTGCACCTCCTAGGGCCGATTCACACCACCGAATCGCAGTCCAGATGTAATTCTACATGTGTGTGTTTCATGCATTTTTGCTATAATTTGTTTTTGATGCGTTTTTCTACGTTCCAGTACAGTTCTGTGCAGAACAAATGTGGCATGTTCTACTTTTTTCCCGCTCTGTAGCGGAGCGCACTGCCGTGACCGCAATATCTACTCTCTGTCTGTCTGTGCGTTTTTGATGCAGAAGAAGAAATGCAGTGGACTGCATGTGGTGTCAACTGACCCCCAATAACCTCTCCCTGTCCTCATGGCGGACTGAGAAGACTGCGGTGTGATCGGCGGGCAGAGCTGATCGATCGATGTGTGCGGCGTTATTGATTATCCGGAGCGGTTTCTTATTAGATGGGAGGAGCTTTGATCTGTGGAGTTAATAAGTTGACCCTCCATGACCCCAGGTGACCCCAGCTGACCTTCGCTGACCCCAGGGGGAGGTGAAGGATCAATATGGACGCCACCGATGATCAAATATTTCAGCTTCATTAGGAAGCATCAGGCCGTCCAATTATCAACCGGAGTGTCTGAGGTCGTCCAATCCCGGCCCCCCTGTGCTCTTATTATACCCCCAACCCCCCAACCGATATGTTTTCACTATGAGAAGCACATAAAAAGTAATGTCAGTGTCCCCCTTCCAGGTATATTATTCACCACCCCCCCCCCCCCCCCAACAATGCCTTTTTATCTGCTTTCTTCTCCAGGACAACTGCACCATCCTTGTTCAGGCATCATCCAGAGTCACCATCTACTTCATGGACTGATATGCCAGCACACTCCTACAAAGTTACAATGTACAGTCTGATCACTTGGGGGAGGGGAGACTGAGGAAATGCTTCCTCCTCCTTCTACAAAGTTACAATGTACAGTCTGATCCCTGGGGGAGGGGAGACTGAGGAAATGCCGCCTCCTCCTCCTCCTCCTACAAAGTTACAATGTACAGTCTGATCACTGGGGGAGGGTAGACTGGCGTAGGTGGAGCAGACCTTTATATGGACGCCTCCATGCCACTCCCTGACATGGCACCACACAAGTCACTATAAGGGGGGGAGGGGTGCAGGTTGGGTGAGGACAGTTGGTTGCTCGGCTCCGGAGTGGCCGGGAAAAGCCGCCATTGTCCTCTGTGAAAGGATTGCCTGACTCCTGCCCGGTTCCCACTCCGCCCGGCCCATACAAATGGCAGAGCGCTGGCACCATCCCCCAAGAGGGACCCAACCCCCCACATTCCCACCGGGTGATCCCTCCTCCCTCCATGTCTGATTAAAGGGACAACACTGCTGGGACTTGTAGTTCTCCTGCAGTGCCCAGAGCCTCATCCACACTGCACCACCAGTGTGACACCCGGAGGCCTCCAGCAAGAGAGCAAAGGGAGGTGACCCCTTACTGTGAGCCGCTGTGTACAGCCAAACCATTAAATACACCCCCCCCCCCCCCCAAACATGCATGCCCATTATTTAAAAAACAAAAAACATAAAATTGGCTTTTATTTTTCCTTCTTTTGGTTCCCCCATCAAACTTTTATTAAAAAAATCTAAATTCCTAATTTTCTATCTGTCTCTGTGCTTCTCTATGCAATGCAGGCAGACCATGGCTGGTGGGAGGGGCTTCCTGAACACATCACAGCCCTCCTGCCTCAGTACTCCACCCCCAGAGAGCCCTAAGTCCTGATGCAAGCAGTGGGAGGAGTTATGCAAATATAATAAACTGTAGATTGTAACTTTGTAGAAGGGGACGAGTGTCAGTCTGGAGAGGAGTGGGCGGTTCTAAGCCGTATTTGCATGCTGGCCGCCCCTAGGTAACACCCATGTGTGATGCTGAGCTCTCCATGATTAAAAGGGGCGGGGCCATCCAGAAAATGAGGCGGGATCTATCTGACTTGCTGCAGCTTCTAATGTACATAGTGAGAAGCTCACAGTGTGCAGTGAAATCAGAGGGAGCTGTTTCAGTCCATGGGGAGGTACACCTGTGAAGGACTAAAGGGGGAGGAGCCGGTACACCTGTGCAGGACTGAAGGGGGAGGAGCCGGTACACCTGTGCAGGACTGAAGGGGGAGGAGCAGGTACACCTGTGAAGGACTAAAGGGGGAGGAGCCGGTACACCTGTGCAGGACTGAAGGGGGAGGAGCCGGTACACCTGTGAAGGACTAAAGGGGGAGGCGCCGGTACACCTGTGCAGGACTGAAGGGGGAGGAGCCGGTACACCTGTGCAGGACTGAAGGGGGAGGAGCAGGTACACCTGTGAAGGACTAAAGGGGGAGGAGCCGGTACACCTGTGCAGGACTGAAGGGGGAGGAGCCGGTGCAACTGTGCAGGACTGAAGGGGGAGGAGCCTGTGCAACTGTGCAGGACTGAAGGGGGAGGAGCCGGTACACCTGTGCAGGACTGAAGGGGGAGGAGCCGGTACACCTGTGCAGGACTGAGGGGGGAGGAGCCTATATACCTGTGCAGGACTGAAGGGGGAGGAGCCGGTACACCTGTGCAGGACTGAAGGGGCGGGGAGGGAGGGGACAGAGGGGGGATTTATGGGTCAGTTCACATCTATGAGCGCGCGCCTGTGCCCACTGTATATATACAACGCAGTGTGCGGCACTTGTTCGGTGTGTGTCCCCCCCGCTCACAGGTAGAGCAATGCTGCTGCCCTTCAGAGCACCACAACACACGTTATCCAAGAATAGCGCGGCTGCGGTTGTTTTGTGCGCTGAGATTCGTGTCGATTCCTTTTATTAAACGCAAAAGAGAAAATAGACTGAAATCTTCCGCCGGCCCCTCCCATGTTATTGGGGTGCAGACGGAGGATGTGGGTTGTAGTTTGAGGGGGGGGGGTCTTAAGTAGCCGCGTACCGGCGCAGTCTTATCAGAAGTGACCCCGATGTGCGGCCGGCGGCGAGGAATCAGTGGTGCGCATGGCGGTTAATAAGGGGAAGTGATCCCGAGGCGAGATGAAGACGCTGAACATTCATTACATTATCTCGCTTCACTTCCACCGACTAAGAGATGAATAACCCGCCTGGTGTCATCCTGAGCCTGGGGCCCCCGGGGGCCAAACAGGTCCTGAGCATTGTCTGCGATACGGACGCCGAGCATCAAATAAATACACGGCAATGATACCACAGCGAGCTGCATAGGGGGCGGGGTCTTGTTGGTTTTCATACGTGCTTCTCCCTTCTCTTCATTGTCTATAATATAAATCCAGCACAGGGATGGTGGGAACCCCTCATAATGGGCACAGCGGGGGTACAGACCCAGGAACTCAGCACAGGGATGGTGGGAACCCCTCATAATGGGCACAGCAGGTGTACAGACCCAGGAACTCAGCACAGAGATGGTGGGAACCCCTCATAATGGGCACAGCAGGTGTACAGACCCGGGAACTCAGCACAGGGATGGAGGGAACCCCTCATAATGGGTACAGCGGGTGTACAGACCCAGGAACTCAGCACAGGGATGGTGGGAACCCCTCATAATGGGCACAGCGGGTGTACAGACCCAGGAACTCAGCACAGGGATGGTGGGAACCCCTCATAATGGGCACAGCGGGTGTACAGACCCAGGAATTCAGCACAGGGATGGTGGGAACCCCTCATAATGGGCACAGCAGGTGTACAGACCCGGGAACTCTGCACAGGGATGGTGGGAACCCCTCATAATGGGCACAGCGGGTGTATAGACCCGGTAACTCAGCACAGGGATGGTGGGAACCCCTCATAATGGGCACAGCGGGTGTACAGACCCAGGAACTCAGCACAGGGATGGTGGGAACCCCTCATAATGGGCACAGCGGGTGTACAGACCCAGGAATTCAGCACAGGGATGGTGGGAACCCCTCATAATGGGCACAGCAGGTGTACAGACCCGGGAACTCTGCACAGGGATGGTGGGAACCCCTCCATAATGGGTATAGCAGGTGTACAGACCCAGAAACTCAGCACAGGGATGGTGGTCATTGGGCAATTTGCGGCCTCATTGAGGGGGGGTAAAACTCTGATGTGGTCGTTATCGCCTTTTTGCGTTCGTTGGTTGGGATCGTCGCTCTCGCCGTGTAATGTCGCGGTGTATCTCTGCTCTCTGATGTTATAATACATCGGCCCTATTAGGCACATCACAGGCCGGGTACAGATCGGGTCTCGGCCATCCTGCCAGTTCACGGTAATAAAAAGAGATTTTTGTGTTGCATTTGGCGGGGGGGGGGGGGGGGGAGGGGAGAGGTCGCGGCTCGCTCATTAGGCCGTTCATTACGGATAATTGCAGCACTTCTGTCTCAGGGCTCAGATCCGTTCCGGCCTCTTGTTTTAGTCTCTGCAATAAAAAGTGAATTGTCAGCGCGGTTTGTTTTCTGTGCCGCACACGGCGCCAAATTCTGTACTTATTACAAAGTGCCAGATGCAGAAAAGAAGAACCCCGCCTTGTTTTATCTCCTGTCCCCGCCCAGCTGTTCCGTTACCATCCGATGGGTTTAACTTTCATGGCATTTTCAAGCACTAAGATGGAAGGAGGGAAGTAATGGGCCAAAAATATCATCATCATTATTTATCATTACAGTATCTGACAAAAGTAAGTACACCCCTCACATTTTTGTAAATATTTTATTCTATCTTTTCATGTGACAACACTGAAGAAATGACACTTTGCTACAATGTAAAGTAGTGAGTGTACAGCTTGTATAACAGTGTAAATTTACTGTCCCCTCAAAATAACTCAACACACAGCCATTAATGTCTAAACCGCTGGCAACAAAAGTGAGTACACCCCTAAGTGAAAATGTCCAAATTGGGCCCAAAGTGTCAATATTTTGTGTGGCCACCATTTTTTTCCAGCACAGCCTTAACCCTCTTGGGCATGGAGTTCACCAGAGCTTCACAGGTTGCCACTGGAGTCCTCTTCCCCTCCTCCATGATGACATCACAGAGCTGGTGGATGTTAGAGACTTTACACTCCTCCACCTTCTGTTTGAGGATCCCCACAGATGCTCAATAGGGTTTAGGTCTGGAGACATGCTTGGCCAGTCCATCACCTTTACCCTCATCTTCTTTAGCAAGGCAATGGTCGTCTTGGAGGTGTTTGGGGTCGTTATGTTGGAATACTGCCCTGCCCCCCAGTCTCTGAAGGGAGGGGATCATGCTCTGCTTCAGTATGTCACAGTACATGTTGGCATTCATGGTTCCCTCAATGAACTGTAGCTCCCCAGTGCCGGCAGCACTCATGCAGCCCCAGACCATGACACTCCCACCACCATGCCTGACTGTAGGAAGACACACTTGTCTTTGTACTCCTCACCTGGTTGCCCCCACACACGCCTGACACCATCTGAAGCAAATTTGTTTATCTTGGTCTCATCAGACCACAGGAGATGGTTCCAGTAATCCATGTCCTTAGTCTGCTTGTCTTCAGCAAACTGTTTGCGGGCTTTCTTATGCATCATCTTTAGAATAGGCTTCCTTCTGGGATGACAGCCATGCAGACCAATTTGATGCAGTGTGCGGCGTATGGTCTGAGCACTGACAGGCTGACCCCCCACCCCTTCAACCTCTGCAGCAATGCTGGCAGCACTCATACGTCTATTTCCCAAAGACAACCTCTGGATATGACACTGAGTACGTGCACTAAACTTCTTTGGTGGACCATGGTGAGGCCTGTTCTGAGTGGAACCTGTCCTGTTACACCGCTGTATGGTCTTGGCCACCGTGCTGCAGCTCAGTTTCAGGGTCTTGGCAATCTTCTTATAGCCTAGGCCATCTTTATGTAGAGCAACAATTCTTTTTTTCAGATCCTCAGAGAGTTCTTTGCCATGAGGTGCCATGTTGAACTTCCAGTGACCAGTATGAGAGAGTGAGAGCGATAACACCAAATTTAACACACTTGCTCCCCATTCACACCTGAGACCTTGTAACACTAACGAGTCACATGACATCAGGGGAGGGAAAATGGATAATTGGGCCCAATTTGGACATTGTCACTTAGGGGTGTACTCACTTTTGTTGCCAGCGGTTTAGACATTAATGGCTGTGTGTTGAGTTATTTTGAGGGGACAGTAAATTTACACTGTTATACAAGCTGTACACTCACTACTTTACATTGTAGCAAAGTGTCATTTCTTCAGTGTTGTCACATGAAAAGATAGAATAAAATATTTACAAAAATGTGAGGGGTGTACTTACTTTTGTGAGCTACTGCATTGATCATGTTTTATCATTTTGTGGTTTATGTGGGGTTCCATAGTTTTAAGTTTGACAAACTTTGTGCGGTTCTAATAAAGTTCTTGTGAATGTGGAAGAGACCAGACCCGGAGAGAGGTTAGGGACACAAGCCGGGTCTGTAGAGGCGCAAAGGACACGGGCCTGTAGAGGGGTAAGGGACACCGACCGGGCTCGTAGAGGGGTAAGGGACACGGGACGGGACCGTAGAGGGGAAAGGGACATGGGTCGGGCCTGTTGAGGGGGGAAGGGACATGGGCAGGGCTCGTAGAGGGATAAGGGACACGGACAGGACCCATAGAGGGGTAATGGACACGGGCAGGATCTGTAGAGGGGTAAAGGACATGGACCGGGCTCGTAGAGGGGAATGTGACACGGACCGGGCTCGTAGAGGGGTAAGGGACACGGGCAGGACCCGTAGAGGGATAAGGGACACAGACCGGGCTCGTAGAGGGGAAAGGGACACGGACCGGGCTCGTAGAGGGGTAAGGGACACGGGCAGGACCCGTAGAGGGATAAGGGACACGGACCGGGCTCGTAGAGTGGAAAGGGACACGGACCGGGCTCGTAGAGGGGTAAGGGACACGGGCAGGACCCATAGAGGGATAAGGGACACGGACCGGGCTCGTAGAGTGGAAAGGGACACGGACCGGGCTCGTAGAGGGGAAAGGGACACGGACCGGGCTCGTAGAGGGGAAAGGGACACGGACCGGGCTCGTAGAGGGGTAAGGGACACGGGCAGGACCCATAGAGGGATAAGGGACACGGACTGGGCTCGTAGAGGGGTAAGGGACACGGGCAGGGCTCGTAGAGGGGAAAGGGACAAAGCCAACGCTAAGGACCAGGACAGGATATTACATGGACAAACCAATCCATCTACAGATAACGGTCCACACACTGTAATGCCCGGCTGTTCATGCCCAGCAAAAGTCTCCCCACCAACACTTAGCCGTCCCCGTACCTGATAAGGGTAGTAGATGGCGCGGTGCCCTCCCGCCAGTGATAACAGCGGAGGAATGAGGTCACTCTTGGAACCTGATGACAGGGAACGGCAGATGATAGCCGTTCTGTGACCCGATAAGGGGAAGATGGCATGTCACTGGTGGGACGCAGGATCCTGGTGACAGTTGGGGGTCACATGGAGGCCACAAAGTCTGTGTGGGTGTCGGGAGACGCTGGAATGGGAAGAATTTGCATTTGATAACGGGGTGTCAGCAGTGCGGAGGAGGGGAATGGCGGAAACCGTTCTCTGGGGATATAAGGACACAGCCATTGCGCTATTTTGGGGTTTCTATCTATTAAAGGACATTCAGCACTTCTTATCATTCTGTACATTTCCTTCGGGAGCTTCCCTTAATCCCACCACCAATCACCCACCCACCTTCATCCCACCACCAATCACCCACCCACCTTCATCCCGCCACCAATCACCCACCTACCTTCATCCCACCACCAATCACCCACCTACCTTCATCCCACCACCAATCACCCACCTACCTTCATCCCGCCACCAATCACCCACCTACCTTCATCCCGCCACCAATCACCCGCCTACCTTAATCCCGCCACCAATCACCCGCCTACCTTCATCTCACCACCAATCACCCACCTCCCTTAATCCCGCCACCAATCACCCACCCACCTCCCTTCATCCCGCCACCAATTGCCCACCTCCCTTCATCCCGCCACCAATTGCCCACCTCCCTTCATCCCGCCACCAATCACCCACCTCCCTTCATCCCGCCACCAATCACCCACCTACCTTCATCCCGCCACCAATCACTGACAGTTGACACTGCGCTAGGAGAACTGATCTGGGGGTGTCGTTGACTTTGTACTGATACCCCAGCGATTCGCATACGGCAGTGTGAACTGCCTGGGAGTCGAGGGCGATGCGGGAAGCCGCAGTGGATTCGCAGGTTTCCCGCATCGCATATTTGTGAACCGGCACTTACTTTGCTGCCATTCAGCACAAACCTCGTGGCCCGCTGCTCCGATATTCATCACCCGCCATCTATAGAGCGAAAAAAAGGTTGGGAGTAGCAAATGGAATAAAGATAAAAATGTAACAAAAAAAAAAAAAAGAGCAGGAAGTGGAGATGGATAGAATGTAGGAAGGGGAGATGGATAGAATGTAGGAAGTGGAGATGGATAGAATGTAGGAAGGGGAGATGGATAGAATGTATCGGGAAGTGGAGATGGATAGAATGTAGGAAGGGGAGATGGATAGAATGTAGGAAGGGGAGATGGATAGAATGTAGGAAGTGGAGATGGATAGAATGTAGGAAGGGGAGATGGATAGAATGTATCGGGAAGTGGAGATGGATAGAATGTATCGGGAAGGGGAGAAGGATAGAATGTAGGAAGTGGAGATGGATAGAATGTATCGGGAAGGGGAGATGGATAGAATGTAGGAAGTGGAGATGGATAGAATGTAGGAAGTGGAGATGGATAGAATGTAGGAAGGGGAGATGGATAGAATGTAGGAAGTGGAGATGGATAGAATGTATCGGGAAGGGGAGATGGATAGAATGTATCGGGAAGGGGAGATGGATAGAATGTATCGGGAAGGGGAGATGGATAGAATGTATCGGGAAGTGGAGATGGATAGAATGTATCGGGAAGGGGAGATGGATAGAATGTAGGAAGGGGAGATGGATAGAATGTATCAGGAAGTGGAGATGGATAGAATGTATCAGGAAGTGGAGATGGATAGAATGTAGGAAGGGGAGATGGATAGAATGTATCGGGAAGTGGAGATGGATAGAATGTAGGAAGTGGAGATGGATAGAATGTAGGAAGGGGAGATGGATAGAATGTATCGGGAAGTGGAGATGGATAGAATGTAGGAAGGGGAGATGGATAGAATGTAGGAAGGGGAGATGGATAGAATGTAGGAAGTGGAGATGGATAGAATGTAGGAAGGGGAGATGGATAGAATGTATCGGGAAGTGGAGATGGATAGAATGTATCGGGAAGGGGAGATGGATAGAATGTAGGAAGTGGAGATGGATAGAATGTAGGAAGTGGAGATGGATAGAATGTAGGAAGGGGAGATGGATAGAATGTAGGAAGTGGAGATGGATAGAATGTATCGGGAAGGGGAGATGGATAGAATGTATCGGGAAGGGGAGATGGATAGAATGTATCGGGAAGTGGAGATGGATAGAATGTATCGGGAAGGGGAGATGGATAGAATGTAGGAAGTGGAGATGGATAGAATGTATCGGGAAGTGGAGATGGATAGAATGTATCGGGAAGGGGAGATGGATAGAATGTAGGAAGTGGAGATGGATAGAATGTATCGGGAAGGGGAGATGGATAGAATGTAGGAAGTGGAGATGGATAGAATGTAGGAAGTGGAGATGGATAGAATGTAGGAAGGGGAGATGGATAGAATGTAGGAAGTGGAGATGGATAGAATGTAGGAAGTGGAGATGGATAGAATGTAGGAAGTGGAGATGGATAGAATGTAGGAAGGGGAGATGGATAGAATGTAGGAAGTGGAGATGGATAGAATGTAGGAAGTGGAGATGGATAGAATGTAGGAAGTGGAGATGGATAGAATGTAGGAAGGGGAGATGGATAGAATGTAGGAAGTGGAGATGGATAGAATGTAGGAAGGGGAGATGGATAGAATGTAGGAAGTGGAGATGGATAGAATGTATCGGGAAGGGGAGATGGATAGAATGTATCGGGAAGTGGAGATGGATAGAATGTATCGGGAAGGGGAGATGGATAGAATGTAGGAAGGGGAGATGGATAGAATGTATCAGGAAGTGGAGATGGATAGAATGTATCGGGAAGTGGAGATGGATAGAATGTATCGGGAAGGGGAGATGGATAGAATGTAGGAAGTGGAGATGGATAGAATGTATCGGGAAGTGGAGATGGATAGAATGTAGGAAGTGGAGATGGATAGAATGTAGGAAGTGGAGATGGATAGAATGTAGGAAGTGGAGATGGATAGAATGTAGGAAGTGGAGATGGATAGAATGTAGGAAGGGGAGATGGATAGAATGTAGGAAGTGGAGATGGATAGAATGTAGGAAGTGGAGATGGATAGAATGTAGGAAGTGGAGATGGATAGAATGTAGGAAGGGGAGATGGATAGAATGTAGGAAGGGGAGATGGATAGAATGTAGGAAGGGGAGATGGATAGAATGTAGGAAGTGGAGATGGATAGAATGTAGGAAGTGGAGATGGATAGAATGTAGGAAGGGGAGATGGATAGAATGTAGGAAGTGGAGATGGATAGAATGTAGGAAGTGGAGATGGATAGAATGTAGGAAGGGGAGATGGATAGAATGTAGGAAGGGGAGATGGATAGAATGTAGGAAGGGGAGATGGATAGAATGTAGGAAGGGGAGATGGATAGAATGTAGGAAGGGGAGATGGATAGAATGTATCGGGAAGGGGAGATGGATAGAATGTAGGAAGGGGAGATGGATAGAATGTAGGAAGGGGAGATGGATAGAATGTAGGAAGGGGAGATGGATAGAATGTATCGGGAAGTGGAGATGGATAGAATGTATCGGGAAGTGGAGATGGATAGAATGTATCGGGAAGTGGAGATGGATAGAATGTATCGGGAAGTGGAGATGGATAGAATGTAGGAAGGGGAGATGGATAGAATGTAGGAAGGGGAGATGGATAGAATGTAGGAAGGGGAGATGGATAGAATGTATCGGGAAGTGGAGATGGATAGAATGTATCAGGAAGTGGAGATGGATAGAATGTATCAGGAAGTGGAGATGGATAGAATGTAGGAAGGGGAGATGGATAGAATGTAGGAAGGGGAGATGGATAGAATGTAGGAAGTGGAGATGGATAGAATGTATCAGGAAGGGGAGATGGATAGAATGTATCAGGAAGTGGAGATGGATAGAATGTAGGAAGGGGAGATGGATAGAATGTAGGAAGTGGAGATGGATAGAATGTAGGAAGGGGAGATGGATAGAATGTAGGAAGTGGAGATGGATAGAATGTAGGAAGGGGAGATGGATAGAATGTATCGGGAAGTGGAGATGGATAGAATGTATCAGGAAGTGGAGATGGATAGAATGTATCAGGAAGTGGAGATGGATAGAATGTAGGAAGGGGAGATGGATAGAATGTAGGAAGGGGAGATGGATAGAATGTAGGAAGTGGAGATGGATAGAATGTATCAGGAAGGGGAGATGGATAGAATGTATCAGGAAGTGGAGATGGATAGAATGTAGGAAGTGGAGATGGATAGAATGTAGGAAGTGGAGATGGATAGAATGTAGGAAGGGGAGATGGATAGAATGTAGGAAGTGGAGATGGATAGAATGTATGAAGGGGAGATGGATAGAATGTATCGGGAAGTGGAGATGGATAGAATGTAGGAAGTGGAGATGGATAGAATGTAGGAAGGGGAGATGGATAGAATGTAGGAAGTGGAGATGGATAGAATGTATCGGGAAGTGGAGATGGATAGAATGTAGGAAGGGGAGATGGATAGAATGTAGGAAGTGGAGATGGATAGAATGTATCAGGAAGTGGAGATGGATAGAATGTATCAGGAAGTGGAGATGGATAGAATGTATCGGGAAGGGGAGATGGATAGAATGTAGGAAGGGGAGATGGATAGAATGTAGGAAGGGGAGATGGATAGAATGTAGGAAGTGGAGATGGATAGAATGTAGGAAGTGGAGATGGATAGAATGTATCAGGAAGTGGAGATGGATAGAATGTATCAGGAAGTGGAGATGGATAGAATGTAGGAAGGGGAGATGGATAGAATGTAGGAAGGGGAGATGGATAGAATGTATCGGGAAGTGGAGATGGATAGAATGTAGGAAGTGGAGATGGATAGAATGTATCGGGAAGTGGAGATGGATAGAATGTATCGGGAAGTGGAGATGGATAGAATGTATCAGTGTGCCCCTCGCTTTCCGTACATCCATACATTTTCTAGAAGTGTGGAAGTCGCTCGTGTTCGGAATTATTCGCACTAATCTGCTTTTTTTTTTTTTTTTTAATTTACAAAATTGGATTTCATCACTTGGAGACGATTAGAATGTGTGGAAAATGCCAGAATTTCAAAGAGCCAAATTCAGGGATTAAAGCGGTAAATGAATGTTCAAAGAGCTCCTCCAAACGCCAAATTGGGAAACGGAATCCAAGTGTCGCTACGACCTTCAACCGCGTTCTCTCCTCCGTGGTTCTGCTGGCGAAGAACGCAGAAAGTGCGCAGCAAAAAAAAGAGGAAAGGCGGCACAAATCGGATTCATAGCTTTACATTTAGGCCCCTGCGTTTTTTGTGCTTTTTTTGCATCTTGCAGAAACGCACTACAGTCCATTTATGTTTTCCTATGGGACACGTTAATGTCGATGCTTTTTTTTTTTTTCTTCAGCCACTGCGCTTTCAAAGTATGTAGTGCATTTTTTGCTGCAATTTTGATGCAATTTGTGTTTTGCAGGTTTTTTTGTGCTTTTTTTGCATCTTGCAGAAACGCCTTACAGTCCATTTATGTTTTCCTGTGGGACACGTTAACGTCAATGCTTTTTTTTTTTCTTCAGCCAGGCTCCATGTACACGGGACGTTGTTAAAAGTCCCTTTGAATGCTGGAATTTTTAGGACGTTTGAAACGTCCGTTAGGTCGCGTTGGCACCCGCGTTTAGCGGGCATTTGTGTTTAGAACCGTTCCTAGAGGTCAAAAAAATTATTCCCCTTTAAAATGGAAAAACACGAACGCTAAACGCGGGTCATCGCGTTCGGTCGCGTTTTTGCGTTTGAAAACGCCGGGAAACACGTTCGAACGCAAATAATTGCGTTCCAAAAAACGTCCCTGAACTCAACTGCCTGCAAATGACTGTAAACGACCCTATGTAGATGGACAGAGAAGATAACATGTAGGTGGGTTCAGGGGCTTCTGAAAAAAAAAAAGCCCAACTGCTCCTAAACGGCCGTTTACAACGTCCCGTGTACATGGAGCCTTAAAGTATATAGTGCATTTTTGCTGCAATTTTTGATGCAATTTTTGTTTTGCAGGTTTTTATTCTGCCCAACAACAAATTGGCAAAAAAATGAGCATAAATAATGAAAAACGTATCAAAAATGCGTGGGCAAAAAGAACTGCACAAATGGATCAAAAGCAAACTGCATAGTTGTCAACCAAGCCACCCCTGTGCAGTTTGCGTTTTTTTTTTTTTTTTTTTTCACACGTTTTTTGATGCATTTCTGCATTTTTGGGAGGTGTCTGTTGTCTTGCGGGAAAAACAAAAAACAAGCGAAAATGCAGCAGAAACACATCAAAAACATGAGTACTGCATTTTCTGGTGTGTTTCCTTCTGCGTTTCAAAAACACAACTTGCTGTGGGCCAAAAAGTCCCTGACCCTTTCCAAAAAAAATAAATAAATAAAAACCAGTGGCTAAAAACGCACAGATATGAATGTAAATTATAGGATACGATGTTCTATGGACTGTAGCGCGTATCTCCAAAACTGAAAACGACTGAAAATCGCATAGGTGTGAACCAGGCCCAAGGCTCTTTTCACACCTATGTATGTTACTTTTGAGTGATGCTGCTTTGCTTTGTTTTTTTTTTTATTATTTGTATTTATTTATTTTTA
This sequence comes from Pelophylax lessonae, assembly GCF_965119305.1. NCBI lineage: Eukaryota > Metazoa > Chordata > Amphibia > Anura > Ranidae > Pelophylax > Pelophylax lessonae. Next base: position 326,964,999 of record NC_138773.1, read on the forward strand.
CAGTGATTTTACCACAATTCCCATTTTTTTGCCTTTTTTTTTTTTTTTTTTAGGCATATTTGTTGTTGGGCAGATTTAAAAATGCAAATCATGGTAAAAACACATTACATGCTTTTCTGCAGCTTCTCCATTGAAGTTTTATTGAACTATAAAAGCAAAAAAAAAAAAAAAAGCAGCGTTTTTAAAAAAAAAAAAAAAGTCCCTGACCCTTTCCAAGATAAAAAAAAAAAAAAAACACAGTGCCTGCTTTTGAGTGTTGCTGCTGTGCTTTGTTCTTTTGTTTTATTATTTATTTTTACACTGATTTTACCACAATTCCCATTTTTATGCCTTTTTTATTTATTTTTTGGCATATTTGTTGTTGGGCAGGTTTAAAAATGCAAATCGTGGTAAAAACACATTACATGCTTTTCTGCAGCTTCTCCATTGAAGTCTATTGAACTAAAAAAGCAAAAAAAAAAAAAAAAAAAAACAGCTTTTAAAAAAAGTCCCTGACTCTTTCGGAAAACTCAGAGGCAGAAAAATACATTGATGTGAACGTCTTCCTTAGGAACCCATTTTTAAAAATAACGTCCTGTAAAAACGCATTGTTGTGATCCTTGGGCCTGGTTCAGGAGCTGCAGTCCATTTAAGCTATGAGAAGCGGGGGAGGGGAAATGTGGTTACATTGCTGTTGCTTGTGGCTTATTCAACTAAAATTTGAAGATAGAATTCCAGCTGACAATAATCATTATAGATAATAATAGATAGGTGGGGGAATCTAGAGAGACCAAATAAAGGGAGATTGTAGAGTTCTCGCACAGCCTGCGACCCCAGAGGGTTCCTCGGAGTCGGAGTCCTCCTTTAATAAGGGGCATCTTATTACTGACAGTTGCTGGTGTTTTGCTTAGAAGGGGCACTTTGCGTTTCTGAAGACGGAATCCCCCGGAATGTCACCTAATCCTGCCAGGAACAATTGGCGACAAACGTTGCGCTAATGATGGCACGGGTCGGGTTCCGCGACAGCTGAGGTGACTGGTGGTGTCACGGTGTCACGTTCTGTGCCGGGAACATCTGCTGCTCCATCCCGACCGCCGCATTCTGAGACTCTGCGCTGCACCCGTCCCGACGAGCGTCTCCCCGACCCGCCGCCACCTCTGCGCTTCCCCAAGGACCGGATCGCGTTCTGTTTACATTTAAAGGAATGCGTCCGATGGAGGGTCCGATGTCACAGAAGTGTGAGATGGATGGGGAACCGCGCCAGCGAGGAACGCCAACAGCAATTGTCTGCCGCCCCATCATCAGATTGAGAGTTCCTCAGATCGTCTCCCTAATAATTATTATTATACAAGATTTTTTATATTATTATTATTATACAGGATTTATATATTATTTTTAGTATTTCAGGGTTTTTAATAAATATTATTATACACAATTTGTATATTATTATTATTATTATTATTATTACTATTATTTTTAGTATTATTTTTCAGGGTTTTTAATAATAATTATTATTCAGGATTTATATAATATTATTATTATTATTATAATACAATATTTATATATTATTTTTTTTTAATTCAGGGTTTTTATTAATTATTATAGAGGATTTATATATTTTTGTATTCTTTTTCAGGGTTTTTAATTTTTATTATTCAGGATTTATATATTAATTTCATATTATTTAGCAATTATTATTTTTTTATTATTACACATGATTTTTTTATTATGATTGTGTTTATTAATATTATACAGGATTTACAGATGATTTTCATTATTATTATTATTATTTAGGAATTATTTTTATTATTATTATAAATGATTTTTATATTATGATTATGTTTATTATTATACTGCATTTATATAGTGCCAACAGTTTGCACAGCGCTTTACAACATGATGGCAGACAGTACAGTTCAATACAGGAGGAATCAGAGGGTCCTGCTCTTTAGAGCTTACAATCTATACTATAGGCCAGTCACCCTGGAACTTTCCAGCTATTATCTCTTTTTTTAATATTCATTTTTATTATGATTTTTTTTTATATTTTTTTATTATTACTTATTTTTATTTTTTTATTATTGCTACTGATTTTTTTATTTTTATTTTTTTTGTTACATTTTATTTTGCTTTCTTTTTATTTATTATTTTTGTTTTTATTACTTATTTTGATTATTTTTCTTTCTTTTATTATTAGGTTATATCTATATTTTTTAATTATTTTTATCTTTATATTATCTTTTAGCAATTGCCCTGTCAGCGGTGAGCTCCCTCTCTCTCCTGCTTATATATTGCCTTCCTTTCATTAATTATTTTAAAAATATATATATTTTCATTACATCACCGGGTCTCTGTGCTTCTCTATGTAATGCAGATAGATCATGGCTGGTGGGAGGGGCCGGCTTCCTGAAAACAGCTCAGCCCACTGCCTCAGTACTCCTCCCTACAGCCCTCAGTCCTGATGCAAGCAGTGGGAGGAGTTATGCAAATATCAAAAATACCTTGATGGGTGGGTGTCAGTCTTGAGGAGTGGACTGTATTTGCATAGGTAACGCCCACATGTGATGGTTAGGCCAGGGCCAGGACAAGGGGTGGGCAGAAAGGATGGCTGCCTTGGGCACACATGGGCAAGGGGGAAGAGAATAGAAGCAGGGTGGTACACACTTTCTTTTGCATGTGTTAACAGTGACAGAAAGGGGTGCAATTCTGGATCCTTGCCCTGGGTGCTGGACAATGCAGTCCCGGTACTGGGTGAGACTACATGATCGAAAGAACTCAAACCCAATGAATGAAAGGGGGCGGGGCCAGTCAGGCTGGGGAGGAAGGAGCTAGATAATGCTTGACATCCCCAAGCCAGGAAATGGGGCGGGGCTCTATCTGACTTGCTGTGCTTCTAATGCACATTGTTAGAAGCTCGCAGTGTGCAGGGAAATCAGAGGAAGCCGTTTCAGTGTGGAGGAAATGTTGCTCGGGTTCGGGGTGTTATGAACCATTATGGTGCTCGTGGGTCAGTGCCGGAGGTCGTTCCAAGTCTCAGATTTTTTTTTTACCACTTTAATAAATGATAATTTTTTCCTGATTTTGTGTTCTTTTATTTCTGTGCATTTCTGGTGTCATTCAGAGGGAAAGGAGATTGTTCCCTGTCTCTATATAATTAGATATAAAAATGTTCAAATTAAAACAATAAAAATGAAAGACCTCCAATAATAACGAAAAAAAAAAAAAAATATATATATATAGTGCAAAAATATGAAAGGAACACTTTGAAAACACATCAATGGGGAAAAATATCATGCTGGATATCTATACTGGTATGGACTGGGTAATGTGTTAGGATCTATACTGGTATGGACTGGGTAATGTGTTAGGATCTATACTGGTATGGACTGGGTAATATGTTAGGATCTATACTGGTATGGACTGGGCAATGTGTTAGGATCTATACTGGTATGGACTGGGTAATATTAGGATCTATACTGGTATGGACTGGGTAATGGGTTAGGATCTATACTGGTATGGACCGGGTGATGTCTTAGGATCTATACTGGTATGGACCGGGTAATGTGTTAGGATCTATACTGGTATGGACTGGGTAATGTGTTAGGATCTATACTGGTATGGACTGGGTAATATTAGGATCTATACTGGTATGGACTGGGTAATGGGTTAGGATCTATACTGGTATGGACTGGGTGATGTCTTAGGATCTATACTGGTATGGACCGGGTAATGTTTTAGGATCTATACTGGTATGGACCGGGTAATGTTTTAGGATCTATACTGGTATGGACCGGGTAATGTGTTAGGATCTATACTGGTATGGACTGGGTAATATTAGGATCTATACTGGTATGGACTGGGTAATGGGTTAGGATCTATACTGGTATGGACTGGGTAATGGGTTAGGATCTATACTGGTATGGACTGGGTGATGTCTTGGGATCTATACTGGTATGGACTGGGTAATGTGTTAGGTCTATACTGGTATGGACTGGGTAATGTGTTAGGAAGGAAAGGATGTCACATCATTTGATGGAAATGAAAATTATCACCCTACAGAGGGCTGAATTCAAAGACAAAATCAAAGTGAAAAAATGATGCAGCAGGCGAGTCCATTTTGCTAAAATGTCATTGCAGGACCTCAGAATGGTCCTCAGTAGTTTGTATGGCCCCCACGTGTTTGTATGCGCAGCGTGCCTGACAACATCGGGACATGTTCCTAATGAGATGATGGATGGTGTCCTGGGGAATTTCCTCCCAGATCTGGATCAGGGCATCACTGAGCTCCTGAACAGACTGAGGTACAACCTGGCGACATCGGATGGACCGAAACATAATGTCCCAGAGGTGATCTATTGGATTTAGGTCAGGTGAGTGTGGGGGTCATTCAATGGTATCAATTCCCCCATCCTCCAGGAACTGGCTGCATACTCTCACCACATGAGGCCGGGCATTGTTGTGCATCAGGAGGAACCCAGGACCCACTGCACCAGTGTAGGGTCTGACAATGGGTCCAAGGATTTCATCCCAATACCTAATGGCAGTCAGGGTGCCATTGTCTATTCTGTAGATTTCAGCTGTTGGAGCCCCAATGCTGGAGATCTTCCTTTCTATACATTGTAACATTGTGGATTCCTTGTTCTCTGTACATTACAGCGGGGGGGAGGAGCTATGTGATATTCTGTACATTACAGCGGGGGGGAGGAGCTATGTGATATTCTGTACATTGCAGCGGGGGGGGAGGAGCTATGTGATATTCTGTACATTTTCTTCTCATTTGAGCTTCTGCACCCCAAAAAAAAGATTCAAATATCGAAACAAAAATGAAATAGACTTTCCCACTAACTCTTGCGGCTCCTCTGTGAATATCGTTATTTACTTACAGTGAGGAGATGGGGGTTCGCCAGCACAGGAAGTGAGGAGATTGGGGTCACCAGCACAGGAAGTGAGGAGATTGGGGTCACCAGCACAGGAAGTGAGGAGATGGGGGTCACCAGCACAGGAAGTGAGGAGATGGGGGGTCACCAGCACAGGAAGTGAGGTAATGGGGGTCACCAGCACAGGAAGTGAGGAGATGGGGGTCACCAGCACAGGAAGTGAGAAGATGGGGTTCACCAGCACAGGAAGTGAGGAGATGGGGGTCACCAGCACAGGAAGTGAGGAGATGGGGGTCACCAGCACAGGTAGTGAGGAGATGGGGGTCACCAGCACAGGAAGTGAGGAGATGGGGGTCACCAGCACAGGAAGTGAGGAGATGGGGGGTCACCAGCACAGGAAGTGAGGAGATGGGGGTCACCAGCACAGGAAGTGAGGAGATGGGGGGGGGGGGTCCCTAGCTCAGGAAGTGAGGAAACCGTAACCACCATCACAAATGTGAGCAAATTAATCTCCTCCATAGGAAATGGGGGTCACCAGCACAGGAAATGAGGAAACGAGGATTACCAGCACTGGTGTTCTGCCGAAAACTCCAACTTACCGAGATCTTCAACGCTGTTATTTCCGGTGAGTGTACACCAGGAATAAATTGGAGATTTTCACAGAACACCGGCCGCCTTTACACTGCGGGAGATGCTATAATTAGTGCAGATTGTTAATCCGCCCGCTAGTTGTCGACATCTTGGGGGCGGCCATGTTTTTGGTTACTAGCTGGCGGACTAACAATCTGCACTAATTATAGCATCTCCCGCAGTGTAAATGCTGTCGGTGTGTGAAAACACCAAGTGGTTGAAATCTCCAATTTTTATTACCGATGTACACTCACTGGAAAGAACGTTGTTGAAGTGAGTTAATGGGGGTCACCAGCACGGGAAGTGAGGATTTGGGGGTCACCAGCACGGGAAGTGAGGATTCGGGGATCACCAGCACAGAAAGTAAGGATTCGGGGGTCACCAGCACGGGAAGTGAGGAAACGGGGGTCACCAGCATGGGAAGTGAGCATCCGGGGGGTCACCAGCATGGGAAGTGAGCATCCGGGGGGTCACCATCACTGGAAGTGAGCATCCGGGGGGTCACCATCACTGGAAGTGAGGATCCGGGGGGTCACCATCACTGTAAGTGAGGATCCGGGGGGGTCACTATCACTGGACGTGAGGCTCTGGGGATCACCAGCACAGGAAGTGAGGATCCGTGGGTCACCAGCGCAGGAAGTGAGGATCCGTGGGTCACCAGCGCAGGAAGTGAGGAAACGGGGGGGGGTCACCAGCACAGGAAGTGAGGAAACGGGGGGTCACCAGCACGGGAAGTAAGGATCCTGGGTCACCAGCACAGGAAGTGAGGAAACGGGGGGGTCACCAGCACAGGAAGTAAGGAAATGGGGTAAAAAAAAACTAACAGCTATAATTATGGTTACAGCTCGAAAAGTTTTTTAAGTTTGTCTAACTATTTGAAGTTTTTGAACTCCATTTATTGATCATAGATCTGTCATAAACCTAGAAACCTTCTATGTGTTGTATCTGGAGGTTTTCATAGTTGAGTTTTGTAGCCTTTGAAGCTGGTGACCCCATGTCATCCTCCAGATAATAGAGATGCGGGGTCACATCGAGACTTCTGGTTCTCCCGGAATATCTCCCCCCCCCCCTCTATCCCCCCCCCCCCATTGCGTTCACTTACCGCCTGAACGATTCTTTATTGTTCCTGAATGATTGGAGGATTTTCTGTTTGATCGGCACACCCGGCCCCTTTAATTAACCTTATTACGGGAGAAGAGCGAGGAATTAATTTGGCGTATTCCTCTCATTAGCGCTCACAATGAAGCGCCGCCGCTCTCGCAGAAATGGAAATGGTTGAAATTAAATCATCCTGTAAATTGGTACGTGTGCGGAAAACCTTTGTAAGTTTTTTGTTTGAACTTCTCCTCCTTCCTCGTCTACGGCTCGGGATTATTTCCTTTTTGGAAGAGACGCCGGCGATGCGAGGAAGCCGCACAATCGCTGAAAACGCAAAAACTATATGTGCAGGAAATAAAATCACCGCTATAATAAAGCAGTTTTCTTTTTTTTTATGTAATCGATAACATGCAGAAATGCGCTTCTCCATCAAAGGTACCAAAAATAACGCTAGAATAACGAGAACATCCAATATCCCCCCAAACAATTAAAAGATGTCGAGACTTGCAGGAAATGATGGGGCACTACTCCTCCCACTGACACCAGTGATGGGGCACTATTCCTCCCGCTGACACCAATGATGGGGCACTATTCCTCCCGCTGAAACCAATGATGGGGCACTATTCCTCCCGCTGACACCAATGATGGGGCACTATTCCTCCCGCTGACACCAATGATGGGGCACTATTCCTCCCGCTGACACCAATGATGGGGCACTATTCCTCCCACTGACACCAATGATGGGGCACTATTCCTCCCGCTGACACCAATGATGGGGCACTATTCCTCCCGCTGACACCAATGATGGGGCACTATTCCTCCCGCTGACACCAACTATGGGGCACTATTCCTCCCACTGACACCAACTATGGGGCACTATTCCTCCCACTGACACGAATGATGGGGCACTATTCCTCCCACTGACACCAATGATGGGGCACTATTCCTCCCACTGACACCAACGATGGGGCACTATTCCTCCCACTGACACCAACGATGGGGCACTATTCCTCCCGCTGACACCAATGATGGGGCACTATTTCTCCCGCTGACACCAATGATGGGGCACTATTTCTCCCACTGACACCAATGATGGGGCACTATTCCTCCCACTGACACCAATGATGGGACACTATTCCTCGAATTGACACCAATGATGGGACACTATTCCTCCCACTGACACCAATGATGGGGCACTATTCCTCCCACTGACACCAATGATGGGGCACTATTCCTCCCACTGATACCAATGATGGAACACTATTCCTCCCACTGACACCAATGATGGGGCACTATTCCTCCCGCTGACACCAATGATGGGGCACTATTCCTCCCGCTGACACCAATGATGGGGCACTATTCCTCCCGCTGACACCAACTATGGGGCACTATTCCTCCCACTGACACCAACTATGGGGCACTATTCCTCCCACTGACACGAATGATGGGGCACTATTCCTCCCACTGACACCAAGGATGGGGCACTATTCCTCCCACTGACACCAACGATGGGGCACTATTCCTCCCACTGACACCAACGATGGGGCACTATTCCTCCCGCTGACACCAATGATGGGGCACTATTTCTCCCGCTGACACCAATGATGGGGCACTATTTCTCCCACTGACACCAATGATGGGGCACTATTCCTCCCACTGACACCAATGATGGGACACTATTCCTCCCACTGACACCAATGATGGGGCACTATTCCTCCCACTGATACCAATGATGGAACACTATTCCTCCCACTGACACCAATGATGGGGTACTATTCCTCCCACTGACATCAATGATGGGGTACTATTCCTCCCACTGACACCAATGATGGGACACTATTCCTCCCACTGACACCAATGATGGGGCACTATTCCTCCCACTGACACCAATGATGGGGCACTATTCCTCCCACTGACACCAATGATGGGGCACTATTCCTCCCACTGACACCAATGATGGGGCACTATTCCTTCCACTGACACCAATGATGGGGCACTATTCCTCCCACTGATACCAATGATGGGACATTGTTACTGATGCAAGGACATGTTCTATTCCCACAAGCCGCAGTCCTCCCTCTCTAATGTCTGAAGGATAGTAAACTGTTCCTTTGTTTAGAAAGCTTGGAGACCTCAGTTTTATATCTACAACTTTCATTAAAATATCTGGTGATCCTGCCATGAAGGTCCATGTTCAGGCACTTCCTGTTAGGGTGACAACACTCTATCCCTGTTTCCCAATTGCACTCTGATGTTGTCACCCTGTCTTGTGTACTTGATGAGTGTCCATTTCAGCGCACATTACACAGAACCGATCCACCGTTATCACCCTCGGGAAACCCGCCCTGAGAAACGCCGTTCCGCCATCGCATTCCCACATCGCACTCCAATGATTTCCATCCTCCTCCTATCACTCTGAACAGTCTTTGTAAACTTACTTTGTGAAGACCCCACGCATTTCCTTCCTGGAATTCTGTGACACGGAGTCACTCTGCCCTGTGTGAAGACACTGATGTGTCACACATTTTCCAAAGCCCGCCTTGAGAGGAGGCGGAGTCAGTGCAGGAATCGTCAAGGTACCATGGGACACGTAGTCCTTATGAATGAAGGTGAAGCTGCAAAGCATGCTGGGAATGCAGGGAGTTGTGTAAAGTGGTGGTCAGCAGACAGGCAGCACTTACAACATGAAAAGAAGATTTTTCGAGCGATCTTATATTGGATTGTTAGAACGATTTGTATTATTACAATGCTGATGTTCTAGAATGGAAGTGTATGGTGGGACTGGAGATCTCCTATCATTTGCTACAAGCAAACCTTGTTCTCAGTGGCCTCAGTTTCTGATTGGTCGGTCTGTATGGCCCCGGATACCCGTGTATGGGTCAGATAGGTCTGCAGAGGCAGTGAATCTCCCGGCCCCGGGACACAACCAGCACCATGGGGACTCTCTCTTTATTGGGGGGCTCTACATGCCGGATGACGATAGATAACTTTGTTACTATCTCAGTAGCCGATGTGGAATCCGAGGAACCCCCACCCTATGCCCCCCCATGAAAGGGAGACTAATGGGTTTCCTGATGTACGGGGAGAGTCTGATGGGATTCTTGATGTAAGGGAAGACTCTGATGAGGTCATTGATGTAAGGGGGACTCTGATGGGGTCCCTGATGTAAGGGGGACTCTGATGGGGGTCTCTGATGTAAGGGGGACTCTGATGGGGGTCTCTGATGTAAGGGGGACTCTGATGGGGTCCCTGTTGTAAGGGGGGAACTCTGATGGGGACATTGATGTAAGGGGGGGACTCTGATGGGGTCCCTGATGTAAGGGGGAAACTTTGATGGGGTCCCTGATGTAAGGGGGAACTCTGATGGGGACACTGATGTAAGGGGGGAACTCTGATGGGGACACTGATGTAAGGGGGAACTCTGATGGGGACACTGATGTAAGGGGGAACTCTGATGGGGACACTGATGTAAGGGGGGAACTCTAATGGGGACACTGATGTAAAGGGGGACTCTGATGGGGACACTGATGTAAAGGGGGACTCTGATGGGGTCCCTGATGTAAGGGGGGACTCTGATGGGCTCCCTGATGTAAGGGGGGACCTCTGATGGGGACACTGATGTAAGGGGGAACTCTGATGTGAAGTTATTTCCTTTTTATCCATTTTTTTCTGTCGGAATATTTGAATTTTGGGGACTCCGGATCAGGAAATCCCTCGAGAATAATTTGTAAGTCACAGAAGAAGAATTCTGGACGCTCCCATTGTGACTCTCTTCCCTCCACAGAGTCGGGATGTTGTCTGGTTCCCCCCCTCCCCCCTCCTTGAATCGGAGGACTCTGTTTCTGCTGAATGTTGGTTCTCTTTCCTTTCCTCCATTGTAGGAGACTCCTTCCCCGATTTGCAGAGTCTCCCCTATAGAGCATTTGTATTGGGATATAAATAACGCGGATTGCTGATTGTGGATTGGCCGCTCTCGCGCACACACAGGTCTGCATTGTCGCTAAACAGTTTGAGCTGCAGAAAGGCTCCAGGGCCGGGGAGTCCTGAGGGGGGTGGGGGGGGGGGTGGGTTGGGGGCAGAATCGTTCGCCTTCCCTCCTCTCCATCACATTCAGCCCCTTCCGGAGTGAGTGCAGCTGTGAGCGGAGAGGAGAGCCGATCCCCAGCACCGCCGGAGATGATGGGGATTCGGAGCCATGCACAAGGTTAGTGCCGGGGGGGAGCGCCGCCATGTGCCTGCGAATTAACCCTTTCCATCCTCCGAGGCGCAGCCAGTGGCCGGGCTCCTAGGGGCCCCACAAACTACAAGTCCCAGCCCCCGAGGATTATAGATCCCTGACTCTGCAGGGTCTCAGCACCCCCCCCAATGTCATGGCTGCTGGTGGTCTAAAGAGGAACTCCACTCACAACAGATATTTCACTGCATGGTGGATGCTGGATGGTTTAACCACTTCATGGTTCCTTCAACCTTCTTCAGTCTGTACACCCGCTGTGCCCATTATGAGGGGTTCCCACCATCCCTGTGCTGAGTTCCCGGGTCTGTACACCCGCTGTGCCCATTATGAGGGGTTCCCACCATCCCTGTGCTGAGTTCCCGGGTCTGTACACCCGCTGTGCCCATTATGAGGGGTTCTCACCATCCCTGTGCTGAGTTCCCGGGTCTGTACACCCGCTGTGCCCATTATGAGGGGTTCTCACCATCCCTGTGCTGAGTTCCCGGGTCTGTACACCCGCTGTGCCCATTATGAGGGGTTCCCACCATCCCTGTGCTGAGTTCCCGGGTCTGTACACCCGCTGTGCCCATTATGAGGGGTTCCCACCATCCCTGTGCTGAGTTCCTGGGTCTGTACACCTGCTGTGCCCATTATGAGGGGTTCCCACCATCCCTGTGCTGAGTTCTGTACCCCCGCTGTGCCCATTATGAGGGGTTCCCACCATCCCTGTGCTGAGTTCCCGGGTCTGTACACCTGCTGTGCCCATTATGAGGGGTTCCCACCATCCCTGTGCTGAGTTCCCGGGTCTGTACACCTGCTGTGCCCATTATGAGGGGTTAATTTTGTTTATTGAAAAATCTTACAAACAACAACTTATATACAATAAAACCATAATAAATAAATTAATAAATAACATATTTACAAAATAATTAAATATAACGATACAAAACCAAAAACCAAACAAGAACATAATAAATAAACCAAATTGCGCACAGCATAAACCCTACGAGAGAGCCAGACTAAGGAACATCACCGTCACCATGCATGTAGCCTTTTATCAGTGCCCATTATGAGGGGTTCCCACCATCCCTGTGCTGAGTTCCCGGGTCTGTACCCCTGCAGTGCCCATTATGAGGGGTTCCCACCATCCCTGTGCTGAAGGCAAGCTGTATTTACATAGTTAATGCCCACATGATTGATAGAACTGAATAAAAGGGGCGGGGCCAGAGGAGGAAAGAACTGGATGTATGTAATATAAATGTGTAAAATACAAATATCTGTGACAAATTAATGAATATAAGGTGCAATGCCTGGTGTTTGTCTGTGACAAGGAATACATTAAGGTAAATAGTAACTTATTCTTAAAAAAATGGTAAAAAATATGTAGGTTACATTTTATAACCAATTTAATAAGGTGCTCTTACTGGGTTTGGACAATATATTCTGTGGCACTAGCACTTCACAAAAGGTTTATGATGGTATATATGATTAGTGGTTATAAAATTTAACCTATATATTTTTTACCATTTTTTAAGAATAAGTTACTATTTACCTTAATTTATTCCTTGTCACAGACAAACACCAGGCATTGCACCTTATATTCATTAATTTGTCACAGATATTTGTATTTTACACATTTATATAATTTTCAGAAAATTGGTGCACCATTGATATCTATTTTATATTCAGGGATACTTTTTACCATTTTTATCTAGCTTGTATTGCATCTTGCAATTAAAAGGGTAGCAGGCTCTAAAATTCAAAAATGCCCTAAGAATAAGGCGCCTTCACATCATCGATCCACACCTGTGCGGGACTGAAGGGGGAGGAGCCGGCACACCTGTGCGGGACTGAAGGGGGAGGAGCAGGTACACCTGTGCAGGACTGAAGGGGGAGGAGCCGGTACACCTGTGCAGGACTGAAGGGGGAGGACGGGTACACCTGTGCAGGTCTGAAGGGGGAGGAGCCGGTACGTCTCTGCCGAACTGAAGGGGGAGGAGCCGGTACACCTGTGCAGGACTAAAGGGGGAGGAGCGGGTACTCCTGTGCAGGACTGAAGAGGGAGGAGCCGGTACGTCTCTGCCGAACTGAAGGGAAGGAGCCGGTACACCTGTGCAGGACTAAAGGGGGAGGAGCGGGTACACCTGTGCAGGACTAAAGGGGGAGGAGCGGGTACACCTGTGCAGGACTGAAGGGGGAGGAGCGGGTACACCTGTGCAGGACTGAAGGGGGAGGAGGCGGTACGTCTCTGCCGAACTGAAGGGAAGGAGGCGGTACACCTGTGCAGGACTGAAGAGGGAGGAGCGGGTACACCTGTGCAGATCTTAAGGGAATGGCGGAGTTCTCCTTTTTTTTTGCAGTTTGTGGCCATACGACGCGCCCGCCTCCACTATTTGGCCTCCATGGAGACGGCTGCCCAGATGATGGCGATTTTTTCCGGCGTGCCATCGTTATTTTCCTCGGTAGGATTATAGCAGACCGTTTCATCTACGTCAATCTCGCCGCAGGCGCCCTGCGTGCTTCCCAAGGTTATCCGGAGAGCGGCGGCGCACAGCCCCTTTAAGGGAATTATTCCGGAGAGCGTGCTGCCAGCGCATGAAAAACAACCTCCATTTGCTGAGCTTTTCATGTGCGTGGAAGCTGAAAGCGGTTGCCTTGGAAACGCAGGAGAAATGGGAAAATGACAAAGATTGAACAAAACACGAATGAAAAGGAAACACTGAGAGGGGAGGCGCGGCAGCGAGGGCGAAGCTCCGCGACATCGAACGCCGGGTAACCGATGTCACTGCGCCATGGATACCCACCCCGTCCGGTCCGCCTTGTGCTTAAAGGGCCCTCGGCTGACCCTTATTCAGCGGTTTTCTGGCGAATCGGAAGCGCTGACCGCGTCCCGGCAATCAAGGTCACTTTCCTGCCCAATCAGAGGCTCCCGTTCCATGCTGAGCGCTGCCATTGCACAACTACCAGGGCTTCTCCCCCAAAAATGTCACCAGTCTGGGGGGGGGGGGGGGGAGGTCACAGAATGTCTCAGCGCACAGCGAGAAATAAACATTAAAAAATTTAATTTCTGCACTTTTTGTAAAAATAATTTAAAAAAAATGAGAAAAGTGAGGAATGCGCTGCATGGAGAAGTGACCGATTGAGGACTAGAAACAATATATCACTTCGACATCCCATACATAAATATTGTGAAACAATGTAACCTCTGCAGCGTCCAGGGCATGGGGGGCGGAGCTCTGACTCCCTGCAGCTTTGTGCTGGGCGGAGCTTCTGTCTTTATCCAACTTTGTAATGGGTGGAGCTCTTCATCCAACTTTGTATGAGGGACAGAGTTCCTGAGTCCATCCAGCTTTGTAGTGGGTGGAGCTTTTCATCCAGCTTTGTAGTGGGTGGAGCGTTTCATCCTGCTTTGTGGTGGGTGGAGCTTTTCATCCAGCTTTGTAGTGGGTGGAGCGTTTCATCCTGCTTTGTGGTGGGTGGAGCTCTTCATCCAGCTTTGTGGTGGGTGGAGCTATTCACCCTGCTTTGTGGTGGGTGGAGCTATTCACCCTGCTTTGTGGTGGGTGGAGCTATTCATCCAGCTTTGTGGTGGGTGGAGCTATTCATCCAGCTTTGGGGTGGGTGGAGCTTTTCATCCTGCTTTTTGGTGGGCGGAGCTCTATATCCAGCTTTGTGGGGTGGAGCCCCTGATTCTATCCAGCTTTAAGGTGGGTGGAGCTCTTTATCCAATTTTTGGTGGGTGGAGCTCTTTATCCAGCAGTGTTTTGGGGCGGAGCTCTTTATCCAGCTTTGTGGTGGGCGGAGTTCTTTATCCAGCAGTGTTTTGGGGGCAGAGCTCTTTATCCAGCTTTGTGGTGGGCGGAGCTCTTTATCCAGCTTTGTGGTGGGCGGAGCTCTTTATCCAGCTTTGTGGTGGGTGGAGCTGGGAGCATGGGCAGAAAGTGTCAGAGGAATAGGAGATCCGCCCAAGGAGTCTCACTTCTACTGTTGGAGTGTGGAGACCCCTCAGATCCATATGGTAGATGGGCGGAGCTGGGAACTCAAAGACCGATAGTGTCAGAGAAGGTGGGCGATCCGCTTAAGAAGTCTCACTTCTAGTGTTGGAGTGTGAGAACCCCTTTAGAACCATATGGTGAGTGGGGGGATCTGGGAACGAAGGCGCAGCTGGGGGGGGGGGGGGGAGGTGGGCATTAAGGAGTCTCACTTCTACTGTTGCAGTGTGGTTACACCTCAGATCCATATGGTGAGTGGAAGGAGCTGATAGGCTCAGAGAGATGGAATACCCGCCTCCATCGGTAAATGATGGATCCTTTAAGCTCCATTGACAGCCGAGCGTTTTGTGAACGCAGACGAGCGCGTTGCGCTTGCTGTGCCGTTCATTCGGCGCCCTCAATGCGACGCGCAAACTTCTGTTTTCTGCACGAAAAAATGTGCAACAAATGCGTCAAAATGTGCGATTTAAAAAAATCCTGGGATGTTCGACCCACAAACCGCTACATGAGCTACTTTTGACGCATTTCTTGCTCATTGCAATGAACGGGCGCCTAGCCCATAATCACGGCGCCGAGGCGTGAACGCGGCCATGCGATGAGACGGGAATGTCGCCACCCTTGTAAAGGAAATGATAGGACACCGCCACACAGCATTGTGGATTTTTCTCGGTTTGCGTCCCGCGCACCCCTCCATCTGTCAGCCTTTAATCCCGCGCAATGTATGGAAAGTCGCCGCGCGCCTCCGCGCCGCGCTCACAAATTAAGATGCATTAAGATTTTTTAATTCTTTTGTGCGGAGAATGCTAATGAGGTTTTGCGTAGGCGGGCGCCCCTCTGTTCCTGAGTCGTGCGTCCGTTTTTCCTTCGCTGAGTTGCGATGGCGGAGGGGGCAGAGCGGAGACCCCGGGGTGAATCCCATCCCCCTTCCAGAAGAAAAGGCTTATGGGATAATTCCGGGTCCGGGCGGATTATTGACGCATGTCTGCGCCATTTTCTGCCCTCAGAAGCCCGGCTTAATCCTTAAATTGAAAACAGAACGTTCCGCCATTGTGCGGCCGGCGGCGGCGTGTTTGTCCTCCGGCGGGAGGGAATTATTGTCTCCGTAATGCCGACACATTGAAATGAGTTTTCCTTCTCTGAGGGGATCATTTACCTCCTTCCAGCGCGGTGCATTGTGGGACGCATGCGTTGTAGTATTTGGCCTAGGCTGAGATGATGTCATCAGTCTGCTGCAGGCAGGAGGAGGCATTTCCTCAGTCTCCCCTCCCCCAGTGATCAGGCTGTACATTGTAACTTTGTAAAAGGAGAAGAAGGCATTTCCTCAGTCTCCCCTCCCCTCAGTGATCAGACTGTACATTGTAACCTTGAGGAAATGCCTCCTCCTCCTTCTACAAAGTTACAATGTACAGTCTGATCACTGGGGGAGGGGAGACTGAGGAAATGCCGCCTCCGCCTTCTACAGTCTCCCCTCCCCCAGTGATCAGGCTGTACATTGTAACTTTGTAGAACTAGGAGGAAGCATTTTCTCAGTCTCCCCTCCCCCCAGTGATCAGACTGTACATTGTAACTTTGTAGAAGGAGGAGGAAGCATTTCCTCAGTCTCCCCTCCCCCAGTGATCAGACTGTACATTGAAACTTTGTAGCAAGTCACAAAATGAGAGGCTGCAGCAGGGGGCTGATCTGTGTCAAACATTTGTGCACAGGCACCAGGATTTACATGGTTGTGTCCTCTCTGAGCCGGCATCTCAGTCCAGGAAGGAGTTGGTGACCCTGGATGATGCCTGAACAAAGATGGTGCCGTCCTGGAGGGGGGAGTTCTGTGATCTCTGTAAGAGGTAATAAACACCTGGAAGGGGGGCAGGGACGCATTTCTCGGCGTTTATGAAGGTAACATGGAATATTCTGATGACAGGTACACTTAAAGCACAAATCCAGCCCTGCATTGAGCTGTGCACAGGACGTCCCCTCCCCCGCCATGGCGTGGTCTGGGTGAAGGAAGGAGTCCAGGAAGAGGCCGGCCCCGTCCATTGTGTCCCCCGCCCGTCAATGAGGCCAATTCACTTTCTCTGTCCACACCGCGACCTGCCCGCCCTTCGCCTTAAAGGGATGGCGAACCATAAAATATAACCAGGCGGATCATATTTTACTTATTGGAATTGTGTTGTGGGGTTTCATCTGGGGGTGGGGGTCCTTCTGCCGAGGGCGCTGCGTCATAATTGATCACATCACCCCCCCATGTAACTTCTGACAACCGTCATTTATTCAGAAGCCCATGTCACTTCTGACAACCGCCATTCATTCAGAAGCCTCATGTTACTTCTGACAACCGCCATTTATTCAGAAGCCTCATGTCACTTCTGACAACCGCCATTTATTCAGAAGCCTCATGTCACTTCTGACAACCGCCATTTATTCAGAAGCCTCATGTCACTGCTGACAACCGCCATTTATTCAGAAGCCTCGTCACTGCTGACAACCACCATTTATTCAGAAGCCTCATGTCACTTCTGACAACCGCCATTTATTCAGAAGCCTCATGTCACTTCTGACAACCGTCATTTATTCAGAAGCCTCATGTCACTTCTGACAACCGCCATTTATTCAGAAGCCTCATGTCACTTCTGACAATTGCCATTTATTCAGAAGCCCATGTCACTTCTGACAACCGCCATTTATTCAGAAGCCCATGTCACTTCTGACAACCGCCATTTATTCAGAAGCCCACGTCACTTCTGACAACCGCCATTTATTCAGAAGCCCATGTCACTTCTGACAACTGCCATTTATTCAGAAGCCTCATGTCACTTCTGACAACCGCCATTTATTCAGAAGCCGCATGTCACTTCTGACAACCGCCATTTATTCAAAAGCCTCATGTCACTTCTGACAACCGCCATTTATTTAGAAGCCCATGTCACTTCTGACAACTGCCATTTATTTAGAAGCCCATGTCACTTCTGACAACTGCCATTTATTTAGAAGTCCATGTCACTTCTGACCGCCATTTATTCAAAAGCCTCATGTCACTTCTGACAACCGCCATTTATTTAGAAGCCCATGTCACTTCTGACAACTGCCATTTATTTAGAAGTCCATGTCACTTCTGACAACCGCCATTTATTCAGAAGCCCCATGTCACTTCTGACAACCGTCACTTATTCAGAAGCCTCATGTCACTTCTGACAACTGCCATTTATTCATAAGCCCGCCTACACTTGTGGCAGGATTTGAAAAGTGAGGATGTGCGTGGCCGCTCCTCCTTATGTCATAGCTGGTGGGGGAGGGGCAAAGACTTTAGACTCACCCCCCCCGCACCCTCCTTCTTCCCCCAATGGGCTCTCAGGCTTCAAACAAAATCGGCTGGGGAAACGACAGCTTCCATCAGAGGCTTCTCACTCACGTTCCTGTTAAGATCCCGTAATAATTTCCTCCACCCGGTACTTTGTGTTTCATGCACATTCAGGCTCCATTCACGCTTGTCGTTTCGCCATGCTCACAGAAAACACGTGGCGAAACGCGTGTCACGCTTGCAGTGCTATTAGTTAATAATGACGCCTCAAATGCGGGAAGCAGGTGTGCCGTGATGTGCAAACGTGCTACAAATGCGGCAGAAGGCACCACGCTGTCCTAGAAAAAGGTTTTGGGGTGGTTGTCGTGTTTAGGGCAGCCCATTCATTCTTAGCGTTTCCAGAACACGCGACAAAGTGCGCAGAAAATGCGCCTTTTCAGAAACATGCTTAATATGCACCGTCTTGCTTGCAGTGCCATTGATTGTTATTGGCACCCCGAGTGCGGGTATCAGGTGCGCATTTTATCACGGGAAATGCGCAACAAATACGCCAGAACTCGTGGTGAAAGAATGTGCCACGCTCTGCTCCAAAAAAGAAGCCTTTTTGGGGCGTTGGTTGTGCGTAGGGCAGCTTATTCAAGCAAATGCACAGAAACCGAAATGCTGTAAAACGCGTAAAAAAAAAAAAACGCGAGCCAGTAAAATAGCAGCTATAACCCTGTTTTTTTTTTTTATTTATTTTAATTTTTTACAAGCGGCGTTTGTGTATTTATTTATTTTTACAGGCATCGATTTATTTATTTATTTATTTATTACAGGCGGCAATTTTTGTTTGTTTTGTTATTTTTTTTACAGGCAGCGATTGGCTTTTTTAAATTTTTTATTTATTTATTTTTTATTTTTTTATGTAAGCAGTCCTAGCAGCCGATTAGCCACTGGATCACTTTCAGAAGCGGCAGGAGGGCTCTCCACCCCAAACCTGCGCCCCCCCCCCCCCCCCGGCACTCACCGCTGTTTCTCAGGTTTACTATTTTTACCGGCACACCCAAAAAACAATCCGATGGGTCGCGCAGGCTGGTCATAGAGGTGCGGAGAGACCACATCGTCTTTGATCACCTCTATGATATTGAAACCCGGGGGGTGACCTCATGACATCGTCTAGGGCGGAAGTAAACCATTTTGGGTTTTTTACCGCAAAAGATCAAATTTATTTATTTCTATTTTGATCTTTTGCATTTAAAGGTAGAGGAGAGATTTGGGGTCTTAAAGACCTCAGATCTCTCCATAAAGAGGACCTGTCATCCTTCTTTCTATTACAAGGGATGTTTACATTTGTTGTAATAGAAATAAAAATGATCTAAAAAAAATTTATAAAACCGTGTAAGTGTAAAAAAAAATTGAAATAAAGAAAACATTTTTTTATTTTGAAAGCACCCCCCCCCATGCTTGCGCGCAGAAGTGAATGCATAAGCAAGTTGTTCACGCATATGTAAATGACGTTTAAACCACACATGTGAGGTATCACCGGAAACGTTAGAGCGAGATCAATAATTTCTATCACAAGATTTCCTCTGTAACTCTAAATAGGTAGCCTGGAAATTTTTTTTAAATCGGCGCCTTTGGAGGTTAGGCTCCATAGTGTGACGCCATTCCACGAGTGTGCGCAATTTTAAAGTGTGACAAGTTAGGTTTCTATTTACTCGGTGCAACATCCTCTTTCACATTTTACAAAAAAAAAAAAAAAATTGGGTTATGTATTGTTTTTTTTTTTCAAACACAAATTAAAGTGTATTTATTTTTCCTAAAAGATTGCTTTTAACCACTTCTGAACCGGAAAATTTTCCCCCATAATGACCAAGCCATTTTTTGTGATTCGGCACTGCGTTACTTTAACTGACAATTGTGCGGTTGTGCGACGCTGTACCCAAATTGATGTCCTTTTTTCCCCACAAGTAGAGATTTCTTTTGGTGGTATTTGATCACCTGTGCGATTTTTTTTTTTTTTTTTTTTTTTTTTTTTTTTGCGCTATAAACAAAAAAAGAGCGACAATTCCATGGGAAAAAAAAAAATGTCACTTTCTGCTATATAACCTTCCCAATAGAAAAAAATTTAAAATCAAAATTTTTCATCCTTTTAGACCAATTTGTTTTCTGCTACATATTTTTGGTAAAAAAAAATTGCAATCAGCGTATTTTAATTGGTTTGCACAAAAGTAATCGCGTCTACAAACTACGGTAAAAGATTTGTCATTTTTATTTTTTATTTTTTTTACTAGTAATGGTGGCGATCTGCGTTTTTTTGCGGGACTGCGACATTGCGGCGGACAGATCGGACCCCTGACTGACATTTGACACTTTTGGGGGGGACCAGTGACATTACTACAGTAATCAGTGCTAAAAATATGCACTGTCACTGTACTAATGACACTGGCAGGGAAGGGGTTAACCTCGGGGGTGATCAAAGGGTTAAGTGTGAGCCTAGGGGGTGTTTTCTAATTGTATGGGGGAGGGGCTTGTTGAATCAACACACAAACCTGTGTTCCTAAATAGGAGGATCACAGGAGCTCTGTGTTCATTACATAGAGAACAACGGTCAGCTGTGTTTACAACAGCAGACCGTCATCCTCTCTCCAGATGATGTGCAATGTTCTCTCTTCGCCATGTGTTGGCGCTCTCTCCTTCTCCAGTTGTCATGTCAGGCAATGCTGGGAGGTGTCGCTGGTCAGGGAGAGGCGTTTGCTGCGACGGTTATTTCCAGCTCCAGGCTAATGTGGGAAATGAGTCATAATTACCGGGTCTGGATCTGCTGACCTCCCGTATAATTACAAATAAAGTTCCAGAATGGCACCGACATAGACGGGGGTGGGGACCTGCGGACAACCGGAATTGTTAGACTGAGATCTCTATTTAAAAGGTCAGTCTGCCCACAGTGATGGTCTAGATATAGGTGGAGCCACCCACAGTGATGGTCTAGATATAGGTGGAGCCGCCCACAGTGATGGTCTAGATATAGGAGGAGCCGCCGACAGTGATGGTCTAGATATAGGTGGAGCCACCCACAGTGATGGTCTAGATATAGGTGGAGCCGCCCACAGTGATGGTCTAGATATAGGTGGAGCCGCCCACAGTGATGGTCTAGATATAGGTGGAGCCGCCCACAGTGATGTTGTAGATATAGATGGAGCCATCTAGAATGATGGTCTAGGTATAGGAGGAGCTGCCCACAGTGATGATCTAGATTTAGGAGGAGTCACCCACAGTGATGGTCTAGATGTAGATGGAGCCGTCCACAGCGATGGGAGGAGCCCCCCCACAGTGATGGTGTTGAGATAGGCGGAGCCGCCCACAGTGATGGTCCAGAAATAGGCGGAGCCGCCCACAGTGATGGTCTCCAAACTCTCTAAACTAAAGGCCAGTTTACCGTGTTGCAGATTTTAGGGGGCCGAACTGTGGCCTTTGAAAGTAGAAAAAGTCCAGACGTTAGTGGGGGAAAAATAAATGTAAAATTAGAAAGAAATGACTGCGCAGCTGCTGGCAACAACACAGTAGGACCATAAATAACAGTATAAAAAACAGAAATTGTCGTGCTAATAATTAAAAGAAAAAATGAATGTCCCTATAGTGAAACAATTCTTATATATTCCGTATAGTGAAACAATTCTTATATATTCCGTATAGTGAAACAATTCTTATATATTCCGTATAGTGAAACAATTCTTATATATTCCGTACAGTGAAACAATTCTTGGTGGGAAACAAAACAAAGTGACTGCAAACTTCCGGTTGAATGTCCAACTGATAGAGAAAAAATCAAATGCAAGTGCCGGTCACCTAGGTTCACCTCCACTGTAGAACATATAAAGTGCCTCCTTACTGGAAGCCTAGACTCCAAATGATAGGAGTCCAGACAGACGTGGTATATGAGCACACAGGACACAAGGTTCATTCAGCTCCCTCTGTTATGCCGGGGATGGCCTTGCAATCATGGCTGCTGGTAGTGATTACTCCACATTAAAGCCCATAAGAAAGAGATAAAACGCTTACATAGTGTGAATCCGTATAGCGATTTATTAGAAAGCAAAAGTACTAAAAACTTACACGACTCCAGTTAAAATGCAGCGTATAATGCTAAACATTCCCAGGAATCATTTAATGTGTACACAAGTTTGGCATGTGTAGTATCCTCACTGACATGGACTCCTCCCTATGTGTTTCGTCAGAAATGACATCATAGGAGGAATGGAGTCCATGTCTGTCACCAGGAAAATATGTACCAGGCATAGAGGGCACAGCCGTCACCACTGTTCTATTCACATCTCTGCCAAGTATGGAGGCATTTCCCTTGAGACAAATGGCCAAGCCTCGATCTGAGATCAAGATGGCCTCCAGAGGACAGTCAAGCCTTATTCTGATTTTGAGTATCAGGGAAAAAATAATGCCCTATCCTTTGTTTCAGTGGGAGGAATAGTGTCCCATCATTGGTGTCAGTGGGAGGAATAGTGCCCCATCATTGGTGTCAGTGGGAGAAATAGTGCCCCATCATTGGTGTCAGTGAAAGGAATAGTGCCCCATCATTGGTGTCAGTGGGAGGAATAGTGCCCCATCATTGGTGTCAGTGGGAGGAATAGTGCCCCATCATTGGTGTCAGTGGGAGGAATAGTGCCCCATCATTGGTGTCAGTGGGAGAAATAGTGCCCCATCATTGGTGTCAGTGAAAGGAATAGTGCCCCATTATTGGTGTCAGTAGGAGGAATAGAGCCCCATCATTGGTGTCAGTGGGAGGAATAGAGCCCCATCATTGGTGTCAGTGGGAGGAATAGAGCCCCATCATTGGTGTCAGTGGGAGGAATAGTTCCCCATCATTGGTGTCAGTGGGAGGAATAGTGCCCCATCATTGGTGTCAGTGGGAGGAATAGTGCCCCATCATTGGTGTCAGCGGGAGGAATAGTGTCCCATCATTGGTGTCAGCGGGAGGAATAGTGCCCCATCATTGGTGTCAGCGGGAGGAATAGTGCCCCATCATTGGTGTCAGTGGGAGGAATAGTGCCCCATCATTGGTGTCAGTGGAATGAATAGTGCCCCATCATTGGTGTCAGTGGGAGGATTAGTGCCCCATCATTGTTGTCAGTGGGAGGAATAGTGCCCCATCATTGGTGTCAGTGAAAGGAATAGTGCCCCTTCATTGGTGTCAGTGGAATGAATAGTGCCCCATCATTGGTGTCAGTAGGAGGAATAGTGCCCCATCATTGGTGTCAGTGGGAGGAATAGTGCCCCATCATTGGTGTCACTTGGAGGAATAGTGCCCCATCATTGGTGTCACTTGGAGGAATAGTGCCCCATCATTGGTGTCACTTGGAGGAATAGTGCCCCATCATTGGTGTCAGTGGAGGAATAGTGCCCCATCATTGGTGTCAGTGGGAGGAATAGTGCCCCATCATTGGTGTCAGTGGAGGAATAGTGCCCCATCATTGGTGTCAGTGGTAGGAATTGTACCCCTTGGATTCAGTGGATGAAACCGTGCCCCAAGGGCCAGATAAGAGCAAGTAGAAGGCTGCAGTTTGGGGGACCAATGTTCTAGATATAGGAGCTGCCGCCCACAGTGATGTTTGAGATATAGGTAGAGCCCCCAACAGGCTTCTTACACAGCGATTTTCCTTGGAATATTTGTGGATTAGGTTAATGCTGAAATTAGGCTTGCAGGGGTGTGTGGCCACTCTGTATGAAGATGGGGGAGGGATTTAGATTGAAATTAGAGCTAAGTGTGGGCGTTAGTAATGTGATGATGTCATTAGCTGTCCAGAAAGAAGGCGGGGCAGTGGCACAAAGTCTGCAAGCTCTGAACAGTGCTGTCCCCCAATGCAAGTGTCAGATTCATCTGTTCCATGGACAGTTTGTCTGGAGTTGTGCTTTAAGTATGACAGTCACCCAATCAATGTATAGATGGCGGGAATGCTCCCCCCACCCCGAGATATACAACAGGTTACATAAACCAGCTGCTCCATCTCCTAAAATCCGATTCTGAGTGCCGCATCAAACGCTAATCGTCTGACACAAGTGTCATTAATTAATGACTTCTCTCTGAAACTCGTGTTTAATTGCGCTTTGTGCAGCATGACGCCCCCCCAACCCCCCACCGCAACGCAGAGATCACCGCACTCTCATCACACCCGGGAGGGAAATGGAGACGCCAGAATACTCTGCGCTCTAATGTAATGCAATTGTCACACACCATTACTATACATTTATATATCTCTGACATATACCGCAGTGCTGTACAGAGATCACTGAGCCAATCACATCAGTCTCTGTACCAGAGGAGCTTACACTCTGTCCCCTCCCCCACAGTCACATCAGTCTCTGTACCAGAGGAGCTTACACTCTAATGTCCCCCCACAGTCACATCAGTCTCTGTACTAGAGGAGCTTACACTCTAATGTCCCCTCCCCCACAGTAACATCAGTCTCTGTACTAGAGGAGCTTACACTCTAATGTCCCCTCCCCCACAGTCACATCAGTCTCTGTACCAGAGGAGCTTACACTCTAATGTCCCCCCACAGTCACATCAGTCTCTTTACCAGAGGAGCTTACACTCTAATGTTCCCTCCCCACAGTCATATCGGTCTTTGTACCAGAGGAGCTTACACTCTAATGTCCCCCCCCCCCACAGTCACATCAGTCTCTGTACCAGAGGAGCTTACACTCTAATGCCCCCCCCCCACAGTCACATCAGTCTCTGTACCAGAGGAGCTTACGCTCTAATGCCCCCCCCCCCCAGTCACATCAGTCTCTGCACCAGAGGAGCTTACACTCTAATGTCCCCTCCCCCACAGTCACATCAGTCTCTGTACCAGAGGAGCTTACACTCTAATGCCCCCCCCCCCCACAGTCACATCAGTCTCTGTGCCAGAGGAGCTTACACTCTAATGTCTCCTCCCCCACAGTCACATCAGTCTCTGTACCAGAGGAGCTTACACTCTAATGTCCCCCCACAGTCACATCAGTCTTTGTACCAGAGGAGCTTACACTCTAATGTTCCCTCCCCACAGTCATATCGGTCTTTGTACCAGAGGAGCTTACACTCTAATGTCCCCTCCCCCACAGTCACATCAGTCTCTGTACCAGAGGAGCTTACACTCTAATGCCCCCCCCCCCCCCACAGTCACATCAGTCTCTGTGCCAGAGGAGCTTACACTCTAATGTCTCCTCCCCCACAGTCACATCAGTCTCTGTACCAGAGGAGCTTACACTCTAATGTCCCCCCACAGTCACATCAGTCTTTGTACCAGAGGAGCTTACACTCTAATGTTCCCTCCCCACAGTCATATCGGTCTTTGTACCAGAGGAGCTTACACTCTAATGTCCCCCCACAGTCACATCAGTTTCTGTACCAGAGGAGTTTACACTCTAATGCCTCCCCCCCCCCCCAGTCACATCAGTCTCTGTACCAGAGGAGCTTACACTCTAATGTCCCCTCCCCCACAGTAACACACTATTATTATTATTAAACATTTATATAGCTCTGACATATACCGCAGCGCTGTACATAGAACATCCTCCCTCTTGGAATGGGGAAATTAATGTATCTGTAGTTCGGTCTCCGGTTCCTGGGAGGACAGGTAACAATGTAACACAAAGTCCGGTATAATAAAATCGTTGCGGCGTCCATCGCAGACTTGTGTGACGCGTTTTCTCTGTTTACAGCAAAGCTGAAAATCCTGCAGAAGTCGGCCGGCCGGTATAATGACTCCCATCCTTCGCCGTCCTCTGATTTTATCTCATTTTCCTCCCAGGAAATCGTATTCTGCGGCTGGCAGTTTCCTTATGTTATGGAAATAAGCGCAGCGGCCGATCGGAAAGGTTAATGATTTCATCCACTCGACTTAATAATTCCCATTTTTTTTTCTAATGTATTTTCGCCTCTTCAGTTGATTTGTGTGATGAATATTCATTGTTGTGCATGGAGCTCATATAGCGATGGCCGCCGTACACTTTGCCCCTCTTCTGGAATTATCTTCTAATGCAACATTTTAATTATTGGCCGCAATGGGACACTCGCCATGAAGATTTGCAGGATTCCTGTGGGGCGGGCGGCAAAATTCACAAATGAATATGCAAAAAGAAAATTATTTTTTAATGCGTGATTTGTGTTTGGATGGTCGTTGAGAGCGTTCAGTGGGTTGAGGGGAATTATGTCAATAAGAAATCATTGTTCCCCATGGAGGTAAAAGGAGTGCGGCCACCTCCAGTGGCCTCCACCAGCCTCCTCCATGGGCCTCCCCTAGCCGCCTGCTCCAAGGGTCTCTCCCGACTGCCTCCAATGTCCTGCTCTATGGGCCTCCTACGGCCTCCTCCAATGGCCTGCTCATGAGCCTTCTCCAATGGCCTGGTCCTTGTGCCTCCTCCAATGGCCTGCTTCTTTGGCCTCCTCCAATGGCCTGCTTCTTTGGCCTCCTCCAATGGCCTGCTCCATGGGTCTCCTCCATTGGCCTGCTCCATGGGTCTCCTCCATTGGCCTGCTCCATGGGTCTCCTCCATTGGCCTGCTCCATGGGTCTCCTCCATTGGCCTGCTCCATGGGTCTCCTCCATTGGCCTGCTCCATGGGTCTTCTCCATTGGCCTGTTCCATGGGCCTCCTCCAATGGCCTGCTTCATGGTCTTCCTCCAATGGCCTGCTCCATGGGCCTTTTCCAACCTCCTCCCTCCAATGGCCTGCACCTTGGGCCTCCTCCCGCCTGCTCCATGGGTCTCACCAGCCTTCTCCAATGGCCTGCTCCATGGGCCTCATCAGCCTCCTTCCATGGCCTCCTCCAATGGCCTGCTCCATGGGCGTCCTCCAATGGCCTTGTTAAGCCTCCTCCAGTGGCCTCCATTAGCCCCCACCGATGGCCTCCTCCAGTATTCTCCAGTGCCCTGCTCCATTGGCCTCCTCCAATGTCCTTCAGCCTCCTCAAGTGGCCTCCAGCAGCCTGATTCATCCACCACCTCCAGCGGCCTCCTCCAGCCTTTGATAGCGAGGAATGGTGGGAACCCCTCATAATGGGCACAGCGGGTGTACAGACCCAGGAACTCAGCACAGGGATGGAGGGAACCCCTCATAATGGGCACAGCAGGTGTACAGACCCAGGAACTCAGCACAGGGATGGTGGGAACCCCTCATAATGGGCACAGCGGGTGTACAGACCCAGGAACTCAGCACAGGGATGGTGGGAACCCCTCATAATGGGCACAGCAGGTGTACAGACCCGGGAACTCAGCACAGGGATGGTGGGAACCCCTCATAATGGGCACAGCAGGTGTACAGACCCGGGAACTCAGCACAGGGATGGTGGGAACCCCTCATAATGGGCACAGCAGGTGTACAGACCCGGAAACTCAGTACAGGGATGGTGGGAACCCCTCATAATGGGCACAGCAGGTGTACAGACCCGGGAGCTCCCTTAGGCTCCGTTCACATATTGGATCGGCGATTCTGCCCGCGTTTCCGAATCTCTGCAAATGGCGGGACGCCCGCACGATTTCGGTCACTTCCAAT
Source organism: Pelophylax lessonae (assembly GCF_965119305.1). NCBI lineage: Eukaryota > Metazoa > Chordata > Amphibia > Anura > Ranidae > Pelophylax > Pelophylax lessonae. Next base: position 326,992,609 of record NC_138773.1, read on the forward strand.
GACACCTCAAACGCGGTACGATTTTGCCGCGATTGTCGCCTGATGAATCGGCCATTATATCGCGCAAACAGAATCGCGGGACGGCGGTCGCCCAAAAGAAGTTCTTTCGCTTTTTTTGGGGCGACAGCGCCATGCGATTCTATTTGCATGATTTTAGCGCAATTTGTCAGGCAACAGTTGCGGCACGATTGGAGTGCCATTGAAAGTGATGGAAATTGCACGGGGGAATCGCGTGCAGAATTGTGGTGATTCTGCCCGCGATCCGGGATGCCAATATGTGAACTGAGCCTTAGAGACGTATCGGGGTGTATGTGGAGGTTTTAGTGCTCAGTTTGAAGCGATGGCTTTGATTTAATGAAGACAATTAGGATGTTGGCTTTGCAGGGGAATTTTCCCTTAGTTTAGTAAATGAGCTGAAACTTCGCTTTGCAAAGAATACCCAATTGCATCCAAGGAAAAAAAAAAAAAAAATATATATATTTTTGCTTGCACATGATTGGCTGATGGAAGCCAGCAGAGCTTCATGTCATTCACTCAGCAAAAGGAAAATTTCCTTCCAGAGTGAGCGGCTTATTTGCCTTTAGTAAATACCCCCCCCCATGTTCCCCTCGCCGCTACATCTCCGCCACGCTGTGGCCGCCATCCTCTCCTTTGGTTCCGTTTCATGTTTCCGCTCGGGGCTGTGCCGGTTGTCCTCCAGTTATCAGCCGCGGACACACTGGGATTTTTAATTACATTTTTGCTCAGATGTAATATTTCGCCCCTCGTCTTTTCGCCGCCCCGGGTATCCGCCCGGCCGGTGAGAGGAAGATGAATGGCGCTCCCGGGAGTTTCGTGTTTAGAATTTAACGTTTTTTTATTTTTTACCTTTTTTAGATGTCAGTTCTATTTTACAATTTTAACATCTCGCCGCTCCCACACGTACTTATTTTTCTTTCCGTCGCTCCTCTGCGCATATTATTTTTTCCCGCTGATAATTGTTTTCTACTCCACCTGGAAAATGGCAATCCGGGGCTGGCGGAATAAAGCCGCAGCGTGGGGTCGGTGTAAAAATAAGCCTCTCTAACAAACGCCGGGTGTTTAAATGGCTGCTGCGTGATTGGTGGCGTTTGGCGGGCGTACGTGCGCATTGTATTTTCCCCCGGGGACCCTGCCGAGAACTGTATGATTGAAACGGAATTGGGCAGGATGGTGAGTCCCTGCTGCACCGTCAACCTGCCGCCAGCAGAATAGGATTGTATATAGATCTCTCGTCCGCAGAGCTGACACCTGTTCAATAAGCTGGCTTGTAGATTTTCAGTGCTTTACAGCTGCTCATGGACTACTAAGCCCAGCATACCCTTCCTGGTGTCCGTATATAGACTATAAAGCATTGCAGTTAGGTTTCTGCTGAGACCTTCCCTATTGATGGATTGGTATTTTTAGTTTTGCGCTGCTGATCTCCTGCAGCCCCTTTGCAGCCACTTCATGCCTACATGCATTCCGTCTTTGGCTGCATGGCGTTTCTGTGGCTTGCTGCACAGCGAGAATGCGTGAAATATGAGCAGTTCATTAATTTTAATGTACCAGATGTGATAAAAAATCTCAGCGTGACTCATAAATTCCCTTCTGCTGCTCGGTAGTAATGCTGCACCGCTGTACAACCTGCCCTACGCACGCCGCGTCTGACAAACAATCGCTCCCCAGATCATAGAAAGGAGGGCGACCGTTCCATTGTATATGAGCATTGTAGCCAAGTGTTTCCCACAAGAAGGAGAAACATTGTATCTGTCCCTGGCAGTCTGTGATTGGGTGGGCTGATCATTCAGTTCGTTTTTAATAGACGCAATCCCCTTACTGTGTGAAATTTTGTTGCTCTGTGCTCTGATGCTACATGCACCAAACATGCCAGCTGTCCCGGATTTGCAGAGACAGTTCTGCATCTTTGGTCCTTTGTCCTGCTGATGCTGTGTCCAGGAGCATGTCATGGGATCCCAGCATCATAACATTTTAATTGCTTTGCGCTTTGAAGTAGTGCTGCTAATTTCCGGCAGCTATTTCCTGTCTACATGCACTATACATACCAACTGTCCCAGATTTGCAGGGACAGTTCTGCATCTTTGATCCTTTGCCCTGCTAATGCCATGTCCTGGGATCCCAGCATCATGACATTTTAATTGCTTTGCACTTTGAAGTAGTGCTGCTAATTTCCTGCAGTTATTTCCTGTCTACGTGCACTATACATACCAACTGTCCCAGATTTGCAGGGACAGTCCTGCATCTTGGTTCTCTGACTTGCTCATGCCGTGTCCTGGGATCCCAGCGTCAGGACATTTTAATTGGTTTGTGCTCTGATTTATAGCTGCTAATCTCCTGCAGTCATTTCCTCTGTACATGCACCAAACATGCCAACTGTCCTGGATTTACAGGGACAGTCCTGTCTCTTGGTCCTCTGACTTGCTGATGCTGTGTCCCGGGATCCCAGCATCATGACATTTTATTTGCTCTGTGCTCTGATGTAATGCTGCTAATCTCCTACAGCCATTTCCTCTCTACATGCACCAAACATGCCTACTCGTCCCATATATGCAGGGACAGTCCCACCTCTTGTTCCTCTCCTGCTGATGCTGTGTCAAGGAGCATGTCCTGGGATCCCACCTCATGACTTTTTTAGTGCTCTTTTGCAATGCTGCTTAATTCCTGCAACCATTTCCTGTCTACATGCTCTATATGTGCCAACTGTCCTGTATTTGCAGGGACCATCCCTCCTCTTGGTCCTCTGTCCTGCTGATGTTGTGATCCAAGCCATGTCCTGGGATCCCAGCATCATGACATTTTAATTGCTTTGCGCTCTGAAGTAGTGCTGCTGATTTCCTGCAGCTATTTCCTGTCAACATGCACTATACATGCCAACTGTCCTAGGTTTGCAGGGACAGTCCTGCATCTTTGTTCTCTTACTTGCTCATGCCTTGTCCTGGGATCCCAGCATCAGGAAATTTAATCGGTTTGTGCTCTGATGTATAGCTGCTAATCTCCTGCAGTCATTTCCTCTGTACATGCACCAAACATTGCCAACTGTCCTGGATTTACAGGGACAGTCCTGTCTCTTGGTCCTCTGACTTGCTGATGCTGTATCCTGGGATCCTCCCAGCATCATGACATTTTATCTGCTCTGTGCTATGATGTAATGTTGCTAATATCCTGCAGTAATTTCCTCTGTACATGCACCAAACATGCTAACTGTCCCGGATTTACAGGGACAGTCCCTCCTCTTGGTCCTCTGTCCTGCTGTTGTGTTCCAAGCCATGTCCTGGGATCCTAGCATCATGACATTATCATTTTTTGTGCCCTGCTAGTCTCCTGCAGCCATTTCCTATCTACATACACTATACATGCCAACTGTTCCAGATTTCCAGGGACAGTCCCGCCCCCTTGTTCCTCTGTCCAGCTGATGCTTTGTCCTGAGATCCCCCAAAAATAAAAAATAGATTAATTAGGAAAAAAAAATTAAAGCGCCCCGTCCCCATTGGCTTGCACGTAGAAGCAAACTCAGATGCAAGTCGCGCCTGTTAGAGCGAAATCAATCATTTGAGCCCCAGACCTCCTCTGTAACTCTAAACTGGTAACCTGTAGAAATTTTAAAAATGTCGCCGATGGGGATTTTTAAGTACCAATGTTTGTCGCCATTCCACGAGCGTGCGCAATTTTGAAGCATGACATGTTGGGTATCTAATTACTCGGCGTAACATTATAGAAAATAATGGGCTACTGTTTTCTTATTTTTTAAAAAAAAGTTAATTTTTTTTCCCAACAAATTGTGTTTGTAAGACCGCTGCATAAATACGGTGTGATAAAAAAAATATTACAGCGATCTCCATTTTATTCTCTAGGGTCTCTGCTAAAAAAAAAAAAAAAAAAAAGTAGAATATTTGGGGGTTCTAAGGCCCTGTTCACACCCGAGCGTATTTCAGCTCGCAAAACGCTCATCTCTGAATTCTCAAAACGCCATTGATTCCAATGGCCTCTGGTCACATCTGAGCATTTTGTCCCTAAAGCAAAACGCCTGAAGCTCAAAAAAGTGCATGAGCTTTTTTTTTTTTTTTTTTGGCAGATTACAGGTGTTTTTGTTAGATGTCAATGCCTGCCTTCAAACACCTGCAAAACAAATGCCTGAAAAATGCCCAAAAAAATGCCTAAAAACGATACGCTCAGGTGTGAATGCAATTTTCTAGCCAAAAAAAATGTCAGAAAAATGCCCGGTCCAGAAGTGGTTAATAGTTAGAGCTCGTATCCATTTGGGTTTGAGTGTTTTAATGAAAGCTGCAGATCACTTATTGATAGCGTTGTGCAGCCAATGAGCTGACAAGGAGTTAAACCTCGGCGGTTGGCCGTGTAGGTCGGCCCGCGGGATCAGCTGAGCCTTGTTGTCCTGGCAGGAGATCTGTTTTTCCATTTGAAATGCCATTGTTCTCGGCCCGTGTTTTGGGACGGGGATCTGAATGACAGTTGCCTGGTAACTCCGCATAGCAGAGCAGTTCTTGTTCTGTGCGAGACGAAAAAAAAAAAAAAGATAAACCCGCGGAGAGGTGAGGGATTAATCCGCCCGTCGCCATTTACATATCCACGCGGCTTTTCATGGCATTAATATTTCACTGTGTTTGTGGCAGCTGGAAATTGACTCTATTTAGTGCGTCAGTGGTGGGGAGGTCACGTTCTGTGATGGCGATGGGATGTCCACAGTTCTGATATGCCCCAATGTTCAGGAGCGCAGTACTTGTCACCTCCAGGTGATGCGGGGGTTAAGGCCTGCTGCCGCATGCAAAGGTTTTCCGCCGCGCTGGGCAATCTATGAGGAAGATTTATCAGCTTTTGCTGCACAGCGAGGGAGAACTGTGATACATTTAATGGAGCAGATGTGATGTAAAATCTCAGTGTGACTCATAAATTCCCCGCTGGCGCTCAGTGGCAGCGCTGCGCCAATGTAGAACCTGCTTTACGCACGCCGCGTCCGATGAGCAGTCGCTCCCCAGATCATAGAAAAGAGGGCGACCCTTCCATTGTATATGAGTATTGTAACCAAGAGTTTCCCATGAGAAGGAGAAACATTGTATCCGTTCCTGGCAGCCTGTGATTGGGTGGGCTGATCTTTCATCATTTAGTGAAAGCACCGCTATCGTCTAAATGTTACAATCTGACCAATTGCTGCTTTCAGTCAGTTTTCAAGTAGATGCAACCCCTAACTGACATTTAGTTTGCTCTGTGCTCAGATGCAGTGCTGCTGATCTGATGGCACCACTTCCTGTCTACATGCACCATACATGCTAGCTGTCCCGGATTTGCAGGGATAGTCCCCCATCTTGGCCCTCTGGCCTGGATTGCAGGAACAGCCCCCATCTTGGCCCTCGGGCCTGGATTGCAGGAACAGCCCCCATCTTGGCCCTCGGGCCTGGATTGCAGGAACAGCCCCCATCTTGGCCCTCGGGCCTGGATTGCAGGAACAGCCCCCATCTTGGCCCTCGGGCCTGGATTTGCAGAGACAGTCAGTCCCGCATCCTAGGCCCCCTGTCCTGGATTTGAAGAGTCAATCCCACATCTTGGCCCTATGACCTGGATTTGCAGGGGAAGTCCTGCATCTCTTTACCCTTTGTCCTGGACTTGCTGGGACAGTCCCAAATCTTTACCCTCTGTCCTGCATTTGCAGTGACAGTCTCACAACTTGACCCTCTGTCCTGGATTTTCAGGGAAAGTCCCACGCCTTGGCCTTCTGTCCTGCATTTTCATGGACAGTCTCGCGCCTTGCCCCTCTGTCTTGGATTTTCAGGGGCAGTCCCACACCTTGGCCCACTGTCTTGAATTTGCAAGGACAGTCTTGCACCTTGGGCCTCTGTCCTGGATTTGCAGGAACAGTCCCACACCTTGGCCCCCTGTCCTGGATTTTCAGGGATGGTCCTGAACCTTGGCCCCCTGTCCTGGATTTGCAAGGACAGTCTTGCACCTTGGGCCTCTGTCCTGGATTTGCAGGGACGGTCCTGCACCTTGGCCCCCTGTCCTGGATTTGCAGGGACAGTCCTGCACCTTGGCCCGCTGTCCTGAATTTGCAAGGACAGTCCCGCACCTTGGTCCTCTGTCCTGAATTTTCAGGGACAATCCTGAACCTTGGCCCTCTGTCCTGGATTTGCAAGAATAGTCTTGCACCTGGCCCTCTGTCCTGGATTTGCAGGGACAGTCCCGCACCTTGGCCCTCTGTCCTGGATTTGCAGGGACAATCCTGCACCTTGGCCCTCTGTCCTGGATTTGCAGGGACAGTCTTGCACCATGGCCCTCTGTCCTGGATTTGCAGGGACAATCCTGCACCTTGGCCCTCTGTCCTGGATTTGCAGGGACAGTCCTGCACCTTGGCCATCTGTTCTGCTAATGATATATCCAGGGGTGTGTCCTGGAATCATAGCATCAACCTTATATTTGTTACCGCACATGCTCAGTAACCCAAAAAGGTATTAATTGCCAGCATTGGGGCTGTGAGTATACAGTCAAAATATATCTAGAGGCCGGGTGGGACCACCTCATAAAAGTGGGCGTGATGGGTGGTCCGCACTCATTTTAGAGGCAGTGTCTGGGCAGGACCAACCCATAAAGTGAGCATGATTATGGCACGCCCACTCTTAAAGTGGGAGGAGAGAATGCAAGCTGTGGGCGGGGTTAGTACCCGTTGACACTTAAGCATTTCGTTAACGCGTTTCGTAAACATTTGTTGAGCTTGCTGTAGCATTCCTTGTTAATGGCTCTCCAAAATGCAGCAAGCAGACGCATGTTTTTTTCTGCACAGAAAATTGCACAAACAACAAACAGGTCAAACCACATGGTTAAAAAAAAATCTGCAAAGCTCCAAAATTTGCATGAGCTTCCTAGGGCAACCCATTGATGAATGAATGGACTACCCTATGCTTGGAACATGAAAACACGCACAAAATGTGCATAAACCCACCGTTGCATGTCGCATTTATGCACAACCCCATTAGTGTGAATGGGGTCTTAAGTGTCCCAGGCTTCGGGACCCTTGTTGTTAAGAATGCATTGCACTTCAGCGATGGCTGTGTGCCATTTCCTAGGAGGGGTTTTCTGATGGTGACAACAGTGGGCCATGTGTGCGGGAAAACACCACTTGTAGTCTCCATTAGAAGCCTATGTGACAGGGTGACAACCAGGGGCGTAACTGCAGGGGTTGCAATTGCAACCGGGCCCCATGCTCCAGGGGGCCTGTGCGGCTCCTCTGTACACCTGGATAGGAGGGGCGGCGTGGGCAGCATGTAGAGAAATCACTGTCCTCCTTTTCCCTTCTGTAGCTGCAGGAGGAAAATGGAGGAGATTGGTTCCTTTGTATGCTGCCCCCGCCACTCCTCCTATCCAGTTCACTTGTGTTATGCTGTCTCTGGGCCCCTGTGTGCTCCCCTGGTCCCCCCCCCCCACTGTGCTCCCTCCCTTCTCCTGCCGGCTGCTGCAGGGGATGTGTCACATTAGAGAACCAGGAAGGGGTCGGTAAATATGTAATTTACCAGCTCCTCCCTTTTCTGAATGGACAGAGTCATAGTCAGTCACATTGTAAAAAAAATAAAATAAAATGATAAAAAAAATAATACAATTAAAATACCAAAAAATAAAAACTACTGACACCAGTGGGTGAACTTCCAGGATCGCAAAGGTCACACTTGCGACTGAGCCCTGGCATTCCACCACCGTGGGGAGGCCCCAAGATGGCAGGAAGGGGGCCCACTACAGAACTTTTGAAAGGGCCCCACAACAAGAGTAAAGGGCCCCAGGATCAGTGGGAAGAGCCCCAGGCTTGAAAAGAAGGGCCCCCGGCCAGGGGTCCGGGGGCCCTTCATAGTTTCTTGCACTGGGGCCCTGAAGGTTCTAGTTACGCCTCTGGTGACAACGCAGGAGCACAATTTAGAGACAGGGACAGAGCGTTGCCACCTTCTAACAGGAAGAGCCCCAACAGGGACCTTCATGGCAGGATCATCAGAGATTGTTTAAATGTGTCGGGATTATTGGTGATTAAATAATTGAAAAAAAAATTATTTAAAAAGCCATGTATATTCCATCTTATGCATGGGAATTTTGAACAGTGCAGCTTCCATTTTGTTTGGAGGTGAATGAAAGTTCATATATGTTCTTTTGCAAAGTGTCTCTTACAAGAGAGAGTAGAAATTCAACAGAGATCTTTTGTATTTCTTTTAAGATCGTAAATAAGGGGTACATAGACATCTCATCAGATAAGACATAAGCGGATATAAAAAAATATTAAAAATACATTTCAAACAAACTTTTTAAAGCTTAAATGAGACTTTAGTGGTTTGCGTTTTTCATCTACCTGTGGTGGCGACTATTGCTGGAACCCTTCTTCTCCCCCATCACAACGTATACGGTCAGCGTCTAGAATGTCCGTAATGATTCAGTCTCTGGAACGGGATGGCGATTAGTCGGGGACGGTCTCTGGACCCCCCATGATGTATCCTATTTCCGCGTCCTCACCTGCGTCTAATGTGTGAAATAGGCGAGGAGCCTCATTTGCATAGTCCTCCTCCGGCTGGCATGCAAATGAGTCATGTGATCAGAGAAAATCTCCATATTTGTTGTCCGAGCGGGCAGAAATTGTGCAGTACAGTGAATTTGGGACGCTCGGCTAAGGTTCTGGTATATTTACATTTCATTTATTGCATTAATTTGGGTTTCACATGAAGGAAAAAAAAATATATGGCTTCATGGCTGTTGTGTAGGAAGAGCGATCGTTCCCATGGAGATGGCGAGGTAAAGGGTCATTCCGCCTGGAACTGATATTTCGGTGTTTGGTGGATGCGCCAGACTTTAACCCACCAGATGTTTTTTCTGTCTCTCGGTGACTCTGTTGGGAAGACCTCTGGAGTTCCTGGGTTTCAGATGACGCCATCGTCTTCCTGGCCCCCATGATGGTTGTGTCAGAGTCTGTACCGATAGGCTTTGCTCCCTTCACAGGGATTTTGCATTCCCATGCAAGTCAATGGGATTAGAAAGACCCTCTTGAAGCAGGTCAGATGCACCTGCCAGTGAATTCTGAATGATCTCGGACTATCTTCCCAAGGTCAGCTCAGGTCAACTTAGATCAACTTGGATCAGCCTTTTTCAATCTTCTAACCTTCGAGAAACCCCTAAAATTTTCAGGTCTCGAGGAACCCTTACCAAAACCAATTCATCAGGCGTCAATAGGAACAATGCCCCTTATATTGGTGGTCAGTAGGAGGAACCCCCCCCCCCCATAAAATGGTTCTCAGAAGGCCTAAGGCTACATTCACACCTGAACGTAGCTTTTTCGCGCGTTTTTTACTGCGATTTATAACGCGTTTTTTGTGCAGGTGTTTTTAGATTGAATAGAGACCAATGGAAAACGCCTGTAATCTGTCCAAAAAGAAGCTCATGTACTTTTTTGAGCGTTGGCCGTTTTGCTCACAGCGTCAAAACGCTCAGATGTGAACAGGGGCCATTGAAATGAATAGGATTTGTCTTGTTGGGCTTTTTGAGAGCTGATCCTAGAGCAGAAAAACTCCCCAAAAATGCCCCAAAATGCCTACATGTGAAATCGCCGCGATCCGGAGATTATTGCAAATCGCGGGACGCCTGTGCGTTTCCCGTGATTTGCAATAGCCCCCCAAACGCTGAGCGATGTTGCCGCGATTTCCGCCTGCCGAATCGCGGTAACATCGCCCAAAAAAAAAAATCGCGGGACGCAATACGCTCCAAAGAAGCTCTTTTTTGGGCGTAATGCGTCCCGCGTTTTTTTTTTGCGCAATGTTACCGCGATTCGGCAGGCGGAAATCGTGGCAACATCGCTCAGCGTTTGGGGTGCCATTGCAAATCACGGGCAACGCACAGGCGTCCCGCGAATTGCAATAATCTCTGGATCGCGGGCAGAATCGCACCGCGATCCATACGCTGACATGTGAATGCAGCCTAACAGCTAAAAAGATATTTGCTGTCATTTTGCTGGCTTTAAGTGGTGCTGCTCCTTGAATTCTGTTGGCACCATCAAATGTGTGGTTCATCAGCCACAACTCAAGGAACCTCTGCAGCCTCTGAAGGAAACCTGGGTGAGAATGGCTGAGTTAGGATCTTTAGGCTCTTTTGACCTGTGCCCTTTTTAGGCCTCTGCCACAGGCCTGAATAGAGTCTGAAGGTTCAGACCAGTGGCTATCTTTCTGTATCTTCAGCTTCTGTCACCCGCCAGCTTTAGTTTTTTAGGCCCAGGTTCAGGCCTCTAAAGAACAATACCCTTCTCCACTTTGGCCCCCTGCCCTAGGCTAGAGCCTGGAAGACCAAGACTGAACCTTACCAGGTAAAGCCTAGAAGGGAAGGAGCTTTCTGGAAGATTATTCTAATGCCTCGTTTCCACTGAGCGGTACGGTTCGATTTGATTCAGTACGGTATGCAATTTTTGCCGTTTCCATTGTCAAAAGTTGTGAATGGTACCCTAATTCCGAACCGTACCGTACCACTTTTTTGGGACCTTTTGTTGGGGTACCAAGCACATTAGTACTGTACCAACAGGGTGGAGCTACACTGCTGAGGTACTGTTTTTTTGCTGAGGTACTGTTTGCGGTGGAAACGCAAGCCTGATCAAGGTGTACCGTTCCTAACCATACTGAACTGTACCGAACCGAACCGTACCGCTCAGTGGAAACGAGGCATTATAATAATAGTCCTCTTCAGCCCACATCACTGAAAAGAAAAATATCTCAGTGATTGTCCAGGGTGGAAAAATTATTCATGGCCTGATACATTGTAACTTCTCACTCTACTGGAGAACGCTCAACAGCAGCAGGCAGAAGCAATCACTGTACAGGCGGTCCCCTAGTTACAAACATCCGACTTACAAACGACTCCTACTTACAAACGGAGGGAGACAACAGGAAGTGAGGAGAAATCTACCTGTAGAAAGGGAAATTCACTCCTGTAAGAGTTCTCATGGGAAAAATGTGTCTCCACTGAAGCTTTATCACTAATCCTTGTCTCCACAACAACCCAAAATTTTCAAAATCCAATTGTCATAGGGACAGAAAGTGAGGTGAAATCTTCTGAACAGGGGTACAGACAGCAAAACAAATGGCACAGGGGTGTTAACCCTTCCCCATGCTATCCATAATACTTGAAAATGATTTTTTTGGCTGGAGCTAAGCTTAAAAAACATACATGTTCCGACTTACAAACAAATTCGACTTAAGAACAAACCTACAGTCCCTATCTTGTTTGTAACCCGGGGACCGCCTGTACTGAGCTCAAGAAAAACCCAAAGATCCCAGACAACACAAACAATGCTCAGGCTAACTATTACCTAGCTGCAAACAATATAAATTTTTAGGGATGGCATGGTCCGTATAGGTGCCCACCACATTGTATGGTCCGTACAGGTGCCCACCGCTACCCTTCAGATGACTGATTTCTGAATGAGCATAAATGTGGTTATTGTAGAATATTCTGTTTCGTAAAATGTCAACCAAATCCAAACCTTTCAGACTTTTGTTTTTAGAAAGGGAATCTTCTATTTGATGGATTCCCCAATGTGCTGTTATGGAAATTTATGGTCTCCTCTATGTTGGCTCATCCTGCTGGGGCCCCCGTTGTCTGTGTCTTAGGACAAGTGAAGATTTTGCTTGTTTGTTGCATAGAACTGACCGCATAAGCTGCGGACCCCAATCATTGTGAGTGTGTGTTACCATGTACTGTAGGTCCAGGGGCTGACTGGCAACTTTTGGCCTGGGGGGGGGGGGATAACCAGAGGCTCATGGTGAAGCAACTCGGCCCCCCTCCTACTCACCCTCTTCCTGGCCTCCTCCTGACCCCCATTCCAAGCTAAAGCTCCGCTCCAGGTACTCTCTACTCATTGGCCGATACCGGGTTCCTGACCTGACCAGCAGGGGGCAGTTGGGGGGAGCTGGGACAGCTTGGTCAGGGCTGCCTGGGGGAGGAGAGTTTCCAGTGGGGCATGGAACCGGCCTCTACTCAGACACAGTTTACACCATCCATGCTGGGAGGGAGGCCTGTGCCCTGTCCTCGTATTCATTCCACACTCATTAGGTCAGCGGTGGGGACTTTTTACTTCTTTTCACCAGGAATCCTTTAGGCATGTCTGTGGCAGAAGCAGTGCAGCCTTTTTACGGGGCATCAGAGCGGCCTGAGGGGCAATTGCCCCCCTGCCCCCTGGCCCAGTCCTCCCCTGTGTAGGTCCATGTTCAGGGGGTTTCCAATATCATAAATGGACCAGGAAAAGCCTGTAACCCAACAATGCACAATGTCCATAAACCATGGGTGGGGACTGACGTCAGGACCAACTTAGGAGAGCTGAGTAAGAGATGATCGCTCACATCGAAGGATGGAGCAACTGAGCTTCTGGGTTTGGAGATTTTGATACACAAAGATTAGGTGACCTGACTGGGATGTAATTGGAGTTCTAATATTAGGGCTGATAGGAAGTGCTGGTTGGACGCTGACCTAAGTAAAGAGTGTTGTTTCTTCACATCACTGGAATATAAGACCCATTTTTCCCGCAAATGAGAAGAGTGGGATGAGCCTTCAAAATGCGTTGGCCTCCATCATCTTTAAAAAACAAACAAAAAAAACCTCCACTTATTCTACAGTCAGGACGATTGTCCTTTTGTACCATTTTACAGGCCAGGGATGTACCCAGGCAGGCCAGGTTGTCTCTCTTAAGATCCGTTTCAGAACATGGTTGTCGGCATGCACAGTAGCTCACAATAGGACAGAGTGGACGCTATTATGTAAGAATAGAGAAATTCAGGAAATCCTCTCACTTCCTGTTGTGTCTCTGGGACAGGAAGTGATGAGAAATCCCCCCCCCACCCCAAATGGGACACAGGCTGCAAAATATTTAAACCTGACAAGGTTGAAATTGTAAGGAATGTCTTACCACATATGGTTTGAGGGGGACATTGCCCCACTGGACTTGACTTATGCTCGCCTCCTGCTGGAGGTTCTTGAAATGTGCATGTTTGACAGGGCAAATGTGTTTAGTTACCGCGGTTTTATGCTGTTTATGTATACTTTTATTGAAAAATCCAAAACAAAGTCATTAAATAAACCTGACAATGGTCTTTAATCTCCATTTTATCTAAAACTAAAAAAAACGTTAATTTTTTTTGTACAAAATTTCAATACACATCCTCGTCCACATCCACATCAGTACACATCCTCGTCCACATCCACATCAGTACACATCCTCGTCCACATCCACATCAGTACACATCCTCGTACACATCCTCGTCCACATCCACATCAGTACACATCCTCCTCCTCATCCACATCAGTACACATCCTCCTCCTCATCCACATCAGTACACATCCTCGTCCACATCCACATCAGTACACATCCTCGTCCACACCCACATCAGTACACATCCTCGTCCACATCAGTACACATCCTCGTCCACATCCACATCAGTACACATCCTCCTCCTCATCCACATCAGTACACATCCTCGTCCACATCAGTACACATCCTCGTCCACATCCACATCAGTACACATCCTCGTCCACATCCACATCAGTACACATCCTCGTCCTCATCCACATCAGTACACATCCTCGTCCACATCAGTACACATCCTCGTCCACATCCACATCAGTACACATCCTCGTCCACATCCACATCAGTACACATCCTCGTCCACATCCACATTAGTACACATCCTCATCCACATCCGTACACATCCACATCAGTACACATCCTCGTCCACATCCACATCAGTACACATCCTCGTCCACATCCACATCAGTACACATCCTCGTCCACATCCACATCAGTACACATCCTCGTCCACATCAGTACACATCCTCGTCCACATCCACATTAGTACACATCCACATTAGTACATGTCCTCATCCACATCAGTAAACGTCCTCATCCACATCAGTACACATCCTCGTCCACATCAGTACACATCCTCGTCCACATCAGTACACATCCTCGTCCACATCAGTACACATCCTCGTCCACATCCACATCAGTACACATCCTCGTCCACATCCACATCAGTACACATCCTCGTCCACATCCACATTAGTACACATCCTCGTCCACATCAGTACACATCCTCGTCCACATCAGTACACATCCTCGTCCACATCCACATTAGTACACATCCACATCCACATTAGTACACGTCCTCATCCACATCAGTAAACGTCCTCATCCACATTAGTACACATCCTCGTCCACATCCACATCAGTACACATCCTCGTCCACATCCATATCAGTACACATCCTCGTCCACATCCACATTAGTACACATCCTCGTCCACATCCATATCAGTACACATCCTCGTCCACATCCACATCAGTACACATACTCTTCCTCATCCACATCAGTGCACATACTCGTCCACAGCCGCATTATTACACATCCTCATCCACATCCACATCAGTACACATCCTCGTCCACATCCACATCAGTACACATCCTCGTCCACATCCACATCAGTACACATCCTCGTCCACATCCACATTAGTACACATCCTCGTCCACATCAGTACACATCCTCGTCCACATCCACATTAGTACACATCCACATCCACATTAGTACACATCCTCGTCCACATCAGTACACATCCTCGTCCACATCCATATCAGTACACATCCTCGTCCACATCCACATTAGTACACATCCTCGTCCACATCCACATCAGTACACATCCTCGTCCACATCCATATCAGTACACATCCTCGTCCACATCCACATCAGTACACATCCTCGTCCACATCCATATCAGTACACATCCTCGTCCACATCCACATCAGTACACATCCTCGTCCACATCAGTACACATACTCTTCCTCATCCACATCAGTGCACATACTCGTCCACAGCCGCATTATTACACATCCTCATCAACATCGACATCAGTACACATCCTCGTCCACATCCACATCAGTACACATCCTCGTCCACATCCACATCAGTACACATCCTCGTCCACATCAGTACACATCCTCTTTTAGAATATAGAGCATAATCCATTCTTTTCTGTTGTCTTCCGGCCGGTTACTCATCATTCTTCTCTCTTTTCTCAGGCTCCTTCCGGAACGATGGACTGAAAGCTACTGACGTCCTGCCCACACTGAAGGAGAAGGTGGCCTTTGTGTCAGGTATGGTGACCGCTCCTCCTATGTCATACATTGCCTGTTATTGGTTTTATTTGTGGCAGAAGATTGGCAGTTGATGGATTTGTGGAGGATGAAATGTAGGGTGTGAGCTGTCAGCCGGGGTATTATCAGCTGTCTTCACATTTATCTCAGATATTCCTCTTCCTCTGTTCTTAAAATTGGTTCCAGATACACGTCTACTGCGGGGTCATCAACTTCCTCTTCTACCTTCATCATCGTGTTCACAAGCATCAGATATCTGCCATGATGACTGAGCAATAGCACATTGCCATCTGCATGTGTTTGCGCACACATAATATGCTCAGTCCCAATGCATGCACTTCAGACCTCAGATCATCCTGAATGCATGCACATCAGACCTCAGATCGGCCCCAATACATGCACTTCAGACCTCAGATCATCACCAATGCATGCACATCACGCCTCCAGATCGGCCCCAATGCATGCACATCAGACCTCAGATCGGCCCCAATGCATGCACATCAGACCTCAGATCGGCCCCAATGCATGCACATCAGACCTCAGATCGGCCCCAATGCATGCACATCAGACCTCAGATCGGCCCCAATGCATGCACATCAGACCTCAGATCGGCCCCAATGCATGCACTTCAGACCTCAGATCGGCCCCAATGCATGCACTTCAGACCTCGGATTTCAGATCAGCCCCAATGCATGCATTTCAGACCTCAGATCATCCCCAATGCATGCACTTCAGACCTCAGATCATCCCCAATGCATGCACTTTAGACCTCAGATTTCAGATCAGCCCCAATGCATGTACTTGTGGGGAGGTTCGGCGTGGTGCAGCGACAGTAAACACTGAGTCCAGTTGTGGAAGCAGAACTTGTATAAACATTTGATTTCACAATTAACAACAAGCCTGGCCAGGATGGCACCCAACCGGGAACACTCGCAGGATGTGTAGTGAGGCAGGTCTCCGATGTGCTGACAACGTCTGTCTTGAGGGACGGAATGCGTCTGTTCCAAAATGGGGAGGCTTCCAGGAAGGATGGTATGTCCCTATGCTTTCCCTACTCAGCTGGAACCTCTCTCTGCAGGTTTTTACTGTCCTCGACAGACAGATTACCTGTCCCTACACTACCCACATATACGAAATGCACGCCAAGAACAGGAGCCAGGGTCTTAAATAGGCTCTGCTTGACCCAAGATGCCCACCAGAGTCACATTGGCTGGCAGCATCCAATCAGATAGCTTCCCCAGTGACCCAGAAAACCATAAAGAAACCATGTTCCTCTTGACTTCCTCCGTTGCGGTTGAGCGCCACCTACAGTGGAGAAAACAGACTGCACCTGTCTACATACTTCACGGCTTATATCAGCCCTAATGCATGAACTTAACACCTCAGATCAGCCCCAGTGTATGAAGATCAGATTTCGGACAAGCGCCAATGTATACATTTCACTAGGGATCGACCGATTATCGGTCGCCGATATGCACTTTCCCTGATATATCGGTATCGGCCCCGGAACTGGCTGATATTGCCGATATTTTTGTGACGTCATTCTGCCTTCTTAGGCCGCCTCCCTCACCTTGGACAGCCTCGTCTGGAGTCGGGACTAGTCTCGCAGGAATGTATCACAGCCATACACCCACCCACAGCAGCCCAGTGCCAGCCAGCCACCCACATCCACAAGCCCTGTACCAGGCAGCCACAGGCACTGTACCAGCGAGCCAGCCAGCCACATCCACAGGCCCTGTACCAGCCAGCCAGCCACCCACAGGCCCTGTACCAGCCAGCCAGCCACCCACAGGCCCTGTACCAGCCAGCCACCCTCAGGCCCTGTACCAGCCAGCCACCCACAGGCCCTGTACCAGCCAGCCACCCACAGGCCCTGTATCAGCCTGCCAGCCACCCACAGGCCCTGTACCAGCCAGCCACCCACAGGCCCTGTACCAACCAGCCTGCCACCCACAGCCCCTGTGCCAGCCACCCACCCACCACAGGGTGCCAGCCAGCCAGCCACCCACAGGCCCTGTACCAGCCATAGGCACTGTACCATCCAGCCGTCCACAGGCCCTGTACCAGCCAGCCACCCACCACAGGGTGCCAGCTAGCCAGCCACTCACCACAGGGTGCCAGCCAGCCATCCAGCACAGGGTGCCAGCAAGCCACCCATTAAGCATTAAACAAAAATGAACATGTTCAGTACCAGATTTGTGTCAAAAATTGTCTTTATTTTTCAAAACTTTAAATGTACAAAATATCGGCCAATACCGATACGTTGTGACCAAAATATTGGTATCGGCCCTGAAAAAACCATATCGGTCTATCCCTACACTTCACAGCTCAGACCAGCCTGTACCTGTAGGAACGCAGGGTAGGTGTGTGGGTGGGCTTCCTATGTACAACACAATGGTGTCCTCATTCCTATTCAGCCACTCAAATACAGCCAATGGCCGTTGGTGCCGCTTTGCATGCCTACATAAAAGAATACCTAAAAAAAGAAAACCTTAACGGCGGTAACCTGTGTTAGGGCTACAGAACACCTCCACCTCTCCTCCTCTCCATAATATAGAGGGGAGGGGCTTACATACACTTAAATTCTTCATTTGTTTTGCTGCAATCCCGACTTGCAGATACAAAGAAAACATCCGTAACTTTATTCGCGGGTTAATAAATTGCGGCTCGGGGTCGTTGGTTATTTGCGATTCCGCGGTCAGTTTGAAGACGTCACATGTAACATCTGGCAGGGTGAACGTTGTTATCAGTGATGTACGTTGTGGAATGAGTCCCGGCAGGACGCTGGAATCTGCAGACTTGGCACGCACTGAAGTCGTTCCATAGATAAAGCGTCAGCTGCGTTCATAGGGTACACGCTGGGATTTGGCAGACGACATTTATAGGATCTCACTTCAGTGATGAATTGGTTTTATAACCGTCAGCCTGAAATGTGCAGCATCAGAGGACAGAGTGAAATATTGGGGATAAAGCACAGGCTCCTCAAGTATCTTATAAATTGGAACCAAACATGCGCTGAGAAACTGCTGATCATTGTGAGCGCTGCCCCGTTGTGCTAGGCAAGGACAGACTCTGGAAGTATCTGTTGTGCCTCAGCTCTTTGGTCTTCCCTGACTCCTGCTCTTTGGTCCTCCCTACCCTGGCCTTGCTCTTTGGCCCTCCCTGGCCCTGCTCTTTGGCCCTCCCTGGCCCTGCTCTTTGGCCCTCCCTGGCCTTGCTCTTTGGCCCTCCCTACCCTGGCCCTGCTCTTTGGCCCTCCCTACCCTGGCCCTGCTCTTTGGCCCTCCCTACCCTGGCCCTGCTCTTTGGCCCTCCCTACCCTGGCCCTGCTCTTTGGCCCTCCCTACCCTGGCCCTCCTCTTTGGCCCTCCCTACCCTGGCCCTCCTCTTTGGCCCTCCCTACCCTGGCCCTCCTCTTTGGCCCTCCCTACCCTGGCCCTGCTCTTTGGCCCTCCCTACCCTGGCCCTGCTCTTTGGCCCTCCCTACCCTGGCCCTGCTCTTTGGCCCTCCCTACCCTGGCCCTGCTCTTTGGCCCTCCCTACCCTGGCCCTGCTCTTTGGCCCTCCCTACCCTGGCCCTGCTCTTTGGCCCTCCCTACCCTGGCCCTGCTCTTTGGCCCTCCCTACCCTGGCCCTGCTCTTTGGCCCTCCCTACCCTGGCCCTGCTCTTTGGCCCTCCCTACCCTGGCCCTGCTCTTTGGCCCTCCCTACCCTGGCCCTGCTCTTTGGCCCTCCCTACCCTGGCCCTGCTCTTTGGCCCTCCCTACCCTGGCCCTGCTCTTTGGCCCTCCCGGCCCCGCTCTTTGGCCCTCCCGGCCCCCGCTCTTTGGCCCTCCCGGCCCCCGCTCTTTGGCCCTCCCGGCCCCCGCTCTTTGGCCCTCCCGGCCCCCGCTCTTTGGCCCTCCCGGCCCCCGCTCTTTGGCCCTCCCGGCCCCCGCTCTTTGGCCCTCCCGGCCCCCGCTCTTTGGCCCTCCCGGCCCCCGCTCTTTGGCCCTCCCTACCCCGGCCCCCGCTCTTTGGCCCTCCCTACCCCGGCCCCCGCTCTTTGGCCCTCCCTACCCCGGCCCCCGCTCTTTGGCCCTCCCTACCCCGGCCCCCGCTCTTTGGCCCTCCCTACCCCGGCCCCCGCTCTTTGGCCCTCCCTACCCTGGCCCTCCCTGTGACGTACGCAGGTATCAGATCCCTGCCCTCCTCACTAACCCGTGACAAAGGACCAGCCAATCTCACGCCCCACTGTACTTAACAATGGCACTCTTCGCTGCACCCTGCACAAAGATTTTCCAGCTCGTGTGACCACAATCTAGGTGCCAACAGCCTGAGAGCGATTGTCACTGGGCTAATTAAGCAATTAACTCTTCAACTGCCACCAACCGCTCTGGGAAACTCTTTTTTTAGCAATACCAATTATGATTTTAGAATAATCGTCTGTAACACACACTGTCAACATAGACAGGGATGTTCATAGGATTTATTCTATACAGTAGCACTCTTCAAGGACCAGGTTCTTTGTTAGCTTGCATTAAGAGCTTAGGGACAAGATTTAACACTTTATCATATATGGTTTTAATAATAAAAAGGTCAAAGTTGGTGCAAATAAAATATTTACAAAAAAAAAGATGTTCCAAAGAAATAGACCTAATTCAGCAATAGAAAAATAAGGTAGAATTGAGGGGGAAGAATACTTGCAGTCAATGTCCTGGGTGTTATCAGAGTTCAGTCGATGAGCCAGGTGTTATCGGTTCTCAAACTTGACAGATGTTCCTGCTTTGATGGTAAAGGAGAATTCCCAACTGGTTAGGCATCTTCCTTTATCTCTGAGGGGTGTTGACAGATGCCCCTGGCCAATAAAACAGAGTGTCAATAGGCTGTCCTGGGTTTATGACAATATCGGGTTCCCCCCTTATGGACAGTTTTATACCACTATTCATATCTTCCAATATGTACCGGTTGCATTCTTCAAACTGATAGATTATTGTTCAGCATTGAATTTCGCGTACAGGTCACGTTCCTGTCTGAGTTTATGAATCGTGTGTGGATTTGTTACGTATTGAATTGGACAGAGCTCTATGATTGCCTTTTACGATCCCCACTAGTTCTGGGTATCCCTAATGGATTTGGTCATAGTTTTACGAAAGGCCTGGACAGCAGAAACAAACATCCTGCCAGGACTCAATTAGCTGTTTTCAGCTCTGCACAGGCCTAAGCACTGGTCTCTGATGTCAATGAGTTGAGATAACCTCTCTTGTAAAACCTATGCATTCCATGAATTAGAGGAGGAGGGAGGGGGAGGACCACTGCGGCAATGTATAACGGTTCTGCAAGACTGTCATGGCTGATCTATGATAACTGAACAACATGGTCGCTTGCTACAGCTTTTCGTGTGTCCAGTGCGTGATATCATTACACTCCCTACTCTGACCCCGCTCTCTGGCCCTCCCTACTCTGACCCCACTCTCTGGCCCTCCCTACTCTGACCCCACTCTCTGGCCCTCCCGGCCTCGACCCCTCTCTCTGGCCCTCCCGGCCTCGACCCCTCTCTCTGGCCCTCCCGGCCTCGACCCCTCTCTCTGGCCCTCCCGGCCTCGACCCCTCTCTCTGGCCCTCCCGGCCTCGACCCCTCTCTCTGGCCCTCCCGGCCTCGACCCCTCTCTCTGGCCCTCCCGGCCTCGGCCCCTCTCTCTGGCCCTCCCGGCCACGGCCCCGCTCACTGTCCCTCCCGGCCTCGACCCCTCTCTCTGGCCCTCCAGGCCTCGACCCCTCTCTCTGGCCCTCCAGGCCTCGACCCATCTCTCTGTCCCTCCCGGGCCTCGACCCATCTCTCTGTCCCTCCCGGGCCTCGGCCCCGCTGTCTGTCCCTCCCGGGCCTCGGCCCCGCTGTCTGTCCCTCCCGGGCCTCGGCCCCGCTGTCTGTCCCTCCCGGGCCTCGGCCCCGCTGTCTGTCCCTCCCGGGCCTCGGCCCCGCTGTCTGTCCCTCCCGGGCCTCGGCCCCGCTGTCTGTCCCTCCCGGCCTCGGCCCTGCTGTCTGTCCCTCCCGGCCTCGGCCCCGCTGTCTGTCCCTTCCGGCCTCGGCCCCGCTGTCTGTCCCTCCCGCTCTCTGTCCCTCCCGGCCTCGGCTCCGCTCTCTGTCCAGTGCATAATATCATTACACTCCCTACTCTGACCCCGCTCTCTGGCCCTCCCTACTCTGACCCCACTCTCTGGCCCTCCCGGCCTCGACGCCTCTCTCTGTCACTCCCGGCCTCGGCCCCGCTCTCTGTCACTCCCGGCCTCGGCCCCGCTCTCTGTCACTCCCGGCCTCGGCCCCGCTCTCTGTCACTCCCGGCCTCTGCCCCGCTCTCTGTCCCTCCTGGCCTTGACCCGGCTCTCTGTCCCTCCCGGCCTCGACCTGGCTCTCTGTCCCTATATTTTCGCACTAATGGTGTAATACTGTAACTTCCTTGTGAATGGATATCATTAATTTCATGTAATGTTAATAAATCCTGGAGCTCTCACATTGACCCCATTTGGCTCCTCCGGTCACATCTGCCACCAGTGGTCACTCCTCCGTGGTCAATCCCTGCACTCCTGTGTCTCTTCCATCCTTGTGTTTGGTTGAAGTGTCCCGACCTCTCCGCCATGTCTGCGTGCCAACAGAGGAGATGGTAATGGGCGGAGCTTCGGTTTTAGACCTTTATCATTCAGAATATTGATTTAGTAATAGAAATTAAAAACCAAAAGGAGTTATTTTGCCGCTCTTTATAAATGGGCAAAAATATAAAAAAAAAAAAACAAGCCAACTCTGACTATGGGAACCGCTGGCAACAAAAGTGAGTACACCCCTAAGTGACAATGTCAAAATTGGGCCCAATTAGCCATTTTCCCAGAGGTTGTCTTGGGGAAATAGATGTATGAGTGCTGCCAGCATTGCTGCAGAGATTGAAGGGGTGGGGGGTCAGTCTGTCAGTGCTCAGACCATACGCCGCACACTGCATCAAATTGGTCTGCATGGCTGTCGTCAAATACCACCAAAAGAAAGTTCTATTTGTGGGGAAAAAAGGATATCAATTGTATTAGGGTACAGCGTTGCACGACCACGCAATTGTCAGTTAAAGTAACGCAGTGCAGAATCGCAAAAAATGGCCTGGTCATTAGGGGTGAAATCCTTCCGGTCCAGAAGTAATTAATAAATAATTTTTAATTTTCTCATATAATCTTTGTGCCGCGGACGTTTTGTTTTATTCTTGCGGGTTTTGCTTTATAAATGGCCGGCGTAGCGGCCACCATGACGGTCTCGGGATATTCTCCGTCCCGCAGACTGCGCTGACCCCGCAAAAGCCGAGTTTTTCTTTTTACTACAATTCCAAGAAATAAATCCTTCTGATTGGTCGCTGTGGGGTTCCTGCGCTCAGCGTGGGGTTCTAATATCTCCTCCAGGTCCGGCATCAATCGCCCGCCGTCCGCCTGGAGCTCGCAATCCACGTTATCTATTTAGCCAGATGTGGCGGTTAAATAACCTGCTGTAATCGCGGATAATCTAGTAATCCCCCACAGGCTGCGCACTTCAGATGCTTCTGCCGGCTTTTTGTTTGGATTACACCGCCAGGCCGATCGCCTCGTACAAAACCGCCATTGTGGCAGCAGCTCAGCGAGGTTAACCCCTGATTTGCTGGATTCCGAGTCGCATATAGTTATCGTGACATTCCCAGGTGTCAGCAGCAGTGTTAAATCTGCCCCCCAGCCCCCCCCCGGCTCCCCCTTCAGTCTTGCACAGGAGGAGCGGCTCCTCTCCTGGACTGACATAACTTCCTCTGATTTCACATTGTGAGCTTCTCATAGGGGGACCTGGGAACTCAAAATATATGCAGAATAAAATTTATTAATAAATTGCCATCAACCTTTTCTTCAAAAACTTTATTGAAACTGTCTGTCCTTGAGTTTAGATTATGGGTCTCCAAACTTTCTAAACAAAGGGCCAGTTTACTGTCCTTCAAACTTTAGGAGGGCCAGAATTTGGCCAGTGGGAGTAGAAAATGTCCTGGTGTCAGTGGGAGGAAACAGCGTCCCCACTTTGGTATCAGTGGGAGGAATAGTGCCCCATCATTGGTGTCAGTGGGAGGAATAGTGCCCCACTTTGGTATCAGTGGGAGGAATAGTGCCCCATCATTGGTGTCAGTGGGAGGAATAGTGCCCCATCATTGGTGTCAGTGGGAGGAATAGTGCCCCATCATTGGTGTCAGTGGGAGGAATAGTGCCCCATCATTGGTGTCAGTGGGAGGAATAGTGCCCCATCATTGGTATCAGTGGGAGGAATAGTGCCCCATCATTGGTGTCAGTGGGAGGAATAGTGCCCCATCATTGGTATCAGTGGGAGGAATAGTGCCCATCATTGGTGTCAGTGGGAGGAATAGTGGCCCATCATTGGTGTCAGTATGAGGAAACAGCGTCCCCACTTTGGTGTCAGTGGGAGGAATAGTGCCCCATCATTGGTGTCAGTGGGAGGAATAGTGCCCCGTCATTGGTGTCAGTGGGAGGAATAGTGCCCCATCATTGGTGTCAGTGGGAGGAAACAGCGTCCCATCATTGGTGTCAGTGGAAGGAATAGTGTCCCATCGTTGGTGTCAGTGGGGGGAATAGTGCCCCGTCATTGGTGTCAGTGGGAGGAATAGTGTCCCATCATTGATGTCAGTGGAAGGAATAGTGTCCCATCATTGCTGTCAGTGGGAGGAGTAGTTTCCCATCATTCAGCTTCGGGTGTGGCTGCAGGAAGGTTCTCTGGCTGTGTGTCTGGAGCTGCTCCAGGTGATCTGTTTGAGAGGGGAGTCTGGTAAAATCTCTCCCAGCTCTCCTGGCCCCTATCTGGGGAGGCCATGCAGGCCAGCAGGGCCTCTCCTGCTGGAGGCTCTCAGCCATCCCCTGGGCTGATGAATGACATACCTGCTCCTGGACAAGCCATGGCTGGGGATCTCTCTGCCCCTGGTGAGGATGAGGATACCGAGTCCATTCGGGAGCGAGTGGTGGCCGGGATCAAGGTCCTGAATAGGGAGAGAGACCAGCTCTACAAACTGAGAGCGGAGTTAAAGCGTCTGCGAAAGCAACGTGAAGGTTTGTACAGCCGCAACCGTGGATCTATGGATCCGGAAATCCAGTTGGCAAAGGTCCGGGTTCAACACCAGGAAACCATTGTGGCCATGATGGAAGGTAAAGAGGGGCCCTTTAAGGAAAAGTTTTGCAATGACCGCAGATTTGCAAGGATGGCAAAGATGGAGGTGGACGAGGAGACCCCCAGTTCTGACCCCCTGACCCCCCAAGGTGAGGTAAGCAACCCGTTGCCTTCTCAGGGCTCAGGAGGCATGCTGACAGTGATCCAGGCAGTGGAGTCTCCATTACGGGCGGATCAGCTGGTGTTTGGTGAGGAGAACTTTCCTGATAATGTGCCTGATAAGGTAAAACCTAGCAAGTCCCAAGTGACTGATAAAACTATTTTTGTGCCATTTAACACCTTGGCTAATACTGATGTTTTGCCCAATGACACCCAGGCTGGTAATATTATATCCAGCAATACTTCAGCTGCTGATGTTTCCACTGAGGAAAAATTGCGTTTAAAAAATGACATTGCAGCAAAGGAACTACAAGAGCCAGAACAACCCGTTAACCCCCCTTTTGCTGAGTCAAAGGCTGTTTGTCCAGTCACAGCTGCTGTCTCTATACTGCAGCATCAGGACACCTGTGGTACTACAGCAGAAACTGTGATAGTGAATACTGATTGTGACATTTCTTCCAGCACAGCTGTTCCTAATAATAATACTAATGTGTGTTTAATGGACAATCCTGCTGGCTCAGTACAAGCAGTTAATAATAAGGATAATAATAATAATGTACCAGCTAAAGTTACATCGGTGTGGGGTCTTGGCCCTGATAAGCCCTCTTTTGCTCAGGTGGTACGCTCTGCGCCTGGTAATGTTATTAAGCCAGGGCTGCAGCCAATGAGGAACCCTGCTTCCAGGCAGAGATTTACACCACAAACTGCCACTTTGAGCACCCCTGGTTCCGGTCTTGGGTCTCTGGCTTCTGCTGGGGGTCCAAGACGTAATGTCGTTATACTTAAATGGGAAGGTGGTGCAGTCTCTCCAGCACGGCGTGTGGTGGTGGATATGATTTTGGAGATGGGCTTTGGGGCGAATGACCTTTATGCCCTAATACACGTAGCTGGGAGCCGGGAGTACACAATCAGCTTCACCAGGCCGGAGGGTCTTGACCTGTTCTGGGAACGATATGAAGCTCGGTGCAGGTCAAGACCCGAATGGGAAGATCTGGCACCAGTTGCTGTTTCGCAGAGATCAACGGTTAAAAAAATAACCATCATCCTCAATAATGAGAGTGTTCCTGCTCGGGACCTAGAGGTCTGGTTAAGGAACTATGGTGAGGTTTTGACAAGGCTAGAAAAAATCCTTGATGAACGTGACATCTGGACCGGGGGTTGGTCAGTAACGGTCAGGTTGGCCAGGGATGGGAATGTTGTCCGTCACCTGCCCTCCTCGGCTTTCATAGGGAGGGATAGGATGACTATTTTTTATCCTGGTCAGCCAAAGCTATGTCACCGCTGTGGAGAAAAGGGGCATTTTAGCTCCTCCTGTTCAGCCTTAATATGTTCAGTATGTCGGGGACAGGGTCATGTGGCCAGGGACTGTACCCAGGCGATAAGGTGCAACCTGTGCCTGCGCCTTGGCCACCCCTACAGCCGATGTCCGGAGGCCTGGCACAACATGGAGAAGGAGGTAGTAGATGAGCTGTTGAGGCTGGACGGGATGGAGGATGAGGCCCCTGGTGTACCATCCTCCTCAGCGGTGACTGACCCCCCAGGTCCTGTTCAGGATCCCTCCCCAGTTTCTGTGGCCAACCCTCCTGTGTCTGTAGGTATTCCTTCTGTGACTGTCTCTGTGTCCCCCCAGCCTAATGTACCCGCTCCTCTTGTGTCAGAACCTTCTAAGTCTGTGCCCCCCGAGTCAGTCTTGCCCCATGAGTCATCCCCTCCTAGGTCTGACTTAAGGGAAGGTCCCCCCCCACCAGGAGTGGTAGAGGGTACCAAAAAGGGTGCTGCGGTTTCCTCTGTAAAGAAGTCTTCTGTGAAGACTTCAAAAAAGAAGAAAACAAGAGATAACATCTCTGAATCTGACCTGCAGTACCTGGAGGAGAGAAGGAGGGTTGTGAGGCGAAAGAGACAGGCGGTGAGGACGGGACAGGGACAGGATGCCCCAGTGTCTGTCCCCAACCGTTCTAGGGCTTCTGCATGGGATATCTCCACATCTGGAGCTTCTTCTGAGCAAAATTCTGATTCAGAAATGGAATTGGAGGAGGCCTCAAGAAAGAGAGAGGCTTCTGGTGATGAGCAGCAGAGGGGAGCTAAGAAGCAATCCACCCAATAACCCAAATGGCGGTTCCCCCTCCGTTAAAAGTGGTGACAATAAATGTTGCCAGCATTAAGTCGGTAAGAGCTCGTTCTATGGCCTTCTTTTTGTTCAGCCAATTAGATGCTGAAATTTTATTTTTGCAGGAGACTAGGCTCACCTCCTTGGCAGATATTCATATGGCCAAGAGAGAGTGGAGGTATGGTCCATCTTACTGGTCTCTTGCGGCCGAGCCTTACGGCGGGGTGGCGGTGTTGTTTAAAACCGGCATGGTAACTGTCCGGCGGGTTATTGAGGTGGAGATTGGGAGATGTATGGTCTTAGACGTTCTTGTGGGAGGGCAGGACCTGCGCCTAATTAATATTTATGGGCCACACACAAAGTGGGACAGGAAATGCCTTTTTACAAGGATCAAGCCATTTCTTTTTACATCCCGGCAAGTGGTTTTTGGAGGTGACTTTAATACTGTGACTAGGCCCAAGGACAGGAAGGACTTCAATGACAGGCTGGGATATGATAGCGTTTTTTTAAATAGTATGGTTAGGGATGCTGGTCTTGTGGATGTGCACATTAAGCACCTTCCGGATGACACAGGGTTCACATTTCATCGAGGTAATAGTCAGAGTAGAATAGATAGGTTTTTTTTGAAGGAGGCCTCTGCTTTCTCACCCCCAGTGGTGCAGGCAGTGGAGTTCTCTGATCACTGTATGCTATCTGTGGTCTTGAATGCTTCAGACTTCCCTCAGAGGGGCAAAGGCATCTGGAGATTAAATTCGACTCTCCTTGAGGAAGAACATGTTAGACAATCCTTTGAGGAATTCTTTCAGGCACAGGTGACCATCCTGGACTTTTGTAGCAGCAAGGCTGAGTGGTGGGAGCTGACCAAAAAGAGGATTGCTGGATTCTTCAGGGGCCTAGCCAATAAAAAACAGTTTAATAGATACATGACCTACCAACGTTTGCGGAGGAAGCTGGATATTCTTGTCTCAAGAGGAGGAGATCCTGGGGCAATCTCTGAAGTGAAAATCCTCCTCAGGAAGTGTCAATATGACCGGCATACCTCTTTGGTTCTGGAGAGGGACTATGGGAAATACCACTCGCCTGACCCTTACCAGAACTGCAAACAGGGTGTAGCTGTTAAGATGGTCGTTGGCCTTAAGGATAGTACAGGTTCCTTGACAAAGTCCAGGTCAGGGATCCTGGAGGTCGTGAGGTCTTTTTATGCTGAACTTCTTGGGAGGAAAGAGCTTGACCGAGACAAGATGGAAAGCTTTTTGGACTCTACTCCAGGTCTAAATTGTGGAGATGTCCTCTTGATGAATTTGACAGAAGAGATCACAGTTGAAGAGGTGACGAGGGCAATTGAACAGCTTGCCATCAAAAAGTCACCTGGACCGGATGGTCTGACGGCTGAGTTTTACAAAGCCTTTAAGTCTATTCTGGCCCCACATTTGGTAGAGATTTTTAACAGTTGTCTTGCTGAGGGGGTGCTTATCCCTTCCATGAGACTCTCAGCTGTGATTCTTCTTTCAAAAGGTAAAGATCCTTCGATGATTGAGAATTGGCGCCCCATCAGCCTTCTCAATGTCGATAGAAAGGTGCTGGCGAAGATACTTTTCTGGCGCCTATCGGCAGTAGCAGAGTCTTTGCTTTCTCGCCATCAGCACTGTTCGATCCAGGGTAGGAGCACCTTCACAGCGGTTTTAGCTGTCCGGGAGGCCTTGGAGCAGTGCAGGGCTGCAGGCTGGGGAAAGTATTTACTGGCATTGGATCAGGCAAAGGCTTTCGATCGTGTCAACCATGAGTACCTGTGGTTGCTCTTTAGTAAGTACGGTCTGCCGGGTGGTTTTGTCGATTGGTTAAAAGTCTTGTATAAGGGGGCAGAAAGCTTCCCTCTTGTTAATGGTTGGGTTGGACAGTCCTTTGAGGTTGGTTCTGGGGTGCGCCAGGGTTGTCCCCTGAGTCCCCTGCTCTATGTGTTTGCAATCGACCCCTTCATCAGGAGGCTAGAGAGCAGCATGTTGTGTGGGGTACCAGTGGGAATCCCGGGTGAGCCGCCTTTGAGGGTTGTTGCCTATGCGGATGATGTGTCAGTGATTGTCACTGGGACAGATGAAGCGGAGGAGGTGGTCTCTCTGACATCACGGTACTCTGAAGCATCAGGCTCCAAGATCAATCAGGAAAAGAGTGAAGTTTTTTGGATGGGAAAGGAAGGTGAGGGGTTTGATCTCCCGGACACCTTTCCAGTGCCCCAGGAAAATATTAAGATATTAGGCATTGAATTTGGACCTGGCGATTATGGCCTCAAAAACTGGGAAGGCAGGCTGGAAGTTGCCAATACTAAGGTGGTCAACTGGAAGAGATGGAAGTTATCTCTGAGGGAAAGGGTTGATCTGATTAAGACTTACCTGATACCGATCTTCTTGTATGTCAGCCCTGTCTGCATCTTGCCAGTGTCTCTCTATGCTAGGATCTATAGTGTGTTCTTCCAGATGCTGTGGGGGAACAGACTGAACCCCATCAAGAGGAATGTCACCTATCTATCCAGGAGGGAGGGTGGCTTAGGTATGGTCAACCCCGTTCTTTTCT
This sequence comes from Pelophylax lessonae, assembly GCF_965119305.1. Taxonomy (NCBI): domain Eukaryota; kingdom Metazoa; phylum Chordata; class Amphibia; order Anura; family Ranidae; genus Pelophylax; species Pelophylax lessonae. Next base: position 327,021,753 of record NC_138773.1, read on the forward strand.
TTTCACTGCTATTTCTCAAGTTTAACATTGGTAGTATGCTTACAGTGGAACCTCCTGGATGGGCAGGCATGTTTAGATCTTGGTTTAGGCCTTTTCTGCGACTTTGGGAAGAAGGTGGCCAAGTGAAGAATCTCAGGGGTCATCGTGGTCAGCTCCCAGCCTATGTCGCTCCGTGTTTGAAGTTACTGCGGCAGTGGCGACTGTCGGCTGAAGATCTCAGATCCGCTCCGAGGAAAGTCCTTATGAGCCGAGTCTTGAGCGAAGTCTTTCATGACCCACTGGCCTTAAGGGATTGCCCAGGCCCAATTTTGAGGGAAGGGTTAAGACTGATTAATTTGGCTAGAGTCCCCCTTAAATTCAGGGATCTGGCCTGGTTGTGCTTCCACGGGAGGCTCTATGTTCGGGGCAATTTGAAATTCCGCAGTGGGATGGATCGTGGTTGTCCTCGGGAGGAATGTACAGGTGAGGAGGAGACTATGGACCATTTTTTGCTTCGTTGCCCTTTTAACATAGAGGTATACAAACAGGTTGGGCGGGCCCTCGGTGTTCCTTTCCTCTCCAGGCTGGGTTATGCTGAGTGGGTGTACGGAGCATTCAATACTGGTGGGGGCTTTTGTTTGGATACACTTTTTTTAGTTAGTTTAATAGTCCGTTATTACACCTGGAACGCACGGTGTCAGGTCACCCTTCGGCGTAAAATCCTTCCTGTTCAGGTGGTGGTGTGTGACATTCTGCATGAGGTGGGGAAGATTCGGGCGCTTGAGAGAGACAAGTGGGGTCAGAGGGCTTGGCTGAAGGCGTGGAGGGGTTTCAAGCCTCCCTGACTGCCAGGAGTCTCTTTCCCGGGTGTGGCTTTCTGTCTCTTATCACCCTAGATTTTTTCTTAATGCTCAGTTTTTGATAAATGGCTGCATACATAGGTGATGGGTTGTGCCTCTTAGGCCCTCTCTGCTGCTTTATGTAAATAGTTTTCTAAAAATGTTGGAAGTGGATTATGTATATATTGTATATATTCTGCACATGGATGTGTATTCCTTTGTTTTCTGTTGGAATATTGTACTATAGTTATGTTTTTTACTTTTGTATAAAATATGTTGCTTGATTCTTTTCAATAAAAGATCAATAGTGCCCCATCATTGGTGTCAGTGGGAGGAATAGTGCCCCATCATTGGTGTCAGTGGGAGGAATAGTGCTCCGGTGTCAGTTGCAGGAGCTATGCCTCATTGTTGCTGATAGTGGGGGGGTAATATTGCCCAAAGGTACAGATAAAGGCAAGCAGAGGGCCGCAGTTTGGACACCGAAGGGTTGGACAGACATTAAATGTTGATGCTTTTTGAAAATAGATTGAATTTAGATTTTGTGAATGGAAAAGGACATTCCATGGATACTTTACAATTATTTGAACTCTAACAATCAATTGATCTGGCAGCTGATAGATTACGTGCGTTCATATCTGCGATTCCCGTATACAAGCGCTGGGAAATCGCCGGGGAGGTTTGTGGTTTTCGTGTCTCAGAAGAAATCTCATTCCTTTTACACATTTATTGAATTATCCACATGAAGGGGAAAAAAAAATAAAAACATTTCCTGTAGAAATGCAGTCTGGTGTGGGGCCCGGGGCCCTGGAGGAATCGCTGCATTCTCTCGCAGTAGGGGGGGGGCAGCACGCGGGGGTCCCGGGACGCAGAATATAGATCTATAATAAAGCTGATTTGGCTGCGTGTTGCTGGAACTAACGAGCGTAAAAACCACTTTACAGAGGAGAGGAAAAGGGCGGCAACTGGGGCCAACAGGCGGCTCCGGGAACTGGAGGGACTCCAAACACAGGTCCTAAAAATAGCAAAAAGTCTGAAAGATCCAAAAATAGAACGAGGGGGAACGTCGATCGGCTCGGATTATTCCTTTATGTAAGAAGGAAGGAGAAATGAGTCGGACGATTGTTCAGGATAGGGAGGCAGAGAAATGGCCGATTCATTGTGGTGTTGCTGCCGGTACGAGAGGCTCGGGGAGAAGCAGTCAGTCCATAGTGAAGGGGGGGGATTCCCGGGGGGCCGAGTGTACATCATCAGTCCATAGCCGAGGGGAGGGGATTCTCGGGGGGCCGAGTGTACATCAGTCCATAGCCGAGGGGGGTTTCCCGGGGGGCCGAGTGTACATCTTCAGTCCAAAGCGGAGGGGGGGGGGATTCCCGGGGGGGCCAAGTGTACATCCTCAGTCCATCGTGTAGGGGGGTATTCCCAGAGGGCCGAGTGTACGTCATCAGTCCATAGCAGGCGGGGGGGATTCCTAGGGGGCTGAGTGTACATCATCAGTCCATAGTGGAGGGGGGGATTCCCGGGGGGCCGAGTGTACATCATCAGTCCATAGTGGAGGGGGGTATTCCCAGAGGGCCGAGTGTACGTCATCAGTCCATAGCAGGCGGGGGGGGGGATTCCTAGGGGGCTGAGTGTACATCATCAGTCCATAGTGGAGGGGGGGATTCCCGGGGGGCCGAGTGTACATCATCAGTCCATAGCGGAGCGGGTGGGGGGATTCCCAGGGGGTTGAGTCTACATCATCAGTCCATAGCGGAGGGGGGATTCCCGGGGGGCCGAGTGTACATCCTCAGTGCATAGCGGAGGGGGGTTTCCCGGGGGGCCGAGTGTACATCCTCAGTCCATAGCGGGAGGAGGGGGGATTCCCGGGGGGCCGAGTGTACATCCTCAGTCCATAGCGGGAGGAGGGGGGATTCCCGAGAGGGCCAAGTGTACATCATCAGTCCATAGCGGAGGGGGGATTTCCAGGGGGCCGAGTGTACATCATCAGTCCATAGCGGAGGGGGGAAATTCCCAGGGGGCCGAGTGTACATCATCAGTCCATAGCGGAGGGGGGAAATTCCCAGGGGGCCGTGTACATCCTCAGTCCATAGCGGCGGAGGGGGGGGATTCCCCGAAGGCCGAGTGTACATCATCAGTCCTTAGCGGAGGGGGGGGGAAATTCCCAGGGGGCCGAGTGTACATCATCAGTCCATAGCGGAGGGGGGAAATTCCCAGGGGGCCGTGTACATCCTCAGTCCATATCGGAGGGGGGGGATTCCCTGGGGGCCGAGTGTACATCATCAGTCCATAGTGGAGGGGGAATTCCCAGGGGGCCGAGTGTACATCATCAGTCCATAGCGGAGGGGGGGGGGGGGGGATTCCCCGGGGGCCGAGTGTACATACTCAGTCCATAGCGGAGGGGGGATTATATAATGTCCAGTGAGTCTCTTTTTGTAATTTTATTGTCTGGGTGCTCTTATGATCCGCTGGAGCTCTTCTTCCCCACTCCGAGCACTGGTGAGGGAGGGGCCGAGTCAGCCAGGAGGGGAGGAGAAAATCTCCAGCGGGTCACGTGAGCGCCCAGCGGCGCTGTAGATCAGGTGTTTTAGACAAAGTTACAAAAGGAGACTCACTGGACATTATATAATCTTTTTGCAAAACGGATTATATATTAAGGACTTTATTAGGGCTTATTTTTGGGGAAAGGCGGTATACTAGGGAGGTCACCCCAAGCTAAGGGCCGCTTCACACCACAATTTCTGCATTTCAGATGCGTTTCTGCATGCACATTTTGTGGTGCAGTTTTGATGCATTCCATTGCATTTTTTCCCTGCCTTTTTTTTCCCTTCATCTGGATTGAGGACATGCATTCCGGTGCATTTGTGATGCGTTTTGCCATGTTCTGGATGCGTTCCATACAAAAAAAATTCAACATGTTCTGCTTTTGTTGACTGTAAAGAAACGCACTGCACTGGTGTATATATATATATATATATTCCCTACATTCACGTGTTCACATGAGGTCCAAACCCCAGTGCTTGACCTCCACCAATAGGGCAATACACTCTCACCTTCTATGTTGGACTTACACAGAAATAGGTCTATTGTGCTTTATTCTTTGAGTTTTTGGAACTCTTCCTCTGGCTCTTAGCAGCTACTTCACACCGTAGATAACCTTGGGGAGACACTCTTAGACAACTTGCTTCTCAGTGCTATAACTTTGCAACTCCTTTTCCAGCCCTTTACAGCTACTTCACACTTCAGGCCCCTCCAGTAGCTTGCAAATATTATGGCTCAAAAGAAGCGGAGAGAAGTCGTAGTGCTCCCCGTGTAAAATAACAAAACTTTTATTACAATCAACTTATGCATTCACAAGTTTAAAACCACATTGAGCATTCATCAAACCAGGAAAATGACACCTTCTCGCCACACTTCCAGTCCGCACGTGCCCAGAAGTGATGTCACTGGATCCACCCACGCATTAAGTCACTGGTCACATGACTAGTGACGCAACGCGTGGGTGAAGCCAGTGACATCACTTAAATACGTGAATCACTTGAATAAATCACTTTAAATACGTGAATGTCAATCACCAGGGCAGGCATCAGAAATTTTGGGATCCCTTACACAGCTTTAGGTGTGGGCCCCTATGGACAGGGCCCCCCCACTGGCCATACCACCGAGTCTTTTAGTGCACCCAATCTCATTTTAAGTGTATTCCAAGTCATCAGCGCTTTCCAGATTTAACAGTAAGGAATTATATTTTGTCTGAAAAATATGAACAACATATGAGTATTGCTGCGCTTTGGGCAAATAAAAAATCATAAACAAGGCGAAAAGCAGCTACCACAGATCTCAATTCTAGAAATGGATCAATAAAGCATATATAGTAAAAGTGTAGCGCTGATCATAGTATGGTGTATGTCCACATACACCATACCATATGCCGCGTCTCCTTGTGGTGGCTAGCGCCGCCGTAGGCTCCTCCCAACGCGTTTCGTCATAGGCTGACGTCAAGGACGTCAGCCTATGACGAAACGCGTCGGGAGGAGCCTATGGCGGCGCTAGCCACCACGAGGAGACGCGGCAGCGATCTTGTTGGCGGTATACATGGAAGCGGACCGCAGCTTACAGGGGACTTCCACTCTGCCTTGAACACTCGACCACCATGTAAGCAGTACTATTTTTTTGGGTGCAATAAACATACACTTACATAAAACGCTATGAGGATACCTTTGTTTTATCTTACCTGGGCATTTGCTTTTACGGAGGAGTGTTGATGTGATCATACATGTGAATGCTGGACATGACCTTTGTAATGAGGGTCCATGTCATCTGGTAAGAGGCGGTGTGTCTTCTAGCTTGGTGGTGGTTGTGGACTTTTCACCTTTGCACAATTTTGAGTGGAGTGGACACTTCCAGTTTGTGGACTTTCCCCTACATGTGGACTTACACCATACTGTTTTGATCAGCGCTACACTTTTTTACTATATATGAAAAATATGAAGCCTGCCACCCTGACAAGGTAGACTATTTTGAGCAGGACCCTTCACTAACACTAACTGCACTTCCTTTTCAGTCTCCCCCTTGCCCAATCTATCCTCCCCTAGTAGATCTAAGAAAATAAATAGCTCTAAAACAATAAAAACAAATACAGTATATTCAGCAAAGAGACATCACAATCCAGTGAAGAGACAATCCCAATCTAGCAGAGACATTCCCATATATTCAGCAAAGAGACAGCTAAATCCAGCAAAGACATTCCCATATATTTAGTAAAGAGACCTCTTCATATAGCAAAGAGGCATCCCAATCCAGCAAAGAAACATCTTAATCCAACAAAGAGACGTCATTCTTAATCCAGCAAAGAGACATCCCAATCCAGCAAAGAGACATCCTCATATATTCAGAAAAGAGCCCCAAATATTCAGCAAGGAGACATTCAAATCTGGCAAAAAGATGGCCCAATCCAGCAGAGACATTCCCATATATTTAGTAAAGAGACATTTTCATATGGCAAAGAGACATCCCAATCCAGAAAAGAGACATCCTCATATATTCAGAAAAAGGCCTGCCCCATATATTCAGCAAAGAGATATCCCAATATAGCAAAGAGACACCCCAATCCAGCAGAGATATTCCCATATATTTAGTAACGCGACACCCTAATCCAGCAAAGAGACTTTTCCATGTGGCAAAGAGACAGCCCAGAGCAGCAAAGAGTACATACATTTCCTGGAGTAGAAAGGTCACGCTTTTTATGGAATTTTGTATCGATCTCCTTTTTCATTGCAAAGCAAAATGTGAGATAGACCTGTGAAATGGGGGGGGGGGAGCAGTGGGGGGCCCCCTGACCTCATGGGCCCAGGGACAGTTAGACTTTCTGCATCTGACTAAACCTTCCCCTTATGGGAGGATACTGACTCTGGTGTCATCCACTGGGTGGGCCATAATAGGCAAACTATTGGACCATGTGACACTTTAGGTATATTTATTGATACCTTCTGAGCAGGGGCTGACTGGCAACTTTCAGCCCAGGGGGGCAAGTCCAATGCCTGCATTCTGTCCTTGTCTTCAACCCCCGCTCAGTAGGTCAGCGGTGGGGACTTTTTACTTCTTTTCACCAGCAATCCTTTAGGCCAGGGGCTGATTGGCAACTTTGGGCCCAGGGGGCAGGTACAAACCAGAAACCCATGGTGCCTCTACCCACTCTCCCTCCTCCTGACCCCCATTCCAGGCTGAAGCTCTGCTCCAGGTACTCTTTACTCACTGGCCAAATGCGGGTTCCGGACCTGGCCACCAGGGGGAGCTGGGACAGCTTGGTTGAAGGTGGCCAGGGGAGAAGAGTCTCCAGTGTGGCAGGGAACTGGCCTCTGCTGAGACACAGTTTACACCATCCATGCTGGGGGGGTCCTTGTCTTCATCCCGCACTCAGTAGGTCAGTGGTGGAGACTTTTTTTTTTCTTCTCTTCACCAGGAATCCTTTAGGCATGTCTGTGGGAGAAGCGGTGCAGCCTTTTTATGGGGCATTAGAGTGGCCCAGGGGGCAATTGCCCCCCTGGCCAAGTCCTCCCCAGATTCTGAAACACTCTTTAGAATTCATAAGATCCATCAGATCTTTATGGTGAGGCTCCTGGAAAATAACACTGTGCAATCTGGCTAATTGGTTTTATCTCAGCGGATGTTTTGAGAGGGCCTCTCTGTAACTGAATTGGTTGATTTAGCATTGACCTAACACCCTCTCTCTCTTCTTCGCAGGTGGGAGAGACAAGAGAGGAGGACCCATCCTCACCTTCCCGGCCCGCAGCAACCATGACAGGATACGACAAGAAGACCTGCGCAGGCTCGTCACGTATCTCGCCAGCGTGCCCAGGTGAGCTCAGCCCTGTGTGTGATACCATGCCATGTATGGGGGGTGAAATTACTATTATCTGCCAATCCGCTGCCATTGTTCATACGGCCCCAATATGAAAGCTGACGTGGTTGCTATGGTTACGGCATCTGCACGCCTAAGGGCCACACTGCTCTGGGCGGAACCTCCCATGGCATCATTCGAGGTTGTGATGACTGTACGTGGTCACCATTGTCTGTGCAGCACAGCATGTAGATCCGGCGCAGTTACTGACCACCAACAATGCATGCAATCATCATGTCTGTCCATAGATGTGAATGGGGGTGATGGTTCCACAGTGACATCTGTAGGAGATTTTGGGGCGATTTCTGGTCACATGAGGGATAAAGAGGACAGACGTCATCACAGGGAATGGTGGGGGGGGGACCGGTGGGGCCATCGCAGCGCTAGATCAGAAGACCCCTCCACCAGAACTGGCAGTGGTAAGGAAGCGGCATGGGGGACCGAGGTGTGTAATGCTGGCTTCATCGTAAGATAAAAAGGAATGTCCGCATAGGATGGAGGGGGTGGTAAAATGTTAGTTTTATCCCAGAGTGGGGCTATAAATATAAATGGTTAGAAACAGAAATAAACAAAGAAAATGGTGGTAAAATTAAAGTTGTGGGGAGTAGGAGAGGAAGAAATTACCGGTGTATTAACAATGTTACTTTGTATCTCTCTATCTCCTATCTGAACAATGTTTATAAACAATGTTACTTTGTATCTCTCTATCTCCTATCTGAATAATGTTTATAAACAGATACTTTGTATCTCTCTATCTCTTCTGTTTAGTATTTATTAAGTGTTACTTTGTATCTGCTGTCTAAAAAAAGTTTATAAACAATGTTACTTTGATCGGACAGGAGATAGAGAGATACAAAGTAACATTGTTTATAAACATTGCTCAGACAAGGGCTGTAGAGATACAAGGTAATATTGTTTATAAACCTTGCATAGAGCAAAGATGGAGAGATGAGAAAAAATAACATTGTTTTTAAACATTATATCTCCCATCTGATCAATGTTTATAAACAATGTTACTTTGTATCTCTCTATCTCCCATCTGATCAATATTTGTAAACAACGTTACTTTGGTCTGACAGGAGATAGAGATGCAAAGTAACATTGTTGATAAACATTGATCAGATGGGAGATAGAGCGATACAATGTTTGCAAACTATTTTACTTTGTATCTCTCCATATCCGGTCTGATCAATGTATATAAACAATGTTACTTTGTATCTCTCTATCTCCTGTCTGATCATTGTTTGTAAACTATGTTATTTTGTATCTCTCTATCTCCCGTCTAATCAGTATTTATTAACAGTGTTACTTTGTATCTCCTGTCTAAACAATGTTTATAAACAATGTTACTTTGATCTGACAGGAGATCGAGAGATACAAGGTAACATTGCTTATAAACATTGTTCAGACCAGAGATGGAGAGATACAAAATAACATTGTTTGTAAACCTTGTAGCCTTCTAACTCCCATCTGATCGATGTTTATAAACAATGTTACTTTGTGTATCTCTATTTCCTGTCTGATCAATGTTTATAAACAATGTTACGTTGTATCTGTCTGAACAGTGTTTATAAACTGTTTATAAAATGTGTCAGATGGTCTATCTTTATGGCAGTTGTAATAACTGCTGGATTTACACAGAATGCATTGCTACAAATTTTATCACACATTGACATTGGTAATGCTAGAAAAGGTCAGCTCAGGGGATCAGGGGGAGGAGTTTGGTCTCACAGCTTATGAATAAAAAAGGATATCCTGGCTGTTTGAAAACTAAAATAAAAAGGCAGACGCCCATATGAAAGTAAGGCACTTTACAGGCAGGGGACAGTATAGAGAAAAGAAAACCAATAATTGAACGAAATGATGATGTGGAATGATGGGATATTAGATTGTAAGCCTTTTTGGTTTGCGGTGTTCCTCCCTCATCCCTATTATTTTAGGACCAGGCTGACCGTTGTTGTAACTCTGACCTTTCGGGGACTCCACAGAACATGAAGTCACCTAACTCTCCCTTTTCTGCTCCCCTCTGCAGTGAAGACGTGTGTAAGCGTGGATTCACCGTCATCATCGACATGCGCGGATCCAAGTGGGACCTCATCAAACCTCTTCTGAAGACGCTGCAGGAGGCGTTCCCGGCGGAGATTCACGTGGCGCTGATCATAAAGCCGGAGAACTTCTGGCAGAAACAAAAGACCAACTTTGGCAGCTCCAAGTTCATCTTCGAGGTGAGGGTCCGGGGGGGGTGTGGACATGCTGAGTGACATCACTGTTGCAGTACTTCAGACTCCGCCCACTTCCATAATTGCTGATGAACATCACTGCCCTGGAGATTCCCTTTTCCTGGAAAATCATCTACGTATCTCTCCCACCTTCCAGCCGGCTTACACTGCCTGACCTACGGCCCTCCAGCTGTTGCAGAACTACACTTCCCATGAGGCTTTTTAAAACTCTGACATTCACAGACATGACTAGGGCATGATGGGAATTGTAGTTCCTGAACATTTGGAGGGCCATAGTTTGAAGACCCCTGAGTTAGAGGTTTGGGTGGTGGAACGCTGAACTCCACGATAGGTGAGATTTCCGATTCGATCCCACAGGCTCCTCCTTCCATGCAACTGGTCCCCTGAAACCCTTCTCTTCAGTGCTCTGGCTGCTGGACAGCTTAGATATAATCGCATACAATTAAAGATCTTTAGCCCTGCATTGTAAGTGGAGATGCCTAGGGCCTGCCCACCAGCCTTGGAGAAAAGAGAAAAGTGCTGGGTAAAGAGGCCTTTTACTGGTACTGTGGGCAAAGATGGGCATTTGACCCGTGCAGGAGCCTCACTGCATGAGCAGTTTTTTTTTTTTTTTTTTTCACATCCCCAGAGTTCAGCTTTAACTTTATCGTGTTGGGAAATCTTGGTGAACAATTTTTCTTTGGATGTTTATGATGTAATAACAGGTTTCCGGGCTGCTAAGTGAGCTCTACCTGTGTAATAAAGTTCCAAGACTTCTGCCCAATTCATCCAAAATCCCCAGATAGGTAATATTTGCAACAATGTATATAATTAATACCAATAGCACTTTATATCTCTCTATCTACTGTCTGAGCAATGTTTATAAACAATGTTACTTTGATCTGACAGGCGATAGATACAAGGGAACATTGTTGATAAACATTAATCAGATGGGAGATAGAGATACAATGTTTACAAATTATTTTACTTTGTATCTCTCCATCTCCGGTCTGATCAATGTTTATAAACAATGTTACTTTGTATCTCTCCATCTCCGGTCTGAACAATGTTTATAAACAATGTTACTTTGTATCTCTCTATCTCCAGTCTGATCAATGTTTATAAACAATGTTACTTTGTATCTCTCATTCTCCTGTCTGATCAATGTTTATAAACAATGTTACTTTGTATCTACCATCTGAACAATATTTATGAACCATTTTACTTGTATCTCCCTATCCCCTGTCTTAACAATGTTTATAAACAATGTTTCTTTGTATCTCTCAATCCCCGTATTAAAAATGTTTGTTAAGAATGCTACTTTGTATATATCTCCCATCTGAACAATGTTTATAAACAATGTTACTTTGTATCTCTCTATCTCCTGTCTGATCAATGTTTATAAACAATGTTACTTTGTATCTTTCTATTTCCTGTCTTAATGTTTATAAACAATGTTACTTTGTATGGATCTCCCATCTGAACAATGTTTATAAACAATGATACTTTGTATCTTTTTCCTATCTGATCAGTGTTTATAAACAATGTTACTTTGTATTTATCTTCCATCTGAACCATGTTACTTGTATCTCTCTCTATCCCTGTCTTAACAATGTTAATAAACAATGTTACTTTGGATCTTTCTATTTCCTTTCTGATCAAGGTTTATAAACAATGTTACCTTGTATCTATCTTCCATCTGAACAATGTTTATAAACAATGCACTTTATATCTATCTCCAAATGTTTATAAACAATGTTACTTTGTATTTATCTTCCATCTGAACCATGTTACTTGTATCTCTCTATCTCCTGTCTTAACAAGGTTTATAAACAATGTTACCTTGTATCTATCTTCCATCTGAACTATGTTTATAAACAATGCACCTTATATCTATCTTCCAATGTTTATAAACAATGTTACTTTGTAACTCTCTATTTCCCGTCTGATCAATGTTTATAAATACTGTATCAGATGGTCTATTTTTTTATGGCAGTTGCTGTATTGATGGATGATGAATTTACCAGAATGCATTGCTATAACCTGGTATTCAGTATTCACACACATTGACAGTTGTAAGACAAGCCGTGCTTTACTGGAAGAGGTGAATTTAGGGGATCGGAAGGGGGGGGGGGGGGGTTGGGTCTCAATGTCTTTCTGAATTTAAAAAAAATTAATAATAATTCTTTGATATTTAATATGCAGTTACAGATAAGCTGTGTAATAAAGTTCCAGGACAGCGAGTCTTCATTCAGATCCCCCGGGTGTTTTCATATTTGCTACAATGTCTATAATTGTAATTATTAAGGAGTCCCCTATTTTCTTGTGTTGATACGTAAGCCGTGGTGTCTTCTCTTGCAGACCAGTATGGTGTCGGTGGAAGGCCTGGCGAAGCTGGTGGACCCGTCTCAGCTGACGGAGGAGTTTGACGGCTCCCTGGATTACAATCACGACGAGTGGATCGAGCTGCGCGTCTCCCTGGAGGAATTCTTTAACAGCGCCGTCCACTTGTTGTCCCGGCTGGAGGACCTGCAGGAGATGTTGGCCAGGAAGGAGTTCCCGGTGGACGTTGAGGGCTCCCGGAGGCTCATCGATGAACACACCCAGCTGAAGAAAAAGGTGATTAAGGCCCCGGTGGAGGAGCTGGACCGGGACGGACAGAGGCTGCTACAATGTATCCGCTGCGGGGACGGGTTTTCGGGCAGGAACTGCATCCCGGGAGGGGCTGACTTTCAGAGTCTTGTGCCAAAGATTACCAGCCTCCTGGACAAACTGCACTCCACGCGCCAGCACCTCCACCAGATGTGGCACGTGCGCAAACTCAAACTGGATCAGTGTTTCCAGCTGCGTCTGTTCGAGCAAGATGCGGAAAAGGTAGGAGCCATTGTGGGGCGGGGGAGGGATGGGAGGGGGGGGGGCATGCTTTCTATGACATTCATTGATGTGTGTGGGGGGAAGACCTATCTGAGGACTGCGGACAGGGATGACACCAGCTAACGTGTGTGAGGGGGAAGACTTATCTGGGGACAGGGAGGACCACCATCCCTGTGCTGAGTTGCTTGGTCTGTACACCCGCTGTGCCCATTATGAGGGGTTCTCACCATCCCTGTGCTGAGTTCCTGGGTCTGTACACCCGCTGTGCCCATTATGAGGGGTTCCCACCGTCCCTGTGCTGAGTTCCTTGGTCTGTACACCTGCTGTGCCCATTATGAGGGGTTCCCACCATCCCTGTGCTGAGTTCCTGAGTTCCATCCCTGCTTGGTTTGCTATGTATGTTATATATGGATGTAACAGGAGGAGGTGGTCAGGGACACCCAGAAATGATGATTGGGGGGGGGGGGGGTGTAGCCAGGAACGTTCTCGGTTTCTCTGGCTACCAGTTATGGTGTGTTGGGTGGTGGATATGATTATAGGAGATGAATTCTCGGCTGACTGATCATATAGAGGCAATGTGACCTTTATTCCCTAGTTTGAGGCACTTTGCTTGTTCATGTACACACCCCCCTCCCCATCCCCCACACCCGGTAATAGATGATGTATCTTTAAAACAATAATTATAATTAGACTTTTAATTTACGCTTTAATTACCAGTTTATTGCCGGCACACATGGCCCCTTCGTGTTTTTTTTTGTTTTTTTCTATTGCATCTCCTTGTCTTTTCGTGGATTTTGTTTTGTTTTTTTGCTCTGGTAATCGGCACCACATCTGATGAGCTGCAATATGTTTGTTTTTGGGGTTCAGATACATTGTAGTTACAGGAATACCATCCATCCCCAGCCTGACTCCACCCAACACGCAATTGTTTATTCTACGCGGGACCTTAGCAGGTGATCAATCCATTGACATGACCGGTCCTCATTTACATTTGTCCTTTAAAAACGAATTTAAGTCTCCTGGAAGAAGTACTATTCATCACAGAGCGGCCCGGGGTGTTCATTTCATGGCCCCCCATAGCTGTAGATATGATGTCGCCCCCCCCCTGCTGGCCGCAGGATATCATTGCACGCAGCGGCCGGGCTCTTATTCCTCCGGGTCATTGTACCAGCCGGGTGATGGATGAGGTCTGTTCAATAAAAGCAAAGCGGTGACTGAGCGACTGAACCCCCAACAGGCCGGACGTCCTCAGGGCAAGCGGGAAAAGAGATATTTCCCAGCAGCCTTCTCTGCACACGGGGCACTTAGGTGGTTCAATACTACAACCTCCTCATTGCATTACATCCACCTCCGGCCCCCGAGGGCCTCCGCTGTGACTTCATACCTGTCAGAGACTGAAATAACAAAGAGTCATGTGCCTGACCCCGAAGGCTGAGCAAGAACAAATGTTTTACCAATTCTAGTCATTTATATAGTGCTGACATATACCGCGGTGCTGTACAGAGATCACTGAGCCAATCACATCAGTCTCTGTACCAGAGGAGCTTACACTCTAATGTCCCCTCCCAACAGTCACATCAGTCTCTGTACCAGAGGAGCTTACACTCTAATGTCCCCTCCCCCCACAGTCACATCAGTCTCTGTACCAGAGGAGCTTACACTCTAATGTCCCCTCCCCCACAATCACATCAGTCTCTGTACCAGAGGAGCTTACACTCTAATGTCCCCCGTCCCCCAGTCACATCAGTCTCTGTACCAGAGGAGCTTACACTCTAATATTCCCCCACAGCACATCAGTCTCTGTACCAGAGGAGCTTACACTCTAATGTCCCCTCCCCCACAGTCACATCAGTGTCTGTACCAGAGGAGCTTACACTCTAATGTCCCCTCCCCCACAGTCATACACTATTATTATTATTATTATTATTATTATTATTATTATTATTATACATTTATATATCTCTGACATATACCGCAGTGCTGTACAGAGATCACTGAGCCAGTCACATCAGTCTCTGTACCAGAGGAGCTTACACTCTAATGTCCTCTCACCAACAGTCACATCAGTCTCTGTACCAGAGGAGCTTAAACTCTAATGTCCCCCCCCCCCCCCCCCTCAGTCACATCAGTCTCTGTACCAGAGGAGCTTACACTCTAATGTCCCCTCCCCCACAGTCACATCAGTGAGAGCGCCCTCTCTGTTCTAAACAAACTATATTGGTATTGATTGTAACAAAACATGAACGTCTTTTTCAAGAATTACCAAATTTCTGTTAGTTATAATGGTAGAAAATACAGAATACTATATAGAAGCAAAATTGTTGTTATGTTTTCTATATATATATATATTTGTGTGTGCTTTTACGAACCAGAGAAAATGATTTTTTACACCGGAGTTCTTCTTTATTTATCATTATTCCCAGAACCTTCACTGAGAATTCCCATCACTGGGAGTGTCTGCAGTGGACTTTCCAATGATGGAGATGGTTTCGATCAGGAGTGAGCTACACAGACTTCTAACCAAATCCTGAAAGTCTCGCCTGTCAGTCACTGAAGGTTCGGTGTTTAGGTAGGGGTGCAGCGTTCAGACACACTATATGGCCGAAAGTCTGTGAACCCCCGACCATCACACCTATGTGATCTTGTTGGACATCTCATTTCGAAACCATGACCATTAATACGTAGCTTGCCCTGTATGGCCATTGGTATAGAGTTGCCCCCTTTGGGACTATAAAATCCTCCTCTCTTCTGGGAAGATTTTGGAAAGTCCCCAGGAAATTTTGTATCCATTTGTGAGGTCAGACACTGATGTTTGAAGAGAAGACCAGTTGGGCACCAAAAAAGAAAACCTGGTTTATCATTGGAGTACCAATTCATCCCAGAGGTGTTCAGTAGAGTTGAGGTCGGGGTTCTGTGCAGAACACACATGTTCCTCCACACCAAACTGGTCAAAGCACGTCTTTTTGACGTTGACTTCTTCCCTACCATGGCCACCAATATAGATTTGACCCCACCATGGGATTTCCTCCCTCTCTGTATGTTGATTAATATTGAGTTGACCCTTTATTGGCTATAACATCCACCACTCTTCTATGAAGACTTTCCACAAGATTTTGGATGGTGTCTGTAGGAATTTGTGCCTATTGGTGAGGTCTGGTACTGATGTAGAAAGAAAAGTCCTGGTTCATATGTTTGGTCCAAAAAATCAGACCTGGCTCACCATCGGAGTAACAATTCATCCCAGAGGTGCTCAGTAGGGTTGAGGTCAGGACACTTGAGTTCCTCCACACCAAGCTAATCAAACCATGTCTTTATGGGATTGACTTTTCCCTTACCATGGCCATTTTTAATGGAGTTGTCCCCTCTCCCCGTGGTGATTTATATAGCAATGCCTCCTTTATGGCTACAGCATCCTTCCACTCTTTGGTAAAGACTTTCCACAAGTTTTTGAAGGGCGTCTGTGGGAATTTGTGCCACAGACAGTTCAGGTACTGATCCTGGAACAGAAGACCTGGATCACATGTTAAGCCCCACATTGGGTGCCAAAAAACAGACCTTGCTCACCATTGGCGTTCCAATACATACCAGAGATGCTTAGTAGGGTGCAGGACACACAAGTTCCTTTACAACAAACTGGTCAAACCATGTCTTTATGAAGTTGAATTCTCCTTAGTATGGCCATCAACATGGAATCGACACTCAATCATGGCCTTTAATATGGTGTTGCCCCCCTTCCCCAATGGTGACTAATATAGAGTTGCCCCTTTTGTGGCTGTAACCTCCTTCCATCTTCCAGGACATTTAAGTTCCTCCACACCAAGCCAGTCAAACCTTGTCTTTATTGGCCATCAATATGGAGTTGCCCCCCTCTCCCCATGGTGATTTATATAGAGATGCCCCCTTTGTGGCTATAACCTCCTCCCACTCGTAAGTGAAGACTTTCCATAAGATTTTGGAGGGTGTCTGTGGGAATGTGTGCCCATTTCTGAGGTCAGGTACTGATGGTCAAACCAGACCTGGCTGACCATCAGAGTTCCAATTCATCCCAGTAGGGTTGAGGTCAGGGCTCTGTGCAGGACACCTCAGCTCCTCCACACCTTTGTGGTTAAACCATGTCTTTATGAAGTTGACTTACCATGGCCATTAATATGAAGTTGACCCCCCACCATGTCTAATAATATGGAGTTTCTCTCCTCTCCCCATGGCGATTAATATAGAGCTGCCCCCTTCTGGCTTTAACATCCTCCACTTTTTTGCAAAGACTTCCTATGAGATATCGGACGGTGTCTGTGGGAATTTGTGGCCATTTGTGAGGTCAGGTTCTGATATTGGAAGTGAAGACCTGGCTCACATGTTGGGCACCAAAAAAAATAAAGCCCTTGCTCACCATCGGCATTTAAATTCATGCCAAAGAATTTCAGTAGGATTGAGGTCAGGGCACCAAAAGAAAGATCTGGCTCACTATTGGCATTCTGAATAATTTCGAAGGTGCTCAGTAGGGTTGAGGTCAGGGCTTTGTACAGGACACTCATTTTCCTCCACACAAAACTGGTCACACTATGTCTTTGTAGAGCTGTCATTGTACATGGGGGTGGGGGGTGGTAGGTTTGAGGTCAGGGCACCAAAAGAAATGCCTGGCTCACTATTGGCATTCTGAATAATTTCCAAGGTGCTCAGAAGGGTTGAGGTCAGGGCTTTGTACAGGACACTCAAGTTCCTCCACACCAAACTGGTCACACTATGTCCTTATGTAGCTGTCATTGTACATGGGGGTGGGTTACAGTCATGATGGAAGGGAAAAGGGTCTTCACCAAACTGTTACCACAAGGCTGGAAGAGTGCAATTGTCTACAATGTCTTTTTGTATGATGGAGTATTAGAGCCGGTTCACATTAGCGCGACACGACTCCTTACTACTTCGGGAGGCGACTTGTCAGTCCCGTGCACCACGACTTCGGAGGGACTTGCAGGGACTTCACATAATGGAAGTCTATGCAAGTCGCTCCGAGGTCGCCCCGAAGTAGTACAGGACCTTTTTTCTAAGTCGAAGCGACTTGTGTCGCTCCTATTAGAATGGGTCCTGTAGCGGTCAATGGACCGCGAGGGAGCGCGACTTGTCAGGCTGACAAGTCGCCTGACAAGTCGCGCTAATGTGAACCGAGTCTAACCCTTCACTGGACATACCCAGGGCCATCTTACCGAATGGGCATGCTGGGCAGTTGCCCGGGGGCCCCAATTGTCCGGGGGGCCCCACCCGGGCATTATTCCCTATTCCCGTGTGCATCCTGCCACCAAACTTAGCAGGTGGCAAGCACCTGTCGGCCCTGCGCTGCTGTCAGGCCACTTGGGCCGTGGAGGGGGAGCCCCCAACTGTCTGCCTCCATGGAAACAGGTGCACACAGGACAGTCAAGTCTGACTCCTGTCCATGTGTGTGTTCACTGGACCCAGCCGCCCAACTTGGAAGCTGTCATTAGCCTGGCACTGCTGTACCAATAAATATCGCCTTATCAATAATTAGCATTTTTTTTATTCTCGTTGGTGATTGTGTTGGCAGGGCCCCAGTGCACTGCATTGCCCGGGGCCCTTTAATGCTCTTAAGATGGCACTGGACATACCTGGCCATTTAAAGGAATTTTCATGTACTTTTGGCCATGCAGTATAGGTGTTAGGGGGTGGCTCTTGGTCACAATCAGCAGTACAGTGGGGGTGGGGCGCTGATAGAAGCGAGCCTCGCTTATGAAGACTTTGATCTGGTGTATTTAACCCTTGCTTTGTACAGAAATGTACAGCCAATGAATAGGGGTGCCTCACCCCTTGGTGGCTAAATTGCCCAGCACTGAGTGCTCTCCGTATGACCGCCGTGTTGCATCTATGTAACTTCCAGAGGGCGATTTATCACTGGCTCGCTCTGAGACCCCCTTAATGATCTCCTTTCCCGCTCCCGGACATTTAGTATCATTAGGAAATCTCTCCCCAGTCTTATCGCCTCGTGAATAATACAGCAGAGCCATCTGTCAGCGACACGGAAAGTGGCGATTTCTGCGCACGCCCCGGGAAGGCGATTGATATGGAGATGTCGGAGTCTCATCCATTATTCATTTCATCTTCCGGCATTTCCACCAGATACTGATTCTCCCGACCGGTCATGTGATCCTTGGCTGCCTTTCCCATAATACTCAGCAAAGCGTTTCCTGCCATCCCGGAGAGGAGACTCGGAATTCTGTGATCGCAGTGAGGAAGGAAATGTGGAGTCCTTTAATGTTATAGGAGCAGGGATTTTTTTTCAGATGGAACTCAGTTCCACCACCTTTGACTCAGGCCCTCGGCTCTCCGCTCACCTCCAGAGCCAGATTAATGTAGGGGCTACTGGAGCTGCAGCTTAACCACTTTACCACCGGAGGATTTTGCTGTCTTACGTCCAGGCCACTTTTTGCGATTCGGCACTGTGCGAATTTAACTGACAATTGCGCGGTCATGCAACGCCGTACCCAAACTAAATTTACATCCTTTTTTTTCCCACAAACAGAGCTTTCTTTTGGTGGAATTTGATCACCTGTGCGATTTTTTACTTTTTGCGCTATAAACAAAAAAAAGCGACAATTTTGCAAAAATTACAATATTTTTCACATTTTTTTATATGAAATTCCCCCCCAAAAAAATGTAAAAATCAAAATTTTTTTATCATTTTATTCCAATTTGTTTTCTGCTACATATGTTTGGTAAAATAAATTGCAAAAAGCGTATTTTGATTGGTTTGCGCAAAATTTATTGCGTTTACTAAGTAAGGGGAAGATTTCTGTCATTTTTTGTGTTTTTTTTTTTTTTAACGAGTAATGGCAGCGATCTGCGATTTTTTTTTTTTTTTTTTTGCGGGACTGCGACAGACAGATCGGACCCTTGACTGACATTTTTGACACTTTTGGGGTTACCAGTGACATTTCTACAGTAATCAGTGCTATACATATGCACTGTTACTGTAAAAATGACACTGGCAGGGAAGGGGTTAATTTTTATTGGAGAGGGAGGGGTTAATGTATGCCTGGTGCTTACTGACGTGTGTGGGGGGAGGGCACTATGTGACACAGGCACAGATCGTAGGTTCAGCTATGCTGAACCCTGCAATCTGACCCTGCCTGTCACTTAGGAGATCCGCCCGCTTTGTTTAAACAATCGGGCGGATTTCCACACTCGATTCCCCGACGATCGGGGAAGAGCGGTGGTGATCACCGCCGCTCCTCCCCTGGCCCGACTCCCGCTGTTTCTGAATACAGCGGGAGCGAGTCTCCGGCGGCGCGCGCGCGCCGCCGAGGGAGGGGAATGTCTGGTGACGTAGGTCTACGTCGCCAGACGATAACGAGCCACTGTGCCGCAGTACAGTCAATGTGACTGGTCGGCAAGTGGTTAATATAGGCCCAGGCTGGCCAGATTCCCTGTTACCGCTCTTCTGTCACTTGTAAAACACAGAAGTCTGGCTTCTATGCTCGCTTCCCCAGTCAGCTCCCTTAGAACCTCCCCACACAGCACCAAGGCCAGACACAGAGGGACAGTTGCCGATGCATGGATGTGTTTATGGGCTTCAGACAGGACATCTCCTGTTGTATTAGGCACTCATGGCTGCACCCTTCCTCCTCTGGGTGCATGCCAAGGCACGGCCCTTAATGCCCTTCAAAATCCTCAGCACCAAGCCCATGATGCTCTTAATCCGGCCCTGCTCACCTCTATCACTTGTAAACACAGAAGGCTTCCGTCTATACAAGTGACTGCTTGTCACCCAACAGCTGAGTGCAGGACGGGGACAAGAGAGATGCAGGTTTCTGGGGTGCAGTGCAGATGCCAACACCCCCACTGGATAATCTCCCTAAAAGTGAAAAAAGAAGAGCCAACTACAGTGTGCAAGGAGGTACAAGAGACTGAGTGCCACACTTTAGCCCAGGAAGATTTTGCTGCTCAATGACCAGGCCACTTTTTGCGATTCGGCACTGTGCGACTTTAACTGACAATTGCGCGGTCATGCAACGCCGTGCCCAAACTAAATTTACGTCCTTTTTTTCCCCACAAACAGAGCTTTCTTTTGGTGGTATTTGATCACCTCTGCGCTTTTTTATTTTTTGCGATATTAAAAAAAAAAAAGAGCTAAAATTTTGCGAAAAATTGACATTTTCTACTTTGACAGTTAAAAAATATCCAATATATTAAATTTTTGTCATATATTTAGGCCAAAATGTATTTAGCTACAAAAAAAATTCTCAATGAGCGTATTTTTATCCACTTTAAGACCGGAAGATTTTACCCCCTTCCTGACCAGGTCATATTTAGCGATTCGGCACTGCGTTAATTTAACTGACAATTGCGCGGTCGTGCGACGCTGTACCCAAATTAAATTTACATCTTTTTTTTTCCTCACAAATAGAGATTTCTTTTGATGGTATTTGATCACCTGTGCAATTTTTTTAATTTTTGAAAAAAAAGAGCGACAATTTTGAAAAAAAAAAAACAATATTTTTCACATTCTGCTATATAACATTCCCAAAAAAAAAATTAAAAAATCCAAATTTTTTTATATTTTAGGCCAATTGGTTTTCTGCTACATATTTTTGGTAAAAAAATTGCAATAAGAGTATTTTGATTTGTTTGTGCAAAAGTTATCGCGTTTACGAACTAAGGGAAAGATTTATGTCATTGTTGTTTTTTTTTTAAAAATAGTAATGGCGGCGATCAGCGATTTTTTGCGGGACTGCGACATTGCGGCGGACAGATCGGACCCCTGACTGACATTTTTGACACTTTTGGGGGGTACCAGTGACATTACTACAGTAATCAGTGCTAAAAATATGCACTGTCACTGTACTAATGACACTGGCAGGGAAGGGGTCAACTTTGTTGGTGATCAATGTATGCCTCATGCTTACTGACGTGTGTGGGGGGAGGGGGTTCTGTGACACAGACAGAGATCGCAGGTGATCTCTCCCTGTCTGTTACAGGGAAGATCCGCCTGCTTTGTTTACACAAGCAGGCGGATCTTCTCACACTTTCCCTGACAATCAGGTAAGAAAGACAGCGATCGCCGCCTCTCCTCCTCCGGCCCGACTCCGAACTCTGCGCTCTGTATGCAGCGCACCTGAACTCTGCGCTCTGTATGCAGCGCACCTGAACTCTACGCTCTGTATGCAGCGCACCTGAACTCTGCACTCTGTATGCAGCGCACCTGAACTCTGCGCTCTGTATGCAGCGCACCTGAACTCTGCGCTCTGTATGCAGCGCACCTGAACTCTGCGCTCTGTATGCAGCACACCTGAACTCTGCGCTCTGTATGCAGCGCACCTGAACTCTGCGCTCTGTATGCAGCGCACCTGAACTCTGCGCTCTGTATGCAGCGCACCTGAACTCGGCACTCTGTATGCAGCACACCCCCAAACTCTGCACTCTGTATGCAGCACACCCCCAAACTCTGCACTCTGTACATAATGCACTCTTAGTATTAAATGCTCTTTTGAGACCCTGCCTCTGGTAGTGAAATTTAGCCACACTTATTATTTGATGCAGTTTGGAGGGTGCGTGCGTGGGGGGGGGGGGGGGGGTTTTGAGGGAGTTCCTGTATTTATTTTCGGAGAAAAAAAGCCCTGTATAGGAGAGATCAGAGTGAATGATCTTATCAACGTCTGTTATTGGCTTTGTACATGCCTCTTATTTTTGCCGCATTTTTTAAATCGTATATCCAAGTTCCACAGGTGCATGCTGGGAGACAGGAATCCAGAAAACGCACTAAAAATGCATTGAAAACCTGTTAAAAGCGCGATATGCGTTTTTGAGCGCACCACCGTAGTAGAAGGGCCCCTAATTCTCAGGAAAGTTGAAGACGTGCTCAGCGAAAAATTTCAATCTTCCTCTTCACTGTGACTCCTCTCCCCCTCTCCCATCTCTCTCCCTCTCCCATCTCTCTCCCCCCCTCTCTCTCTCCTCCCTTCTCCCCTCTCTCTCCTCCCTTCTCCCCCCTCTCTCTCTCTCTCCCCCCTCTCTCTCTCCCCCTTCTCTCCCCCCCTCTTTCTCTCTCTCTCTCCCCCCTCTCTCCCCCCCTCTTTCTCTCTCTCTCTCCCCCCTCTCTCTCCCCCCTCTCTCTCCCCCCTCTCTCTCCCCTCTCTCTCTCCCCTCTCTCTCTCCCCTCTCTCCCCCTTCTCTCTCCCCCCCCTCTCTCCCCCCCCTCTCTCCCTCTCCCTTGCCACCCTTCTCTTGCTCTCTCCCCCTCTCTCTCTCCCCCTCTCTCTCCCCCCTCTCTCTCCCCCCTCTCTCTCCCCCCTCTCTCCCCCTTCTCTCTCCCCCCCTCTCTCCCTCTCCCTTGCCACCCCTCTCTTGCTCTCTCCCCCTCTCTCTCTCGCTCTCTCTCTCCCTTCCCTCTTTCTCTCCCTCCTCCTCCTCCCTCTTTCTCTCTCCCTCTCTCCCCCCTCTCTTTCTTTCCCCTCTATCTCCCCCCTCTTAACCCTCATCCTCTCCCCCCCCCCCTCACCTCTCATCTTCTCCCCCCCCCTCTTACTCTTCTTATTCTTCCTCTCTTCTCCCCTCTCTCATTTCTCTCTCTCTCCCCCTTTCTCTCTCTCTCCCCCTTTCTCTCTCTCTCTCTCTCTTCCCCTTTCTCTCTCTCTCTCTCTTCCCCTTTCTCTCTCTCCCCCTTTCTCTCTCTCTCTCTCTCTCTCTCTCCCCCTTTCTCTCTCTCCCCCCCTTTCTCTCTCTCTCCCCCCCCCCCTTTCTCTCTCTCCCCCCCCCTTTCTCTCTCTCCCCCCCTTTCTCTCTCTCTCCCCCCCTTTCTCTCTCTCTCCCCCCCTTTCTCTCTCTCTCCCCCCCTTTCTCTCTCTCCCCCCCTTTCTCTCTCTCCCCCCCTTTCTCTCTCTCCCCCCCCCCTTTCTCTCTCTTCCCCCCCCTTTCTCTCTCTCCCCCCCTTTCTCTCTCCCCCCCTTTCTCTCTCTCCCTCCCCCTCCCCTCCTAACCCTCGTCCTCTTCCCCCCCCTCTTGCTGTCACTCTTCTTATTCTTCCTCTCTTATTTGTCTCTCCCCCTTCTCTGATTTCTCTCTCCCCCCCCTCTCACCCCCTCATCCTCTTTCTCCCCCCCCCTCTCTCTTACTCTTCTTCCTCCCCCCCCCCCACTCTCTCCCCCCTATTCCTCTCTCTCCCCCTCTTTCACTGTCTCTCCCCCCCCCCCTTCTCTCTCTCTGTCTCTGTCCTCTGGTTCTCTCTCTGTTGTGTTACTATTTCCATCCGATGATCCCGGGGATCCTATAAATAGCTTCTCCTCGACATTGTGGAGGGATTTGCATTCCGTGTTTTGCCGCCATTCTTGGCATCTTCTTGACAAGGAATTGAATAATTAAAAGCTATGGCAATCTATCATTCAGTGTGTATGAGCGGGGGAGGGGGGTATATGAGGTCCCCGCGGGGGGCGATCTTCCCGCTCCTCTGAAGGTTGAAATGAAGGCTTTTCCAGATGATAAAAATAACTCCGCCAACCCTCATCAATGCGCCGCCATCGGTGCGGCGGGTGAGAGCGGAGTGCCTGAATATCGCTCATTTCACAGACATCATCACTGATACAATGTGCCCATCATGGAGGAATCCTTACATGATTGAAGAATAAAAGATAAAATATTCACCTTCATTTCAAATATTTTCCCTGCACTAGATGTCCTCAGTCCTATGATCAACATCTTATAACCCACTTCACCTGAGCCCAAGGTCTGTCTTCAGCCTGTGACTGGATAGTGAAAGGAGAAGCAGCACAGTAATGACCTCATCTCTCTGTCACTCTCTCCTACTATCAGCATGCTTCTTGGCAGCACATGCCCTGATTGGCTTCTTCTGCTACTTCTTCCTCTCACACTGCAGCTCTGCTGTACAGGGACTGCAAGAGGCTTATACCAAGTTCCTCATAGCATGACCCCAGTCTCTGACCATCTCCTGTACTGTGTCTGCAGTCTCTGACCATCTCCTGTACTGTGTCTGCAGTCTCTGACCGTCTCCTGTACTATGTCTGCAGTCTCTGACCGTCTGCTGTACTATGTCTGCAGTCTCTGACCATCTGCTGTACTGTGTCTGCAGTCTCTGACCATCTACTGTAGTATGTCTGCAGTCTCTGACCATCTACTGTAGTATGTCTGCAGTCTCTGACCATCTCCTGTACCATGTCTGCAGTCTCTGACCATCTCCTGTACCATGTCTGCAGTCTCTGACCATCTCCTCTGACATGTCTGCAGTCTCTGACCGTCTCTTGTACCATGTCTGCAGTCTCTGACCGTCTCCTGTACCATGTCTACAGTCTCTGACCATCTCCTGTACCATGTCTGCAGTCTCTGACCATCTCCTGTGACATGTCTGCAGTCTCTGACCGTCTCCTGCAGTATGTTTGCAGTCTCTGACCATCTCCTGTAGCATGTCTGCTGTCACTGACCGTCTCCTGTACTATGTCTGCAGTCTCTGACCATCTCCTGTAGTATGTCTGCAGTCTCTGACCATCTCCTGTACTGTGTCTGCAGTCTCTGACCATCTCCTGTACTGTGTCTGCAGTCTCTGACCATCTCCTGTACCATGTCTGCAGTCTCTGACCATCTCGTGTACCATGTCTGCAGTCTCTGACCATCTCCTGTACCATGTCTGCAGTCTCTGACCGTCTCCTGTGACATGTCTGCAGTCTCTGACCGTCTCTTGTACCATGTCTGCAGTCTCTGACCGTCTCCTGTACCATGTCTACAGTCTCTGACCATCTCCTGTACCATGTCTGACATCTCTGACCATCTCCTGTGACATGTCTGCAGTCTCTGACCGTCTCCTGCAGTATGTTTGCAGTCTCTGACCATCTCCTGTAGCATGTCTGCTGTCACTGACCGTCTCCTGTACTATGTCTGCAGACTCTGACCATCTCCTGTACTATGTCTGCATTCTCTGACCGTCTCCTGTAGTGTGTCTGCATTCTCTGACCGTCTCCTGTACTATGTCTGCATTCTCTGACCGTCTCCTGTAGTATGTCTGCATTCTCTGACCATCTCCTGTACTGTGTCTGCAGTCTCTGACCATCTCCTGTACTGTGTCTGCAGTCTCTGACCATCTCCTGTACTGTGTCTGCAGTCTCTGACCGTCTGCTGTACTATGTCTGCAGTCTCTGACCATCTACTGTAGTATGTCTGCAGTCTCTGACCATCTACTGTAGTATGTCTGCAGTCTCTGACCATCTCCTGTACTATGTCTGCAGTCTCTGACCATCTGCTGTACTGTGTCTGCAGTCTCTGACCATCTACTGTAGTATGTCTGCAGTCTCTGACCATCTACTGTAGTATGTCTGCAGTCTCTGACCATCTACTGTAGTATGTCTGCAGTCTCTGACCATCTCCTGTACCATGTCTGCAGTCTCTGACCATCTCCTGTACCATGTCTGCAGTCTCTGACCATCTCCTGTGACATGTCTGCAGTCTCTGACCGTCTCTTGTACCATGTCTGCAGTCTCTGACCGTCTCCTGTACCATGTCTACAGTCTCTGACCATCTCCTGTACCATGTCTGCAGTCTCTGACCATCTCCTGTGACATGTCTGCAGTCTCTGACCGTCTCCTACAGTATGTTTGCAGTCTCTGACCATCTCCTGTAGCATGTCTGCTGTCACTGACCGTCTCCTGTACTATGTCTGCAGTCTCTGACCATCTCCTGTAGTATGTCTGCAGTCTCTGACCATCTCCTGTACTGTGTCTGCAGTCTCTGACCATCTCCTGTACTGTGTCTGCAGTCTCTGACCATCTCCTGTACCATGTCTGCAGTCTCTGACCATCTCGTGTACCATGTCTGCAGTCTCTGACCATCTCCTGTACCATGTCTGCAGTCTCTGACCATCTCCTGTGACATGTCTGCAGTCTCTGACCGTCTCTTGTACCATGTCTGCAGTCTCTGACCGTCTCCTGTACCATGTCTACAGTCTCTGACCATCTCCTGTACCATGTCTGACGTCTCTGACCATCTCCTGTGACATGTCTGCAGTCTCTGACCGTCTCCTGCAGTATGTTTGCAGTCTCTGACCATCTCCTGTAGCATGTCTGCAGTCTCTGACTGTCTCCTGTACTATGTCTGCAGACTCTGACCATCTCCTGTACTATGTCTGCATTCTCTGACCGTCTCCTGTAGTGTGTCTGCATTCTCTGACCGTCTCCTGTACTATGTCTGCATTCTCTTACCGTCTCCTGTAGTATGTCTGCAGTCTCTGACCATCTCCTGTACTATGTCTGCAGTCTCTGACTGTCTCTCGTAGTATGTCTGCTTTTTCTGGTCATCCCCTATAATACATCTAAAGTTTCTTACAGTCTTCTGTTATGTACTGAAGATATTGTGTGGCCCTTTGGAGATTTCGGGGTCCATAATTAAGGACCCCAACATCTTGAAATGTGACAACAACTGCTGTAATGAGACAGAACACATCCTATGTACTGCCAGGAACACGCTCACTGTACACATGATGAAAACCAGAGACTGCGTTCATCTTTGAGGTCAGACGTTTCTTTGCTTGCTATTTCAGAGGGGTTAAGAAATGTCCTACTAGAGGCAGATGAACTACAAGTGCCAGCAAGCCTTGCCGTACAGTGCTGGGAGTTCTGCAGGCAGCCGAGGTGGGCTGACTCTCCACCATGATTGGGCCGCGTCTTCAGGTGTATTTGTGAGATGATCCGGTACGGGGGAGGCTGGATCGCTGGGATCCGGTACGGGGGAGGCTGGATCGCTGGGATCCAGTGCGGGGGAGGCTGGATCGCTTGGATCCGGTACGGGGGAGGCTGGATCGCTGGGATCCGGTACGGGGGGAGGCTGCAGCGCTGGGATTCGGTATGGGGGAGGCTGCAGCGCTGGGATCCGGTACGGGGGAGGCTGCAGCGCTGGGATTTGGAACGGGGGAGGCTGGACCGCTGGGATCCGGTACGGGGGAGGCTGGAGCACTGGGATTCGGTACGGGCTAGGCTGGAGCGCTGGGATCCGGTACGGGGGAGGCTGGAGCGCTGGGATCCGGTACGGGGGAGGCTGGAGCGCTGGGATCCGGTACGGGGGAGGCTGCAGCGCTGGGATTCGGTACGGGGGAGGCTGCAGCACTGGGATTCGGTACAGGGGAGGCTGCAGCGCTGGGATCCGGTACGGGGGAGGCTGCAGCGCTGGGATCCGGTACGGGGGAGGCTGCAGCGCTGGGATCCGGTACGGGGGAGGCTGCAGCGCTGAGATTCGGTACGGGGGAGGCTGCAGCGCTGGGATTCGGTACGGGGGAGGCTGCAGCGCTGGGATTCGGTACGGGGGAGGCTGCAGCGCTGGGATTCGGTACGGGGGAGGCTGCAGCGCTGGGATTTGGTACGGGGAGGCTGGAGCGCTGGGATCCGGTACGGGGGAGGCTGCAGCGCTGGGATTCGGTACGGGGGAGGCTGCAGCGCTGGGATTCGGTACGGGGGAGGCTGGAGTGCTGGGATTAGGTAGGTCGCTTTGATGCGTATTTGCATTGAATTTGCATATTCTGCTTTTCCCCGGGTGTCGGGGCTCGCAGTGCCTTCGCACGTCTCCTCTTTGTAATTAGAGGAATTAATTCTTAGAATAAATGAAATGCAATCAGTTCCCTTTAGAAGCTTCGCAGCAAATCGGTCATCCAGAAAATGAAAAGAAGTCATTGTATGGAAATCGGTGTGCCTGCTAATGGCTTAATCACAGAGGGGATCTGCGGTACGCGTGACACGCCCCCTCCCCCCCCCCCCCCCCGCACAAAGGTAAACTGCCATTTGTCAGGACCGACCTGCCTTACCTTATATCATCTGCTAATTACAACGCAGAGGTCACTGCGACAAATGTTACCGAAAGTCGCATATGTCAGTCATTGATCCCCAGATCTCCAAAAAAGATCTAAGAATTTAGTGGGTTAGCAGGGTGGCCATATTGCATATTAGAGTGTAAGCTCCTCTGGTACAGACACTGATGTGACTGTGGGGGAGGGGACATTAGAGTGTAAGCTCCTCTGGTACAGAGACTGATGTGACTGTGGGGGAGGGGACATTAGAGTGTAAGCTCCTCTGGTACAGAGACTGATGTGATTGGCTCAGTGATCTCTGTACAGCACTGTGGTATATGTCAGAGCTATAAAATTTGTGGGGGGGAATAAAGAATTCAGTAGTTATTTAGAATGATGTGCTTCTCCCGTTTAAAAAAAACTCATTTGAAATTAAACATCCACATTTTTGTCCTTCTTTTTGGGGTCGGGGGGAGGGGAAGGTTATTTGGATGGCCCTTTGACCCGGCTGTACATAAGAACCGAAAACTGTCCAATCATTTTGATGCGTTTGGTGACCTCTGTGTGGTATATGGTGACCTCTTTGTAGTATATGGTGACCTCTTTATGGTATACGGTGACCTCTGTGTGGTATATGGTGACCTCTGTGTGGTATATGGTGACCTCTGTGCGGTATATGGTGACCTCTGTGCGGTATATGGTGACCTCTGTGTGGTATATGGTGACCTCTGTGCGGTATATGGTGACCTCTGTGCGGTATATGGAGACCTCTGTGCGGTATATGGTGACCTCTGTGTAGTATATGGTGACCTCTTTATGGTATATGGAGACCTCTGTGTAGTATATGGTGACCTCTGTGCGGTATACGGTGACCTCTGTGTGGTATACGGTGACCTCTGTGTGGTATATGGTGACCTCTGTGTGGTATACGGTGACCTCTGTGTGGTATACGGTGACCTCTGTGTGGTATATGGTGACCTCTGTGCGGTATATGGTGACCTCTGTGCGGTATATGGAGACCTCTGTGCGGTATACGGTGACCTCTGTGCGGTATATGGTGACCTCTGTGCGGTATATGGAGACCTCTGTGCGGTATACGGTGACCTCTGTGCGGTATATGGTGACCTCTGTGCGGTATACGGTGACCTCTGTGCGGTATATGGAGACCTCTGTGCGGTATATGGAGACCTCTGTGCGGTATATGGTGACCTCTGTGCGGTATATGGTGACCTCTGTGCGGTATATGGAGACCTCTGTGCGGTATACGGTGACCTCTGTGCGGTGTATGGTGACCTCTGTGCGGTATACGGTGACCTCTGTGCGGTATATGGAGACCTCTGTGCGGTATATGGAGACCTCTGTGCGGTATATGGAGACCTCTGTGCGGTATATGGAGACCTCTGTGCGGTATATGGTGACCTCTGTGCGGTATATGGTGACCTCTGTGCGGTATATGGTGACCTCTGTGCGGTATACGGTGACCTCTGTGCGGTATATGGAGACCTCTGTACCGGTATATGGAGACCTCTGTGCGGTATATGGAGACCTCTGTACCGGTATATGGAGACCTCTGTGCGGTATATGGAGACCTCTGTGCGGTATATGGAGACCTCTGTGCGGTATATGGAGACCTCTGTGCGGTATATGGAGACCTCTGTGCGGTATATGGAGACCTCTGTGCGGTATATGGTGACCTCTGTGCGGTATATGGTGACCTCTGTGCGGTATACGGTGACCTCTGTGCGGTATATGGAGACCTCTGTACCGGTATATGGAGACCTCTGTGCGGTATATGGTGACCTCTGTGTGGTATATGGAGACCTCTGTGCGGTATATGGTGACCTCTGTGCGGTATATGGTGACCTCTGTGCGGTATATGGTGACCTCTGTGCGGTATATGGAGACCTCTGTGTGGTATATGGAGACCTCTGTGTGGTATATGGAGACCTCTGTGCGGTATATGGTGACCTCTGTGCGGTATATGGTGACCTCTGTGCGGTATATGGAGACCTCTGTGCGGTATATGGTGACCTCTGTGCGGTATATGGAGACCTCTGTGCGGTATATGGAGACCTCTGTGTGGTATATGGAGACCTCTGTGTGGTATATGGAGACCTCTGTGCGGTATATGGTGACCTCTGTGCGGTATATGGAGACCTCTGTGCGGTATATGGTGACCTCTGTACCGGTATATGGTGACCTCTGTACCGGTATATGGTGACCTCTGTGCGGTATATGGTGACCTCTGTGCCATATGGTGACCTCTGTGTGGTATATGGTGACCTCTGTGTAGTATATGGTGACCTCTGTGCGGTATATGGTGACCTCTGTGTAGTATATGGTGACCTCTGTGCGGTATATGGTGACCTCTGTGCCATATGGTGACCTCTGTGTGGTATATGGTGACCTCTGTGTAGTATATGGTGACCTCTGTGCGGTATATGGTGACCTCTGTGTAGTATATGGTGACCTCTGTGCGGTATATGGTGACCTCTGTGCGGTATATGGTGACCTCTGTGCCGTGTGTAGTTGGTGATCAGAGGCCAAAGATACTCCCCGGATGCTAAACGATTCTGGCTGCCTGGAAATGCCGGCCAGTCTCCATAACATTTGCATTTCATTTTGGGTGAAAAATCTGAAATCTTAGCAAGAAAAAGAATTCTACTGTAGAGACTTCACTGTGTCCTGGGCACTTCAGACGGGGATGAGGGGTGGGGGGGGGGGGGCAATGCAGACACTGCCCATCCCACCTCTCCTCAGTTTCCTATTGACGTCCCTGGGGGAGAGACCTGTGGGGGGCTGGAGACCTCTGTGGAGATCTCTGTGGGGGGGGGGAGGTGGAGACCTCTGTGGGGGGGGGGGGGTGGAGATCTGTGTTGGGGTGGAGACCTCTGTGGGGGGGGTAGGAGATCTGTGTTGGGGTGGAGACCTCTGTGGGGGGGGGGTGGAGACCTGTGTTGGGGTGGAGACCTCTGTGGGGGGGGGGGTGGAGACCTGTGTTGGGGTGGAGACCTCTATGGGGGGGGTGTAGACCTGTCATAGTACCGGTCCAAATGGTTCTCCATCCATTAGTATTTTATTCTTATCTGATAACGGATCCTGTTGCTTCTCTTTCAGATGTTTGATTGGATCACCCACAACAAGGAGGTGTTCCTGCAGGGTCACACCGAGATCGGGATGAGTTACCAGCACGCCCTCGACCTGCAGACGCAGCACAACCACTTTGCCATGAACTCCATGGTAAGACGCCCCAGAAACAACTTTTACCGCCGGCAATCCTTCTCACCCGCTTTGTGCCCGAAACGTATTCTTTATTTTGTTTTACTGTTTTATTTGCAGGGAAAAAAAAGTTCTTTCATTGGTAAATGACTATATCTTGGGTCTTCTTTATATTTTGGGTGTCGATTTTCAGCAAAACGATTGTCCCCCCATATCAGGGTATCAGGGGTCCCCAAACTTTCCAAAGTGCCAGTTTACCGTCCTTCACACAGTAGGGGGGCCGGACTGTGACCAGAGGGAGAAGAAAATGTCCCGGTGTCAGATAAGGAAGACCGTGTTTAAAGCTTGGTGGTCTGTGTGAGTAAAAAATATGTAATGCCTGTGGTCAGAAAGGGGAGGAATAGTGCCCCGACTATGGTGTCAGTAAGAGAAAAAGTGCCCCGTCATTGTGTCAGTGGGAGGAAAAGTCCTCAGTCGTTGGTGTCAGTGGGAAAAATAGTGCCCCATCATTGGAGTCAGTAAGCGGAACAGTGCCCCCTGTTCTTGGTGAACATAGGCGGAATAGTGCCCCATCATTGGTGTCAGTTGAAGGAATAGT
This sequence comes from Pelophylax lessonae, assembly GCF_965119305.1. Lineage (NCBI taxonomy): Eukaryota > Metazoa > Chordata > Amphibia > Anura > Ranidae > Pelophylax > Pelophylax lessonae. Next base: position 327,053,650 of record NC_138773.1, read on the forward strand.
GCCCAGTCATTGGTATCAGTGGGAGGAATAGTGCCCCATCATTGGTGTCAGTGGGAGGAATAGTGCCCCTTCATTGGTATCAGTGGGAGGAATTGTGCCCCATCATTGGTGTCAGTGTGAGGAATAGTGCCCCATCTTTGGTGTCAGTGTGAGGAATAGTGCCCCATCATTGGTGTCAGTGGAAGGAATAGTGCCCCATCATTGGTGTCAGTGGGAGGAATAGTGTCCCCTCATTGGTGTCAGTGTGAGGAATAGTGCCCCATCATTGGTATCAGTGGGAGGAATAGTGTCCCCCTCATTGGTGTCAGTGGGAGGAATAGTGGACCATCATTGGTGTCAGTGGGAGGAATAGTGCCCCATCATTGGTGTCAGTGGGAGGAATAGTGTCCCATCATTGGTGTCAGTGGGAGGAATAGTGTCCCATCATTGGTGTCAGTGGGAGGAATAGTGCCCCATCATTGGTGTCAGTGTGAGGAATAGTGCCCCATCATTGGTGTCAGTGGGAGGAATAGTGTCCCCTCATTGGTGTCAGTGTGAGGAATAGTGCCCCATCATTGGTATCAGTGGGAGGAATAGTGTCCCCTCATTGGTGTCAGTGGGAGGAATAGTGGACCATCATTGGTGTCAGTGGGAGGAATAGTGCCCCATCATTGGTGTCAGTGGGAGGAATAGTGTCCCATCATTGGTGTCAGTGGGAGGAATAGTGTCCCATCATTGGTGTCAGTGGGAGGAATAGTGCCCCATCATTGGTGTCAGTGGGAGGAATAGTGTCCCATCATTGGTGTCAGTGGGAGGAATAGTGTCCCATCATTGGTGTCATTGGGAGGAATAGTGCCCCATCATTGGTATCAGTGGGAGGAATAGTGTCCCAGCATTGGTATCAGTGGGAGGAATAGTGTCCCAGCATTGGTATCAGTGGGAGGAATAGTACCTCATCATTGGTGTCAGTGGGAGGAATAGTTCACCCTTCATTGGTATCAGTGGGAGGAATAGTGTCCCATCATTGGTGTCAGTGGGAGGAATAGTGTCCCATCATTGGTGTCAGTGGGAGGAATAGTACCTCATCATTGGTGTCAGTGGGAGGAATAGTTCCCCCTTCATTGGTATCAGTGGGAGGAATAGTGCCCCATCATTGGTATCAGTGGGAGGAATAGTACCTCATCATTGGTGTCAGTGGGAGGAATAGTGCCCCATCATTGGTATCAGTGGGAGGAATAGTTCCCCCTTCATTGGTATCAGTGGGAGGAATAGTGTCCCATCATTGGTGTCAGTGGGAGGAAAATTGTCCCAAGGGCCTGTTAAAAGCAAGCCAAGGGCCTCATCCAGTTTGGAGACCTCTGCCTTCTAGGATTTCGCCATTGTCTTCTGTCCTTCCTGAGCAGCTTAGTAGCCATTAGTAAGTCAATGAAGAAACCCACATAATGAACCCCAGACAAAAAATCCTAAAAGTGTTTTAGGAGTTCACAATAAGGCAGCCTACGCGTTTCGAGGGCTGGAAACCTCCCCTTTCATCAGGGGTAAATAATACAATGATGAATCTATAAATATTATTTTCATGGGGATTTTTTGAAGTGGCATTGTATTATCCATGTACTAGTTATAGACTGTAATTATTATTATACAGGATATATATAGCGCTAACAGTTTGCACAGCACTTTACAGCATGAGGGCAGACAGTACAGTTACCATACAACTCAATACAGGAGGAATCAGAGGGCCCTGATCCTGAGAGCTTACAATCTTTATATTCATCATATTCATGTAGGATTTCCATTAGGTTTGGTTCACCCTATACAGGTACCATGGTGCACAAATGCATTTCTGCGCTTCGCATGTATTGCAGGCAGCCCATTCAGTTCAATGGGCTGCCCTAAGTGCGAGTAAAAACGGAAAAGAAGTCCCTGCCGCTGCGCTGCGGCACAATGCAGTTTGCCTCGTGTACCGTGCATTAGCAGATCCTCGGCATTGCCATTGACAATAAATGGCACCATTGCATGTTGTGTCAGGAAAGCAAAGAGTACCCAACACCCAACAAGGTGTGAACGACCCTCGTCCCTGATGAAGGCTTGTGGTTGCCGAAATGCGTTGGCTGTCTTATTATGAACCATTAAAGTTAATTTGGGCCCTCTTATGATTTTGGACCGGTCGTGCCTTCGGAATGATTATCTGGGTACCCAAAGAACGATCTTCTAGTGTGTGTGTCCATATGCAGTGAGCTCCTTTCTCTGCGCCTTATAAATAAGGATTGAAGTCCCGGCGCCTCTTGGATGATCCCATTGGAAGAGATCATAGTCACCTCATTGGCTATTGCAGGATCTCCTTCTCCTATACCACAAAGGGATTTGCAGGTACAGAGGAAGGAACACAGAATTGTGGTGATTGTTCTGTGAATGGAGTATTCCTTTAAGAATCCTGGGAACGTGGGGGGGGGGTTGATGGAAATGCTGAGCGGCGTAGGCGTCCGCTGTCATTTTTATTCCTGGAGAATTGTCTCTCCAGTTGCTGGCGTCACTGCAGCTCCGCTGTATACCGCTCAGCCGATACAATGTAACTGTGTGAAATGTTTTGTAGAATCTTTTTGTTTCCTTCTTTATTCCTTTGGCTTTACATGTTGCAGCCCCCCCCCCCCCCGCTCTGGCATGTCACTGCCCCCCCGCTCTCGGATGTTTCGTCTCCCCCGCTCCTGGACGTCACACTGCCCCCCCTGTTTTTGGACGTCGCACTGCCCCCCCCCCCGCTCTTGGACGTCGCGGCCCCCCCACCCGCTCTTGGACTTCGCGGCCCCCCCAGCCGCTCTTGGATGTTGAGCCCCCGCTCTTGGACGTCGCGGCCCCCCCAGCCGCTCTTGGATGTTGAGCCCCCGCTCTTGGACGTCGCGCCCCCCCCTGCTCTTGGACGTCGCTGCCCCCCCCTGCTCTTGGACGTCGCTGCCCCCCCCGCTCTTGGACGTCGCTGCCCCCCCCGCTCTTGGACGTCGCTGCCCCCCCTGCTCCTGGACGTTGCGCCCCCCCCCCTGCTCTTGGACGTCGCGGCCCCCCCTGTTCTTGGACGTCGCGTTCCCCCCTGCTCTTGGACGTCACGCCCCCCCTCTCCCCGCTTTTAGACATTGCAGCCCCCCGCTCTTGGACTTCTAAGCCCCCCCTGCTTTTCTTGGACGTCGCAGCCCCCCCTGCTCTTCTTGGGCTTCTATGCCCCCCCCGCTTTTCTTTGATGTCGCAGCCCCCCCTGCTCTTCTTGGACTTTTCAGCCCCCCCGCTCTTGGACGCCGCACCCCCCCCCCCCTCTTTGACATGTCGCGATCCCCCTGCTCCTCTTGGACTTCTTAGCCACCCTGCTCTTCTTGGACGTCGCAGCCCCCAGCTGTTGCATGTCGCTGCCCCCTGCTCTTAGATGTTGCAGCACATAAAACCTGACAGGGGTTCAGACAATTCCCTACTCCCAAGCTAAAAGAAAAAGAATGTTTGGGTTTGGATATATTTTATTGTCTTGGTTCCCCTAGACAGGTCCTCTTTTATTATATATATTTTTCTTGAGGCGTAGATGGGGGGCTCAGAGCCAGGATTTGCGGCGAGGCTCATCGTCTTTGCACTGCCTGTGTGGCCCATTGTACCGTTCTCACCCCTATGACCCTCTGTGGTTGTGGCCTCCACTATGGAGGTCAGGCCAGGGTGAATGGATGGACTGACCCGTGAACGGGTTTCCTGCCAGTCAGCGTTCCACTCGTATATAGCGATATTCCCTCGCCATGTGTACGCCATCCACAGAGGGTCCCCGCGGGAGGTCACACCGGAGTCCATTGTAGCAGTGAGAGGCGATGACCTGAAAAACGAGGCCGACTCTCACACTTTCACACAGAGGGGCCTCCATCGCTCGCACCGCGCACTGTCTGAGGACGCCTCCCGCTGGGGGCTCTCAGAAGGTGTTTATATGAGAAGTTCAGTTCTGAAAGCCGATGAGCCTCCTTCACTCCTCTCATGAAAATAATCCTCCGCTAATCGACTTTGTAGATTTGGCCAATCCGCACTCACAGACCAAAACGTTTTCAGATAATTTAACTCAAATAATGATCGGTTATAGTGGGGGCGGAGCCAGAATCACAGGGTGGGTGGAGTCTTTCTGTATTTTATCATTTTCTCTTTTCACCATTTTCCCATTTTTTAGAAGGTTTGTTCATATTTTGAGAGGGAAAGTGTTTTGATGTTTTCTGACCCATAAATTGCCCAGAGACTGAAACATGTCAGAGCTCCACACCACACTCCCTATTATCTGACTTAAAGTGACCCTAAACTCTGAAAACAAATTAATTCTAACGATGTATCCTTAAGTCCTTTCTATTGCTTTCATCTTCCTCTTCAATCTCTAAATTCCTTTTCTTTTGGCTGCTGTGAGCTGACTTCCCGTTGAAGGGTGGCGTTGTTCTCCATGGTCTCACTATATGTAGGAGAGTAGCCACCCTCTCTTGCTCCCTCCTACTAGGAGCTTTGGACTAGGGTCTGGGAGGCTGTGGACTGAGGGCCGGGCGGCTGCAGACTAGGGGCCAGGGAGCTGCAAATTAGGTGGTGGGAGGCTGTGGACTAGGTGGCTGGGGCTGTGGACTAGGTGGCAGGGGTGGGCTGTGGACTAGGTGGCAGGGGCTGTGGACTAGGTGGCGGGGGGAGGGGCTATGGACTAGGTGGTTGGAGGCTGGGGGCCGGGGGGGCTGTGGACTAGGGGCCGGGGGGGCTGTGGAGTAGGGGCCGGGGGGGCTGTGGACTAGGGGCCGGGGAGCTGTGGACTAGGGGCCGGGGAGATGTGGACTAAGAGATGGGGGGCTGGAGACTAAGGGTTGGGGGGGCTAGAGATTAGCTAGTGGGGAGGCTGTGGACTAGGTGGCGGGGGGGCTGTGGACTAGTTGGCGGGGGGGCTGTGGACTAGGTGGCGGGGAGGCTGTGGACTAGGTGGCGGGAGGACTGTGAACTAGGTGACGGGGGGGCTGTGGACTGGGTGACGGGGGGAGGCTGTGGACTAGGTGGCGGGAGGACTGTGGACTAGGTGGCGGGAGGACTGTGAACTAGGTGACGGGGGGGGCTGTGGACTGGGTGACGGGGGGGGCTGTGGACTGGGTGACGGGGGGGGCTGTGGACTGGGTGACGGGGAGGCTGTGGACTAGGTGGCGGGAGGACTGTGGACTGGGTGACGGGGGGCTGTGGACTGGGTGACGGGGGGCTGTGGACTAGGTGGCGGGGGGGCTGTGGACTAGGTGGCGGGGGGGCTATGGACTGGGTGACGGGGGGCTGTGGACTAGGTGGCAGGAGGGCTGTGGACTAGGTGGCGGGAGTCTTTGAACTAGGTGACGGGAGGGCTGTGGACTAGGTGAGGGGGGGGGGACTGTGGACTAGGTGGCAGTGGGGCTGTGGACTAGGTGGCGGTTGGGCTGTGGACTAGGTGGGGGTGGGGCTTTGGACTAGGTGACGGGGGGGGGGACTGTGGACAAGGTGGCGGGGGGGGCTGTGGACTAGGTGGCAGTGGGGCTGTGGACTAGTTGGCGGTTGGGCTGTGGACTAGGTGGCGGGGGGGCTGTGGACTAGGTGGGGGTGGGGCTTTGGACTAGGTGGCGGGGGGCTGTGGACTAGGTGGCGGGGGGATGTGGACTAGGGGCATTGGGGCTACTGCGGACCAGGTGGCCAGGGGGGCTGCAGACTAGGTGGCCGGGGGGGGGGGCTGGGGACTAGGGGCTTTAGGATGTGTAGTGTGCATAGAGCAATGCACTGCTTTTTTCAAGTAAAGGGGGGTGGAGAGGTTCGGGGACTCACTGAGGATGTTACAAGAAGGCACAAAAACACAGTAAGAAACATTTTCATAAAAAATAGATAAAAATGCACCAAGAGCAATTAAACACGCTTTAAGGCTGAGGGTCCGGGTGCCCACAGTTGTAATGTCTGGTAGAGGAGGGGGAGAGGATGGAGGGTCCGGGTGCCCACAGTTGTAATGTCTGGGAAAGGAGGCGGAGGGGATGGAGGGTCCGGGTGCCCACAGTTGTAATGTCTGGGAGAGGAGGGGGAGAGGATGGAGGGTCCGGGTCCCCACAGTTGTAATGTCTGGGAGAGGAGAGGGGGGGTAGAGGGTCCGGGTGCCCACAGTAGTAATGTCTGGGAGGGGAGGGGATGGAGGGTCCGGGTGCCCACAGTAGTAATGTCTGGGAGGGGATGGAGGGTCCGGGTGCCCACAGTAGTAATGTCTGGGAGGGGAGGGGATGGAGGGTCCGGGTGCCCACAGTAGTAATGTCTGGGAGGGGAGAGGATGGAGGGTCCGGGTGCCCACAGTAGTAATGTCTGGGAGAGGAGAGGGAGAGGATGGAGGGTCCGTGTGCCCACAGTAGTAATGTCTGGGAGGGGAGAGGATGGAAGGTCCGGGTGCCCACAGTAGTAAAGTCTGGGAGAGGAGACCCAGTGTGGTAGGTTAGGTTCCATTATTACCCAGCATGCTTTGTTCTCCCCCCTCCCATGTACCGGCAGACCCATGAACCCAGTCTGGTAGGTTAGGTTCCATTATTACCCAGCATGCTTTGTTCTCCCCCGGCAGACCCATGCCCCCGTCCCCCCCCGCCCATGTGGGGTCATTTCTTTTGCCATGTCGCGGTCGGGAGTTTCCGGTACCCCAATCCTCACATCGGCCGTCTCTCCTGGCTATAAACATTCCACCTTTTATGGCTCCTGAGCCGAGATCCTGACTGCTGAGAGTCTTGTGTGACCCCGGAGGGGGCGGGGAATTCCCTCTGGCCGATCTTCCATCCTGAACACGGCTCATTGTACCCTACCTCGTCGCGTCATATACGAGAATGCGCCGTGTCTCTCCCCCTCCCCCCGGCTTCGAGGAATTATCACCGATTAAAGGATTATCAGATTTATGACGCCGCGCGGCGTATAACGAGATTTACAGCCGGTTATAAATCTATATATGGAAACACCGAGCGCTGATTAATTCAAATTGATTTCATCTTTATTGATGGGGAACTCTCCGACGTTCTCTTACATTCCTCATTTACGTGACTTTGGCGTGTTTGGCTGAGCCAATCAGAGCGCAGTGTCTCCGTTCTGTAGGTGTCTCTAAAGCCCAACTCCGCCCAAAATGTTTGATTTTTGTTTTGGCTACAACAGAGAGGGGTGGAGCCTCTGTCAGGTTTTCATTATCACAAATAGGAGATTTACCGTCACTTCCTGTTGATGGAATTCACTCAAATGGGGACACAAAAGCGTATATTTGGGAAGGTTCAGAACCTCCAATAATATTTTATATTCCTTCTGTGCCTTCCTGTCTCAGTGAAAACCATTCCCCTCCATTTTATATATGGGTGTCATCTGGACAGGAAGTAAGGGGAATTCTCCCCCGGGGACACCGACAAAAACAGCATGGGAGGCTCAGAACTTCCAATGATGTTTTATTTTGTGTGTGTGCCTTCCTGTCTCGGTAACAGTCCCCCGGTTTTATGCATAGGTGTCACCAGAACAGGAAGTAAGAGGAATTCTCTTCTGGGGGCACGGACAGTGTGGAAGGATTAGAACTTTCAATAATGTTTTATTTTCAGTCTGTACCTTCCTGTCTCAGTGACAACCATTCCCCTCCATTTTATGCATTGGTGTCACCTGGACAGGAAGTGAGGGGAATTCTCCCCTGGGGACACTG
>NC_138773.1:327066312-327130107 GCF_965119305.1 Pelophylax lessonae
TGCGCATACCGGAAGTTTCCTACCTTTAGACATCAGTCCGACTCCATCCAGCATGCTGGAAAATTACTGCAAATGGTGTACGCCGCCATATAGGACGATGAGATGTGATGAGGATTTGTTGGGGGTCAGAATTTGCAGTGGTCGGATCTCCCGTTGTCACCAGTGGAGGTTCAGTCCTGTGTGGTCACCCCAGCTGCAGATTCTCTGTACCGAATGCTCGCTGTCGGCGTCCCGTTGTGTGTGGGACGATTATTGGATGCAGCAGTGGGTTTGGTGGGAACTCTGCACACCATCTGCTTCCAGTTAATTGTCAAATAGCGCAGACTTGGAGGAGAATAATCATCTTCATCCCATTTACCAGCGCAGAGCAGAAACTCCACTCCATTCAACTTTTAATGGACTGTGATTGGGGGAGAATATCGCAAAGTGTTCGACTTTTATTGCCAAACACGATCGATATCCTGACCTCCAGGGTTGTCCCTTCACATCCCACAAATTGTGTTCCTCTGCCGTGAGTGCAAAATGCAATACAGGGAATATATAAAATAAATCAATCACCTAAAAAAAAAAAAAAAAAAAAAAAATTTAAACAAAGTGCACAAATAAATATATAAAAAAATCCCAAAATCTTTTACAAATCTAAAAGAAAAAATTCATACATAAAGTATATATATATATACAGAATCTCACAAAAGTGAGTACACCCTTCAAATTTTTGAAAACATTTCATTCTATCTTTTCATGTGACAACACTGAAGAAGTGACACTTTGCTACAATGTAAAGCAGTGAGTGTACAGCTTGTACACTAATCCGACTCAAAGTCGCCCCAACTTCGGGTGACTAATGAAGTCGCCCGTGCAGCGCGACCTTAGCCCAGCTTGCAACGACTTCTCATAATAGAAGTCAATGCAAGTCGCTCCGACTTTGCCAAAAAATAGTGCAGAACCTTTTTCTAAGTCGGAGCGACTTGAGTCGCTCGGATTAGAACTGTTCCATTGCACAGCATTGGAAGCTACTTGTCAGGCGACCAAGTCGCCTGACAAGTCGGATCAGTGTGAACGGGCTCCAACAGTGTAAATTTACTGTCCCCTCAAAATAACTCAACACACAGCCATTAATGTCTAAACCGCTGGCAACAAAAGTGAGTACACCCCTAAGTGACAATGTCCAAATTGGGCCCAATTAGTCATTTTCCCTCCCCGGTGTCATGTGACTCGTTAGTGTTACAAGGTCTCAGGTGTGAATAGAGAACAGGTGTGTTAAATTTGGTTATGGGGGGGGGGGGGGGCAATGCGCTACCAATGATGTATAAGAAATGTGCCCAAGAGGGTTAAGGCAGTGCTGGGAAATAATGGTGGCCACACAAAATATTGACACTTTGGGCCCAATTTGGACATTTTCACTTAGAGGTGTATGATCTTGGCCACCGTGCTGCAGCTCAGTTTCAGGGTCTTGGCAATCTTCTTATAGCCTAGGCCATCTTTATGTAGAGCAACAATTCTTTTTTTCAGATCCTCAGAGAGTTCTTTGCCATGAGGTGCCATGTTGAACTTCCAGTGACCAGTATGAGAGAGTGAGAGCGATAACACCAAATTTAACACACCTGCTCCCCATTCACACCTGAGACCTTGTAACACTAACGAGTCACATGACACCGGGGAGGAAAATGGCTAATTGGGGCCCAATTTGGACATTGTCACTTAGGGGTGTACTCACTTTTGTTGCCAGCGGTTTACACATTATTGGCTGTGTGTTGAGTTATTTTGAGGGGACAGTAAATTTACACTGTTATACAAGCTGTACACTCACTACTTTACATTGTAGCAAAGTCTCATTTCTTCAGTGTTGTCACATGAAATAGGACATGACTGTATTTGGTCATTTGGGGTCACTTTACATTTGGACTTTATTTCGGCACTTTGAATGTGTATATACTGTATTCGATTTTATTTTCTTTTGGACCTCTATATGATTTTGGGATTTTTTTGTATATTTATTTATATGTATTTTATCTTTTGCACTTTGTAGATTGTTTACATTTTTTTTTTAGGTGATTGATTTATTTCATATAGTCACTGTATTGCATTTTGCACGTATGGCAGCACATCACGATTTGTGGGATGTATTTTATGTATCCGGTGATATAGTGAGTGCAGCTGTCATTAATTATAATTCATTTATTTTGAATGTTTAAGCAACACTTTAGCGCAAGAATTCGCCGTTAATTGTCCATTAACAGGCAGCGTTATTTAGTGTGACAAGCAATCAGCACTTTTTTTGGATTGCTGATCATCCCGCACATCTTTCTTACCTCGTACCAAATCTGTTTCTAAATACTATTAAAAGAAAAATCACAAACTTTCCAGACATTTTCCAGCATGCTGGAAGATCTAGAGGCTTTGCTTGCTAATACTGTAGGAAATTCTGCAATATCTGATCTCCCATCCAGCATGCATGTAACACATGCTACAGTAAGAATGGTATAACAAAATTGCATAGAGTCGCTGCCCAAAATACATACCAGACCCTTTGAGTCTGTTTTGGATTTTAAGGGGGTACCTCATACACACACACAAAAAAAAGTGAGATTCCACCAGGAAATCTATACCAGACCCTTAATCTGAGCATGCAAAACGGGGTGGGGGTGGGGAGTGGAACAGTGTAAGTCCCCCTCCAAATCTGCTGTTAGAAACCACAGGGCCCCACGCAGCCAACTTGACAGTGACCCCTGAAAAACACAGTTTACTATGCTTCATTTATGAATGAACACAGTGAATGATCCGTACTGATCACTTATTGTGTTCATTCAGGAAAGGAAGGGGTTTCTGTGTGTATGTGTGTGTATATATATATATATATATAACATATTTACCGGACCCTTCCCCCACTCTCCATCCTGAAGGATCATATTGGGTGCTTAAAGCTGCCAGTAGGAAGGAGAAGAGGATAGCCAGCAGTACACACAGGGGGCCTGGACAGCAGGGGGTAAATGTGTGGTTCACAGGGAATGTAATCATTGTGGCAGAGGGGGGGGGGGCAATTACCTGAACCGATCCCCTGTATGCCTCTCTCTCTCCAGCAACTGAAAGCCGGCAGGAGGGAGAGGAGAAGAAGCCGGATTTCAGCTGCTGCATCGAGAGTCATACATGGGATTGGTTCCAGTAATTTCCCCCCTAGCTGTGCCGATCACTTACCCTGCTACCTGCACCCCCCTGCTGGCTTAGGCCCCATACAGGAAGGTTTGTAGTACCCCCTTATCCATGGTCCTTCCCCTCTCCCTCCAAACCCTACCACATGACCCCCTCATGCCTCCCCAGGCAAAGCACCTTGTTCCAGTGATAAGGTCAAGGGCCTCTTCTCTACAACCCTGGCCTGGTGGTTGTGGGGGGTCTGTGGGCTAGGGGGGGCTTTAACAATAAGGGGGCCCGAAGATACTCACCCTCCCCCTTACCTCATGTAAAAAAGTCTGGTAAACCCAGAAATAAAGACACCTAAATGTATGACAAGTCCTTTATTAAAAAAAAAGAAATCCCCAAAAATGTTGTAAATCCGTCATCAATCAGGATGCCCGCCACTTGACCCAAGAAAAAGAAAAAAAAAAAAACAATGACCTGCTGCATACGACTGGTCCCTGATGGTGACACTCCCTGAGCGGTCATTGGATATGTAACGGAAGGGGCGGGTAAAGTGGTGACATCATCGCTCATATATGGCCATAATGTAAGGCTCCTTTCCCCATCCATTGGGGATGCCCGAATGGGCCTGGTGATGTCATTGATTGGTAAGGACGCAGCGGCTGCAAGCTGCTGCAGCCACCTTAGAAACCATTGACCGTGGGAAGCTGTCATGTTCATCCGTGCCAAATGCCCTACAGGCACAATGTGTACTCTTTCCCAGGGGGTACAAAATATTGATGCAAGTTATTCCTTACAGCCCATCTCTGGGCACAGCTTAGTGGCCTCCACAGTCATAGAGAATAATGCCCCTCTCAGACATGTGCCACGGTTCTCTATGGCTGTACCTGGCGCAGGAACCTTTGATTTACAGCAAGAAAAGGATGCGGCAAACTTGCATTTTATGTTTCTGACATCTGTATTGTAATTCGGGTTGAGTTTGACTTAAATCCATCCTGTTCACAGTTCCCTCATTGGTCACTTCGCCTGCCAGAATCCCCAGCTGCCAGAATGAAAACAACCAATGGTGAATCCTGGGTAACATAATTGACCACATATGGCCAATGACGTCACCCAGGATCCCCAACTCCATTTATATTCTAGCAGGTCTGGGTCTGTTATTTTGGCACAGGAGGGTATCGGGGAAATCTTCTGGGGTGGTGGCTGCAGCTGGGAAATGTCATTGAGCGGTGGCTGCAGCTGGGAAATGTCATTGGGCGGTGGGTCATGGCTGCAGGTGGGAAATGTTAATGGCCGGTGGGTCATGGCTGCAGCTGGGAAATGTCATTGGGCGGTGGCTGCAGCTGGGAAATGTCATTGAGCAGGGGGTCATGGCTGCAGGTGGGAAATGTTAATGGCCGGTGGGTTATGGCTGCAGTTGGTAAATGTCATTGAGCAGTGGGTCATGGGTGCAGCTGGGAAATGTCATTGAGCAGTGGGTCATGGCTGCAACTGGGAAATGTCATTGGGTGGTGGGTCATGGCTGCAGCTGGGAAATGTCATTGAGGAGTAGTGGGTCATGGCTGCAGCTGGGAAACGTCATTGAGCAGTGGGTCATGGCGGCAGCTGGGAAATGTCATTGAGCGGTGGGTAATGGCTGCAGCTGGGAAATGTCATTGGGTGGTGGGTTATGGCTGCAGCTGGGAAATGTCATTGGACAATGGGTCATGGCTGCAGTTGGGAAATGTCATTGGACAATGGGTCATGGCTACAGCTGAAAAATGTCATTGAGCAGTGGGTCATGGCTGCAGTTGGGAAATGTCATTGAGCGGTGGGTCATGGCGGCAGCTGGGAAATGTCATTGAGCGGTGGGTAATGGCTGCAGGTGGGAAATGTCATTGGCCGGTGGGTCATGCCTGCAGTTGGGAAATGTTATTGGGTGGTGGGTCATGGCTGCAGCTGGGAAATGTCATTAGACAGTGGGTTATGGCTGTAACTGGGAAATGTCATTTAGCAGTGGGTCATGGGTGGAGCTGGGAAATGTCATTGAGCAGTGGGTCATGGCTGCAACTGGGAAATGTCATTGGGTGGTGGTTCATGGCTGCAGTTGGGAAATGTTAATGGCCGGTGGGTCATGGCTGTGGCTGGGAAATGTAATTTGCCGGTGGGTCATGGCTGCAGCTGGGAAATGTCATTGAGCAGTGGGTCATGGCTGCAGCTGGTAAATGTCAATGGCCGGTGGGTCATGGCTGCAAGTGGGAAATGTCATTGGGCGGTGGGTCATGGCTGCAGTTGGGAAATGTCATTGGGCGGTGGGTCATGGCTGCAGCTGGTAAATATCATTGGACGGTTGGTTATGGCTGCAGGTGGGAAATGTCATTGGACGGTTGGTTATGGCTGCAGCTGGGAAATGTTATTGGGTGGTGGGTCATGGCTGCAGCTGGGAAATGTTATTGGGTGGTGGGTCATGGCTGCAGGTGGGAAATGTTATTGGGTGGTGGGTCATGGCTGCAATTGGGATATGTCATTGGACAATGGGTCATGGCTACAGCTGAAACATGTCATTGAGCAGTGAGTCATGGCTGCAGCTGTGAAATGTCATTGGGTGGTGGGTCATGGCTGCAGCTGGGAAATGTCATTGAGCAGTGGGTCATGGCTGCAGCTGGTAAATGTCAATGGACGGTTGGTTATGGCTGCAGGTGGGAAATGTCATTGGACGGTTGGTTATGGCTGCAGCTGGGAAATGTTATTGGGTGGTGGGTCATGGCTGCAGCTGGGAAATGTTATTGGGTGGTGGGTCATGGCTGCAGCTGGGAAATGTTATTGGGTGGTGGGTCATGGCTGCAGGTGGGAAATGTTATTGGGTGGTGGGTCATGGCTGCAGTTGGGAAATGTCAATGTCCGGTGGGTCATGGCTGTAGCTGGGAAATGTCATTGGCCGGTGGGTCATGGCTGTAGCTGGGAATTGTCATTGGCCGGTGGGTCATGGCTGCAATTGGGATATGTCATTGGACAATGGGTCATGGCTACAGCTGAAACATGTCATTGAGCAGTGAGTCATGGCTGCAGCTGTGAAATGTCATTGGGTGGTGGGTCATGGCTGCAGCTGTGAAATGTCATTGGGTGGTGAGTCATGGCTGCAGCTGGGAAATGTCATTGGGTGGTGGGTCGCTTTGATTGGTGATGCATTTACTTCAGAGAACATTATTTTATTTATTAATTTTATTTTTATTTTTTTTGGACAAACTTTTTTCAAGATATTTGTGTTTATTTTCATTTGATAATAATACTTAATGTTGATACTTAGTTTTCCTCTGTACTCATTGCCCCAGGAGGGAACAGATACCTGAGTGTCCCCTTCCTGATGAGCCCCCCCATACCCCCTCATTCCTACTTAAATGTTGGGAAGAGGCCCTTGCAGCTCAACAAAGTACCTTGCAAGGGGAAGGGGGGTGACTTTGCTGCCCCCTTGGCAGAATACCCTCTCAATGTTGAAAGGCATGTGGCCTGGTATGGTATAGGAAGGGGGGGGGGGATAGTTTAGCTTCCCATAGACTTCAATGGGGTTCAGTGCTAGCGGACTCCCTGCTGGGTTCGCTCTTCCCTAAATAATTAGAAACATTGAGTTCTATTACCAGATTTTTTTTTTTAAAGCAATGTCACCCTGCGCTGCCCCGGAGCATCATGGGATATGTGTTCCAGCACCAGCTGATGCCTGCTGTGCCTTGCGGCTGGTCGGTCGGGTCCTGCAGGTCCCAACACTGACCCCCCCGCCCTGTCTGCGGTGCCTGACCCCCCCCCCCCCCCAGACCAGGCCTCAGATCTGTCCTGAGTGACAGGTGGGCGAATGAGTGAAATGTTCGCTCAGACGCGGCGGGGTGATTAGGAAAATCTTTTTTTTTAGTATTATTGAATTACGACGGAGCCCGTGGCATGATTAATCTGCCTTATTAAAGAAAATTGCGTGCGATTCACTGATGTGAAAATAATTAAAACAAAATGAGCCGGCCTGGCCGCGCCACACATCAGTATAATATGGCGGTTTAGGGATTCGTCTTATCCTCTCTGTATGTCAAGTTGCATTTGGTTTACTTTACCGAAAGACAAGTGGAGCGGAAAAGGACGCGGCCTGTGGAGTGCAATCTGAAGTACGGTCATTTAATTACCGTATTATACGCAAACAATCCAAAATTGTCGACGCCGTCACGCCATGATGAGGATTTTATTTAAATGAACTGTAAGGAGACGATTAATCATGGATTAGGGACTCTCTTTAATTATTGCTGTCTGCAGCCTGGAAGACTTCCTCTGTCTCAACCGGGAGCCCCCTTTAGGAACTTTTAGTGATGCTGAATATTTAGATTTATTGATTATGGTGATGTATGAAAGATTTATGTTTGACCTTTATCTGGATTTATTTATTTGCATGAATCTTTCTCTTCATTCTGAAAGTCAGGGGTCAGAGGTCACCTAAAATCTACCAAATTGCTAAATAGCCCTGTAACGGAACCGCCGACCCACACTGTGTTTGTGGTCTTCTGTCAGTATACAGCTTCCTTGCAGTCATGAACATATATACCAGATTTTCCCAGCCGCCCTCATACAAAGCTAGCCAACAACTTAGCTTGTACTGGAATCTCTCTTTATTGAACAGTCACACAGAATTTATATACAGCATGGAATTCCCCTCCTGATCAGATTACCACACACAGGTCAGAGGTTGCCTGATTACATTATCCTATTCAGATGAAATTGTATACAGAAACAGAATTAACCTGAACTAATTATCTAGCCATCTGGACAGAACAATGTGGGTTCATTAACATTTAACAATGGGACAGGCAGACTAAACACAATACACATTCCACCTCAATAGATAGACAATAGGGAGAGCCTGCCAGTGACAGTCTGTCCGTCTCCTACATTGAAGTACATGGAATACACATCTACGTATTGCTATGATTATTTAGGAGTCAGATTTCCTGGCAACAGGCTATAGGTCTCACAGTGTAAAGTGGGATTAAATCTTCATACTTCTTGAGAGATATTGCTGACAAATATTACTGTCCCACTTGAAGCAATCCAAACCATTAAGTATCTGTCTTTCACTCCCAGTGACGGTGAGTACTGTCACAGCCCCAATTCAGAGCCCCTCCCAGCTCCAGAAAATGCAATTCTGATCCAAATAGTGGAACACCAAAAAATAGTCACAATGTTGTAATACAGCACAACTCTTCTAATGTGTTCTATAACAATGTAACTATGTAACGTATCAATTATCCATCAGACCGATCATCTGTAACAACTCTTCTCCTTCTATATCCTGAGTTGGGGTGATTTTGATACATGGATCTATATATATATATAATTACTATCAAATCCTCATAGGAAGGATGACAATTGACAATTTAATTTATTTTGTATGCAAAGGATTGTTTGCCAGAGAATCTCCAATATCGTTATTCGTTCTGATTGTTTATGATGTACACAGATGACAGTGATTCGATGGTAATTGATATTTTGTTATATACGACATTAGAAGAGGTGCGCGGTTTTATCTTTATTTTTATCAAACTATTGGGCTGTCCACAATTGAGGAGAGGCGCATCAGGTGCGCAGATGTTCTTAGATGACCCCCTCAGTTTACAATGTCCTTCTATGTACCCCCAATTGACAATGTCCTTAGATGACCCCCCCCCCCCGATTCACAATGTCTTTAGATGGCCCCCCGATTCTCCTCGCCTCTAGATGAACCCCCTAATTCACAATTTTCTTTCGATGACTCCCCCCCCCAATTTAAAATGCCTCTAGATTACCCCAAAGTTCGGTGTTCTTAGATGACCCCTCATTTCACAATGTCTTTAGCTCGCCCCCAAATTCGCAATGTCTCTAGATGGTTCCCCCCCCCCAATTCACAATGTCCTTAGATGACCCCCCATTCGCAATGTCTATAGATGACCCCCCAATTCACAATGTCCTTGGTTAACCCCCCCATTCACAATGTCCTTAGATGACCTCCCCCACTTCACAATGTCCTTAGATGACCCCCCCCCCCCCACAATTCACAATGTCCTTAGATGATCCCGCAATTCACAATGTCCATAGGTGACCCCCAATTCACAATGTCTGTGGTTTACCCCCCCCCCATTCACAATGTCCTTAGATGACCCCGCAATTCACAATGTCCTTAGATGACCTCCCCCACTTCACAATGTCCTTAGATGACCCCCCCCCAATTCACAATGTCCTTAGATGATCCCGCAATTCACAATGTCCATAGGTGACCCCCAATTCACGTCTGTGGTTTACCCCCCTCTTCTCTAGATTACCCCCCTAATTTCACAATGTCTGTAGATGACCCCCCATTTCACTATGTCTCTAGATGACTCCCCCCCCCCCCCATTCACAATGTCTCCAGATGATCCCCAGTTCAAAATATCTCTAGATGATCCTCATTAATAAACAGCCCCCCAATGCACAATGTCTGTGGATGAAACCCCCATTTCACTATGTCTCTACAAGAACCCCCCACCCCCAATTCAAAATGTTTCAAGATGATCCCAAAATTCACAGTGTCCTTAAGATGAACCCCCAATTCACAATGTCTTTAGCTCACCCTCAAATTCACAATGTCTGTTGATCAGTCTCCAGATGACTCCCAGTTCAAAATATCTCTAGATGATCCTCCAAATCACAATGTCAGTAGATGACCCCCCCCTCCCCCTCCAATTCACAATGTCGGTAGATTACCCCCCATTTTACAATGTCTCTAGATGACCCCTCAAATTCAAAATGTCTCAAGATGATCCAAAAATTCACAGTGTCCTTAGATGACCCCCCAATTCACAATGTCTGTAAATCTCCCCCACCCCTCCCATTTCACAATATCTGTAGATTACCCGCTCCCCCCATTACCCGCTCCCCCCATATTCACAATGTCTCTAAATGACCCCTTCCCGATTCACAATGTCCTTAGGTGACCTCACAATTTCACAACCCCAGACCCCCCCCCCCCCCCAATTTAAAATGTCTCTAGATGATCCCCAAATTTACAAT
The DNA here is from genome assembly GCF_965119305.1 of Pelophylax lessonae. NCBI lineage: Eukaryota > Metazoa > Chordata > Amphibia > Anura > Ranidae > Pelophylax > Pelophylax lessonae. The sequence continues at coordinate 327,076,483 of NC_138773.1, forward strand.
GCCTCTGAATGGCCTAATTTGTAATGTCTCTAGATGATCCCCCTCTAATTCACAATGTTTCTGGATGATGACCCCCCCCCCTCCAATTCACAATGTCTCCCCCCCCCCCCCTCCAATTCGCAATGTCTCTAGATGATCCCCCCCCCTCCAATTCACAATGTCTCTAGATGATCCCCCCTCCAATTCTTAATGTTTCTGGATGATCCCCCCCTCCAATTCATAATATTTCTAAATGACCCCCCAATTCACAATGTTTCTGGATGATCCCCCTCCAATTCACAATGTCTCTCTTGTTGTTTCAGAATGCGTATGTCAACATAAATCGCATCATGTCGGTGGCCTCCCGCCTGAGTGAAGCCGGTCACTACGCCTCCCAACAGATCAAACAGATCTCCACCCAGCTGGACCAGGAGTGGAAGAGCTTTGCGGCGGCTCTGGATGAGAGGAGCACCATCCTCGCCATGTCCGCCGTCTTCCATCAGAAGGCCGAGCAGGTGAGTACAGCCATATCCTGGGGGGGAGGGGAGGGGGGTCCAGTGGTCGGAGTCCCTCTCTCCGACCACTGGAGCGGTTGGTACAGTGCTTGTTACACCCCTCATTTATTAATTTTTACATTCTCTCATTTCTCTCGTTACCAACATTATTTAAATTGCCTTTCCTTGCAACCATGGCAATAGTATACACTGTAATGTAAATATTTCCCCACTCTCTTCATCCTCCCGCCCCCGCTCATATTTCCACTCTATCTTCACCCCCCCCCCCCCCGCTCATATTTCCACTCTATCTTCACCCCCCCGCTCATATTTTCACTCTATCTTCACCCCCCCCCTCCGCTCATATTTCCCCTCTATCTTCATCCCCCCGCTCCTGCTATATTGGCTCAGATAATGGAATGTGGCATCCCCAGTAGTGTCCCTGAGTTTACTGCACTGGGGGTGTCTCCTTCCTTCTATTTCTAGGGGGGGCCGCGTATATTACAGATTTATTAGTAAAGGAAATCCATTCTTAGAATTCCTTTTGAAAGATTTCAGTAAATGAGCTGAGAGGTTCTGTCCCAATATCTGCAGCACAGAAGCAGGCGAGGCTCTGATTTATGATTATTTGGTTTATTTTGATTTTTCCACTGAACTTTCACTAAAAGTTTATTTAATAACCTGGAAAGGGAGAGATTATTGATTATTTGTCATCATTGCCCTTTATTGTATATCTGTGCTCAGATCCCATTTCCTGTGCAGTGATCTGCTGAAAACTCTGCGTCCGTCTGACACCTCCTCTCTCACTTCTCATCTATTCCCCCCCCCCCCCATCATCTTTCCACCCCACCCCTTATCCCCCCTCCTCCTCTCCCCTCTCTCCTCCCCCCCCCCCCGCTTTCTTCCTACCACCACCCCTTGTCCCCCCTTCCCCTCTCTCCTCCCCTATCCTCTTTCCATCCCCCCCCCCCGCTTTCTACCACCACCTCTTGTCGCCCCCCCCATTCTCTTTTGCCCTCTCTCCAGCCTCCATTATCCTCTTTCCCTCCTCCCCCCCCCTCACCACCATCTTTCCACCTTTCTCCTTCTCCCCTCCCCCCCTTTCTTCTTACCGCCACCCCTCCTCCCCCCTCCTTCCCCCTCCTTCTCTCCGTCTTCCGCCTCTGTCTTTCCTCTCCTTCTCTCCCTCTTCCCCTCACTGCTGTCTTTACTCCCTCCTCCTTCTCCCCTTCCCCCCTTTCTTCCTACCTCCTCCTTTCCTTCTCCCACCCCCCACCCCAAACCCTCACCAACATCTTTCCACCCTCCTCCTCCCCTTCTTCCTACCACCACCCCTTGTCCCCCTCCTTCTCCTCTCCCCCCTCTCACCTTCCTCTCCTCCCCTTCGTCCCTTTCTCTTCCCACTACCCCCGTTCTCCCTTCTCTGACCCTCCCCCAATGACCCCTCTCCTTCTGTCTCTCACTCTACCACCTTTCTCCCCCTCCCTCCCCCCCTTTTCTCTCCTGCTACCCCGTCTCTCACTCCCCTCCTTGTAACCCACTTTTCTCCTCCTCTCTTTCCTTTTCCCCTTTCCTTGTAACCCATTTCCACCCCTCCCCCACTTCTCTCTTTCTCTCCTGGCACTCCCTCTCTACCCCGCTTCCTCCACCCCCCCTCCCCTTCCCCACGTAACACCCACCTTTCTCCCCCCCCCCCCCCCATCTGTAGCATCTGTAGTGTAGCAGTCCCAGTCTCCGCTGTCTGTCCCCCCCCCCCCCACACACACACTCTTGTATCTTGTAACCCTCTTTCTTCCCTTCTCTTTCTCCCCCACCCCCTCTCTTTCTCTCCCCCCAGCCTTTTTCTCCCCCCCCTCCCCCCCCCCCTGTAATCCACTTTCCCCCCCTTCCTCTCTATGTTTCCTCCTCCCCCCCCAAATCTGTAGTTTAGCGGTCCCAGTCCCCGCTCGGTCTCACAGTAGATGCGGCTTCAGTTGTGTGCGGAGCTTTGAAGCCGGGCGGCTCTGAGCGGAGATAATGATGGGGGAGGAGATGGAGATCCTGCAGAGTCTGTACAGCTTCCAGTCCCTGATCCGCACATCTATTCACAGCGATTACTGACAGTCCCCGTCGCTGGGATATACAGTCCCCGTCGCTGGGATATACAGTCCCCATCGCTGGGATATACAGTCCCCGTCGCTGGGATATACAGTCCCCGTCGCTGGGATATACAGTCCCCGTCGCTGGGATATACAGTCCCCGTCGCTGGGATATACAGTCCCCGTCGCTGGGATATACAGTCCCCGTCGCGGGGATATACAGTCCCCGTCGCTGGGATATACAGTCCCCGTCGCTGGGATATACAGTCCCCGTCGCTGGGATATACAGTCCCCGTCGCTGGGATATACAGTCCCCGTCGCTGGGATATACAGTCCCCGTCGCTGGGATATACAGTCCCCGTCGCTGGGATATACAGTCCCCGTCGCTGGGATATACAGTCCCCGTCGCGGGGATATACAGTCCCCGTCCCTGGGCTATCCAGTCCCTGTCCCTGGGCTATCCAGTCCCTGTCCCTGGGCTATCCAGTCCCTGTCCCTGGGCTATCCAGTCCCCGTCCCTGGGCTATCCAGTCCCCGTCCCTGGGCTATCCAGTCCCCGTCCCTGGGCTATCCAGTCCTCGTCCCTGGGCTATCCAGTCCCCGTCCCTGGGCTATCCAGTCCCCGTCCCTGGGCTATCCAGTCCCCGTCCCTGGGCTATCCAGTCCCCGTCCCTGGGCTATCCAGTCCCCGTCCCTGGGCTATCCAGTCCCCGTCCCTGGGCTATCCAGTCCCCGTCCCTGGGCTATCCACTCCCCATCCCTGTATTATACAGTCCCTGTCCCTGTATTATACAGTCCCTGTCCCTGTATTATACAGTCCCTGTCCCTGGAGTATACTGACTTGCTGATTAATATAAGGTGAACACAGGAGGTCGGCCACTTGGCGCCATTCAGAGATCACTTTGCATTTTCTCAATAATTGCAGAGTGCCCTGTGATTGGGTAAGGGGGAGGGGAGTGGTGAAGTGAAGCTCTCCACCTCACCCAATCAGAGAATGCTTTGTATTCATTGAGGAAATGCAAAGTGATCTCTGAAAGGCGGCCAGGCCCAGCGGCCGACCTCCTGTGATCACAGCGATTTCCAGCTTCTAGAGGGATCCCACAGGTGTGATCTATACAGAGTTGGTCCAAGCTGGAACAATTTACCTATAAATAAACCATCCATACCTGGAACTCCGGGATCATCCAATCTGACAGAGATGAGATATTCTGCAGAGAAGAATGGGCAGAAATGTCCTCTCTAGCTGTGCAAAGCTGGTAGAGACTTCCCCAAAAAGACTCCCAGCTGTAATTGCAGGGAAAGGCGCTTCTACAAAGTATTGACTCCGGGGGGTGAATACAAATGCAGTCACACTTTTCACAGATTTATTTGTATCATTTATCATTTTCCTTCCACTTCACAATTATGGCCACTTTGTGTCGTCTATCACATAAAATCCCAATAAAAGTAATTTACGTTTTTGGTTGTAACATGAGAAAATGTGGGAAATGTCAAGGGGTGTGAATACTTTTTCAAGGCACTGTATTTCTTCCAGATCAGTGCAGTAATCCGGTGTGAGACTTCCTTTAATAAAGACCGCTCACTGCTACTCTCCCATTGTGCAGGAGGACCAGTCTTATCCCCACCCACTCCTGTAGTTTTCAGTAAGGGGTGGAGCCTGCTTGGCCCCTCCCACAGCTCTGCTCTCTCTCCTTGTGCAGGGGGACCAGTCTTATCTCCACCCACTCCTGTAGTTTTTAGTAAGGGGTGGGGCCTGCTGGGCCCCTCCCACAGCTTTGCTCTCTCTCCCTGTGCAGGGGGACCAGTCTTATCTCCACCCACTCCTGTAGTTTTCTGTAAGGGAAGGAGCCTTCTGGGCCCCTCCCACAGCTCTGCTCTCTCTCCCTGTGCAGGGGGAGCAGTCTTATCTCCACCCACTCCTCTATTTTTCTGTAAGGGGGACTGGTCCTATCTAAACCCACTCCTTTAGTTTTCTTTAGTGGGTGGAGCCTACTCCCCCCCCCCACAACTCTACTCTGTGCATAGGCTATGTACAGCCCAGTGATGATGTCACTGCTGCTTTTAATAATTCATATCTGGGTCTATAAAGGCATTTATTGCTACAAAGTGGATTTATATCCTTTGTGGCTTCTGAGGATTTTTTTTTTTCCCTTGCCTTGAGTTCACCTTTAATAGTCTATAAATATGCCCCTGGGACAAGGGGTGGGCAAGAGGGGAAGCTGCCCTGGGCACAGCGGAGCTCGAAGGCTGGGAAAATGGACACAGGGTAGAAAACCCATTCTTATGGTATGCATTACCAGTGGGGGAGGGGGCGCAGTTCCGCATCCCTGTCCTGGGCGCTGGACAAGTGTCCAGGTACTGCCCCTTAGCTGGTATCGGGGGGGGTCACCATGTTCGGGGTCTGTCGGTGTGAATTGGATGCGGTGTTCTCTTATCTTATTGGTTTTCTGACTCATTGGATTGTGTTGCAGTTCCTCTCCGGCGTGGACACGTGGTGTAAGATGTGTAATGACGGCGGTCTGCCCTCGGAGATGCAAGCACTGGAAATGGCCATCCATCATCATCAGACTCTGTACGAGGAGGTGACACAGGCCTACACCGAGGTGAGCGACCCCCCCCCCATTGTGTCATATGCCTGTACAATGGGGGGTCATAGAGGTTACTGGGACACAGACAGGAGATCTGTACCGAAGGGCGACCCCCTCACCTCCTGCGCCAATCTCAGGTCTTCATTATTCTTTACATCTCAATGTATACATTGTATAAAGGTCACCTGGATCCCGTCCTGTGCAGAATATTATTCAAAGAGATCCGGACCTGACATGGCGGCTTCTCCCCCGTCCGTACAACGAGAACGCCAAACCACCAAAATACTTTACAGCTTCCCCTCCCTTCCTTCCTATAAATGTAACCATTCAGTAAAAGTGTAAATGTAACTATTTAATAAAAGTAGCGATACTTACCTGCCTTGTCCCTTTCCCCGGCCTCTTCCTTTTCCTTTTAATCCTTTTAAAAACTTTTGACAAAGATCGGGATGGGAATTTTCAGTAAGTATTAAAACATTTTTTTTTTTTATACAAAGATTAAAATCGATAGAGATATAAATAATAGACCTGTATACAACTAGGCAATACGTTCTTACATTATACTTAGTCCTAAGTGCACTTTTGTCTTCTACATGTTTCACCACATTGGCTTCTTCAGGAAGTATTAAAGAGGAAGTAAACCCCCCCCCCCCCCCCCCAAAGAAAAAATGAGAAAAATCTGTAAGGCAAAGGCATAATGAGCTAGTATGCTTCACATACTAGCTCATTATGAAATACTTACCTTAGAACGAAGCCCCCCGAAGTGCCGCCCGCTCAGCGACAGGACGTCCGACATGTTCGGTCGTCCGGCTTCCTGGTTCGCGTCCTCCGACCATCTGATTGGCCGGGGGCACGATTACATCACTGCCGCACATGTGCACGGGAGCCGCCGTTCACAGCACAGGCACAGGTGGGCATTCCTTCAGAGCGCATGCGCCTGATGACGTCATCGGCTGCATTAAAAGTAAATATCTCCTAAACTGCTCAAGTTTAGGAGATATTTACAGTACCTATAGGTAAGCCTTATCATAGGATCACCTATAGGTACAAGTTCCAAGAGAGGGTTTACAACCACTTTAAAGTGGTTGTTAAGCCACCTGTATAAAATTGATGGGGCACTATTCCTCCCACTGATACCAATGATGGGACACTATTCCTCCCACTGACACCAATGATGGGGCACAATTCCTCCCACTGATACCAATAAGGGGGCACTATTCCTCCCATTGACACCAATGATGGGACACTATTCCTCCCATTGACACCAATGATGGGACACTATTCCTCCCATTGACACCAATGATGGGGCACTATTCCTCCCACTGACACCAATGATGGGGCACAATTCCTCCCACTGATACCAATAATGGGGCACTATTCCCCCCATTGACACCAATGATGGGGCTCTATTCCTCCCACTGACACCAATGATGGGACACTATTCCTTCCACTGACCCCAATGATGGGACACTATTCCTCCCACTGACACCAATGATGGGGCACTATTCCTCCCACTGACACCAATGATGGGGCACTATTCCTTCCACTGACCCCAATGATGGGGCACTATTCCTCACACTGACACCAATGATGGGGCACTATTCCTCCCACTGATACCAATGATGGGACACTATTCCTCCCACTGACACCAATGATGGGGCACTATTCCTCCCACTGATACCAATGATGGGACACTATTCCTCCCACTGACACCAATGATGGGACACTATTCCTCCCACTGACACCAATGATGGGGCACTATTCCTCCCACTGACACCAATGATGGGGCACTATTCCTCCCACTGACACCAATGATGGGGCACTATTCCTCCCACTGACACCAATGATGGGGTACTATTCCTCCCACTGACACCAATGATGGGGCACTATTCCTCCCACTGACACCAATGATGGGGTACTATTCCTCCCACTGACACCAATGATGGGACACTATTCCTCCCACTGACACCAATGATGGGACACTATTCTTTCCACTGACACCAATGCATTTTCTACTCCCACTGGCCTGAGTCTGGCCTCCTAAAGTCTGAAGAACAATAATCCGGCCCTTTGTTTAGAAAGTTTGGAGACCCCGGGTTCTAAATGAATGCATTTTAAAAATCCCAGTGCCTCTTGGCTCTGTTGTTGTTGGTCCCCAATTTCCAGTTCTACTTTTTCTTTTTATCTCTGGGTTCTTACTTCCAGGCTGCTGTGAAACAAAAGGAGAAATTAATGAAGAAATAAGACCCCCCCCCCCCAATACACTCACTTGTACTGTCTGCCCATTGTGGATTGTACTCCTCTCCTATGTACAGTCATTGCTCTCTTCTCCCTACAGGTCAGTCAGGACGGGAAGGCTTTGCTGGATGTATTGCAGCGTCCGCTCAGCCCCGGCAATGCAGAGTCCCTCACAGCCACCGCCAACTACTCCAAGGCTGTCCACCAGGTCCTCGATGTGGTCCACGAAGTCCTACATCACCAGCGCCGCCTGGAAAGTATATGGCAGCACCGCAAGGTCCGGCTTCACCAGCGGCTACAGCTCTGCGTCTTTCAGCAGGACGTGCAGCAGGTGATGTCATTTTATTATTTATTTATTTAGCGCCGTCAATTTACACAGCACTTTACATATATATATATATTGTACAATAACATCAGTCCCTGCCCTCAAGGAGCTTATAATCTAAGGTCCCTAACTCACATTCATACAGTATCTCACAAAAGTGAGTACACCCCTCACATTTCTGTAAATATTTTATGCTATCTTTTCATGTGACAACACTGAAGAAATGACACTTTGCTACAATGTAAAGTAGTGAGTGTACAGCTTGTATAACAGTGTAAATTTGCTGTCCCCTCAAAATAACTCAACACACAGCCATTAATGTCTAAACCGCTGGCAACAAAAGTGAGTACACCCCTAAGTGACAATGTCCAAATTGAGCCCAATTAGCTATTTTCCCTCCCCGGTGTCATGTGACTCGTTAGTGTTACAAGGTCTCAGGTGTGTTAAATTTGTTAAATACTGTACACACACATAGTAGGGCCAATTCAGACAGGAGCCAATTAACCTACCAGCACATCTTTGTAGTGTGGGAGGAAACCGGAATACCCAGAGTAAACCCACACAGGCACAGGAAAAGCATGCTAATACCAGGCAGTTAGTGCTGTGGTTAGGATTTGAATGGACGACCCCTAGTGCTGCCAGGCGGAAGTGCTAAATCACAAAAGGGTATTTGTGATGTCTTGAGTTGACGGTTTCCTGATGTCATGCAGACGTGTGGCAGGCGGGTGACAGCCCCGCAAATGTTTATCAACATTGTTAAGGCTGGGAGATCACTATAAACACAATGTATTACAATGTATCATTTCCTTCTTTTACATCAAAGGAATCAACTTCTGTCTGTAATGAGGGCAGTTTAACCTCTTAAAGACTAAACCATTTTCTGACATTTGTTGCTTACAGGTTAAAATCAGTGTTTTTTGCTAGAAAAAAAACTTAGAACCCCCAAAGCATTATATATATATATATTTTAGCTGAGACCCTAGAGAATAAAATGGCAGTCATTGCAATCTTTTATGTCACACTGTATTTGCACAGAAGTCTTTCAAACGCAGTTTTTTTTTTTTTAGGGAAAAAAATAAATTTTAATGAATTAAAAAAAAAAAAAAAGAGTAAAGTTAGCCCAATTTTTATGTATAATGTAAAAGATGTTACCCCGAGAATCGTGATCTTTATTCTAAGCAAAAAAATTGTGATTCTCATTTTAGCCAGAATCGTGCATCTCTAAGTTACACTATATATTATTGTGGTGATAACAGTTATTGATATCTATTATCAACTATTCGTTGTTGATTTGTGATTCTATGCACATTTATTTTTCAATCAGTTGTGCTATCTAGGATATAATAGTGCCGCACTATTGTATACAGTCTTTCCTCTGCTGTGCTGGCTGCTCATTTATCATCTTCGGTTAAGGTTATTAGCGCAGTATTTCTTGGGTTTTCTTTATACTTATTATGGGGGATTGTTTGTAGAATTTTGAGGAAAATAATGAATTTAATCCATTTTGGAATAAAGCTGTGACATAACAAAATGTGGGAAAAGTGAAGCGCTGTGAATACTTTCCGGATGCTCTGTATATTTTGATTAATACTATGTATATTATTAATATTGTGTGTGTGTATGTATAAATGTAAATGTATTTATTTAATCTAAATGCTCCAAGGAGGGATTGCTGCACTTAAAATTTATTGAAAATTTAAGTAACAAAATAAGCATTATGCTTTATGGAACAATATTTGTATATTTTGACACTTTTTAAATATTTCAATACATTTGTAATGCGGCGATCCCTCTTATGTACATTGTATTTATTGTCTTTGGGGTGGTCTGATTGCACCTGCAAATATTCTGATGTGCTATTCACCGGCTTCTCCTAATACATTGAACAAAATTAAATAAACGCAACACTGTTGTTTTTCTCCCATTTTTCATGAGCTGAACTCAAAGATCTCAGATTTTTTCTATGTACACAAAAGGCCGATTTCTCTCCAATATTGTTCACAAATCTGTGTAAATCTGTGTTAGTGATCACTTCTCCTTTGCAGAGATAATCCGTCCACCTCACAGGTGTGGCATATCAAGATGCTGATTGGACAGCATGATTATCGCACAGGTGTGCCTTAGCTGCCCACAATAAAAGGCCACTCTAAAATGTGCAGTTTTACTGTATTGGGGGGTCTGGGGGGGGTCCGAAAACCAGACCACCATTTGCCTTACACAGTGCAACCCATCTCCTTGGCATAGAGGTGATCAGGTTGGTGATTGTGGCCTGTGGAATGTTGGTCCACTCCTCTTCAATGGCTGTGCGAAGTTGCTGGATATTGGCAGGACCTGGAACACGCTGTCCTATACGCCGATCCAGAGCATCCCAACCATGCTCATTGGGTGACATGTCCGGTGAGTATGCTGGCCATGCAAGAACTGGGATGTTTTCAGCTTCCAGAAATTGTGTACAGATCTTTGCACCATGGGGCCGCGCATTATCATGCTGCAACATGAGGTGATGGTCGTGGATGAATGGCACCACAATGGGCCTCGGGATCTCCTCACGGTATCTCTGTGCATTCATAATGGCATCAATAAAATGCACCTGTATTCATTGTTCATAACATACACCTGTCCATACCATAACCCCACCTCCACCATGGCCCACTCCATCCACAACGTAGCCTGCCCATACCATAACCCCACCCCCACCATGGGCCAGTCCATCCACAACATACGCTTGCCTATACCATAACCCCACCGCCACCATGGGCCATTCCATCCACAACGTACGCTTGCCTATACCATAACCCCACCCCCACCATGGGCCATTCCATCCACAACGTACGCTTGCCTATACCATAACCCCACCCCCACCATTCCATCCACAACGTACACCTGCCCATACCGTAACCCCACCACCACCATGGGCCACTCCATCCACAAGCTACGCCTGCCCATACCATAACCCCACCGCCACCATGGGCCACTCCATCCACAACATACGCTTGCCCATACCATAACCCCACCGCCACCATGGGCCACTCCATCCACAACATACGCTTGCCCATACCATAACCCCACCGCCACCATGGGCCACTCCATCCACAATGTACGCCTGCCCATACCATAACCCCACCACCACCATGGGCCACTCCATCCACAATGTACGCCTGCCCATACCATAACCCCACCGCCACCATGGGCCACTCCATCCACAATGTACGCCTGCCCATACCATAACCCCACCGCCACCATGGGCCACTCCATCCACAACATACGCTTGCCCATACCATAACCCCACCGCCACCATGGGCCACTCCATCCACAACATACGCTTGCCCATACCATAACCCCACCGCCACCATGGGCCACTCCATCCACAATGTACGCCTGCCCATACCATAACCCCACCACCACCATGGGCCACTCCATCTACAACGTACGCCAGCCCATACCATAACCCCACCCCCACCATGGGCCATTCCATCCACAACACTGATATCAGCAAACCGCTCACCCACACAACGCCATACACACTGTCTGCCATCTGCCCTGTACCGTGAAAACTGGGATTCATCGGTGAAGATAACTCCTCTTAAGTGCAAGACGCCATCCAATGTGAGCATTTACCCATTCAAGTTGGTTACGATGATGAACTGCAGTCAGGTGGAGACCCCAATGAGGACAAAAAGCATGCAGATGAGCCGGTTTCTGACAGTTTGTGCAGAAATTATTTGGTTATGCAATCCGATTGTTGCAGCAGCTGTCCGGGTGGCTGGTCTCAGACCATCTTGGAGGTGAGAATGCTGGATGTGGAGGTCCTGGGCTGGTCTCAGACCATCTTGGAGGTGAAGATGCTGGATGTGGAGGTCCTGGGCTGGTCTCAGACCATCTTGGAGGTGAAGATGCTGGATGTGGAGGTCCTGGGCTGGTCTCAGAACATCTTGGAGATGAAGATGCTGGATGTGGAGGTCCTGGGCTGGTCTCAGACCATCTTGGAGATGAAGATGCTGGATGTGGAGGTCCTGGGCTGGTCTCAGACCATCTTGGAGGTGAAGATGCTGGATGTGGAGGTCCTGGGCTGGTCTCAGACAATCTTGGAGGGGAAGATGCTGGATGTGGAGGTCCTGGGCTGGTCTCAGACGATCTTGGAGGTGAAGATGCTGGATGTGGAGGTCCTGGGCTGATCTCAGACCATCTTGGAGATGAAGATGCTGGATGTGGAGGTCCTGGGCTGGTCTCAGACCATCTTGGAGATGAAGATGCTGGATGTGGAGGTCCTGGGCTGGTCTCAGACCATCTTGGAGGTGAAGATTCTGGATGTGGAGGTCCTGGGCTGGTCTCAGAACATCTTGGAGGTGAAGATGCTGGATGTGGAGGTCCTGGGCTGGTCTCAGACAATCTTGGAGGGGAAGATGCTGGATGTGGAGGTCCTGGGCTGGTCTCAGACAATCTTGGAGGGGAAGATGCTGGATGTGGAGGTCCTGGGCTGGTGTGGTTACACGTGGTCTGCGGTTGTGAGGCCGGTTGGATGTACTGCCAAATTCTCTGAAATGCCTTTGGAGATGGCTTATGGTAGAGAAATGAACATTCAATTCACGGGCAACAGCTCTGGTGGACATTCCTGCAGTCAGGAAGCCAATTGTACGCTCCCTCAAAAATTGCCACATCTGTGGCATTGTGCTGTGTGATAAAACTGCACATTTTAGAGTGGCCTTTTATTGTGGGCAGCCTAAGGCACACCTGTGCAATAATCATGCTGTCCAATCAGCATCTTGATATGCCACACCTGTGAGGTGGATGGATTATCTCGGCAAAGCAGAAGTGATCACTAACACAGATTTACACAGATTTGTGAATAATATTGGAGAGAAATCGGCCTTTTCTGTACATAGAAAAAATCTTAGATCTTTGAGTTCAGCTCATGGAAACTGGGGGCAAAAACAAAAGTGTTGCGGTTATAATTTTGTTCACTTTTTATTATACTGATGCTGGTGTGGAAATTGAAGTAGACTTCCCCTGTTTTCTTTAGCGTTCCCCTTTACTGTGCGCTCCTTCCCGCCGAGCGGCGAGCAGAGGGTGACACTGATTTTGATGCATGGTCCTGGCTGAAGAAAAAGACCTTTTCCTGTATTTGTAAAGCCGTCTGTAGCGTATCGATTCCCCCGTCCCGCGGAGTCTTCTCTGCCAGGATCAGATTGATATATTTGGGCTGCGGCGATGACAGCGGCGCTCTGTAAGCGCGCTGATCTGGAGATGTCAGCACCTGTGTCTTTTACATCGTCTTCGGCGGGCGGCGGAGATTATGTGCCGCGATGTGGATTCGCAGTTTTTCATTTGTGACAATTTGAGGCTTTTCCTGAGTGGAGGGAAAAAAGCTGCAGCTGAAGCCTCACAAAGCCGGGGGCTTAACGAAGCGCGTCTGGTGGTCTGTAGCTCCAAGATGTGCCAGAACTACAAGTTTCAGCATGACGATTGCACTTACTGCCATCTTACAGTACATGTGTCTTAAATTGGGAAGTTTTAAGATAATGTATTGGGGGGCTTCAGAGAGACCACATGGTAGCTGTTCCATGTATTGGATGCACATGAACTCTCTGTGGACTACAGACCCCCTCCCCCGTTACCCTGGGCCCCAGCAGTCAGTCATAGTTGTATTGATTTGTAAAAAGGCCTTTAATACCATTGATCTCTAGCAGTCTTTAGTAGCATGTCTGCAGTCTCTGACCGTCTCCTACAGCCCCCAATCACTTTCATAGAACCATTTCCTTCAGTAAGTCTTTAGTCCCCTGAACCCCCGTATATAATATATAGGACCCCATGGAGCTGTAAGGGGGGCATGTGATGCCATTTATTCCTTGTAAGCTCACAACAATTGCTATAGAGCAGCAGGGGTCTCCAAACTGCGGCCCATTAACCGGATGTGGCCCTTTGCTTGCCTTTAACCGGGCCTTGGGGAACTACTCCTCCCACTGACACCAATGATGGAGCACTATTCCTCCCTCTGACACCAATGATGGGGCACTATTCCTCCCACTGACACCAATGATGGGGCGCTATTCCTCCCACTGACACCAGTGATGGGGCACTATTCCTCCCACTGACACCAATGATGGGGCACTATTCCTCCCACTGACACCAGTGATGGGGCGCTATTCCTCCCACTGACACCAGTGATGGGGCACTATTCCTCCCACTGACACCAATGATGGGGCACTATTCCTCCTCCCACTGACACCAATGATGGGGCACTATTCCTCCCACTGACACCAATGATGGGGCACTATTCCTCCCACTGACACCAATGATGGGGCGCTATTCCAATGACAACAATGATGGGGGCATTATGCCTCCCACTGACCCCAATGATGGGGCACTATTCCTCCTACTGATACCAATGATGGGGCACTTTTCCTCCCACTGATACCAATGATGGGGCACTATTCCTCCCACTGACACCAATAATGGGGCACTATTCCTCCTACTGATACCAATGATGGGGCACTATTCCTCCCACTGACACCAATGATGGGACACTATTCCTTCCACTGACACCAGTGATGGGACACTATTCCCCCCACCGACCCCAATGATGGGACACTATTCCTCCCACTGATACCAATGATGGGGCACTATTCCTCCCACTGACACCAATGATGGGACACTATTCCTCCCACTGACACCAATGATGGGGCATTATTCCTCTCACTGACACCAATGATGGGGCACTATTCCTCCCACTGACACCAGTGGTGTATTTTTTTATTTTTTACTCCCACCGATGCCAGGGCATTTTCTACTCCAACTGGCCACAGTCTGGCCCCCTTAAAGTTTGAGGGACAGCAAACTGGCCCTTTGTTTTGAAAGTTTGGGGACCCCTTCTATAGAGACTGCACTCAAATTGCAGACATCCCTGACGTCACACTTAAGGACTCAGGAAAACAATTAAAATAGAAATGTATGTTTCCTTTGTGTGATGATCTCAGACGGTCAGTCGGAGTGATTTAGCCGTATTTATGATCTAATCGCCCCAATTAGAAGTGATTGTTCTCATCCTTCGATCACCCTGTGATGCCGGAAGGTTCCGGAGTCTGAGAATTCTGATAGAAGGCTGATAATTACCCCAGCGGGGGTTCCGCCATCAATACGGCGGCTTTGTTTATAGAGCGATATCACGGTCGCACTTCTTCATCAGACTCGCACCGCTGCAATTGTGTGCGGAACAATCCGCTGTGAAATGTTACATTGTTTCCAGTCCAGAGAAATGAGAAGGTAAAATGTGACCGGCGTGTAGAGAACGCTCCCGTGTTCAAAATACTTTCACCATCTGAACCGTTGGTTTACAGTTTCCATGGTGACAAGCTTTCTCTCGACGTCTGTGAGGTCTGGTGATTGCAGAGCCGCTCAGCAAATTTGTTACATTATTACTATTATTATTTGTCAGCATCGGATAATGACGGCTCTCCTTCCAGACAAGAACCCCAAAATGTGTCTGGGGGCAAAAATTTGTAAGGATTTGGATATGGATAGAGTGTAAGCTCCTCTGGTACAGAGACTGATGTGACCATGGGGGAGGGGACAATAGAGTGTAAGCTCCTCTGGTACAGAGACTGATGTGACTGTGGGGGGACATTAGAGTGTAAGCTCCTCTGGTACAGAGACTGATATGACTGTGGGGGAGGGGACATTAGAGTGTAAGCTCCTTTGGTACAGAGACTAATGTGACTGTGGGGGAGGGGATATTAGAGTGTAAGCTCCTTTGGTACAGAGACTGATGTGACGGTGGGAGAGGAGACATTAGAGTGTAAGCTCCTCTGGTACAGAGACTGATGTGACTGTGGGGGAGGGGACATTAGAGTGTAAGCTCCTCTGGTACAGAGACTAATGTGACCGTGGGGGAGGGGACATTAGAGTGTAAGCTCCTCTTGTACAGAGACTGATGTGACTGTGGGGGAGGGGACATTAGAGTGTAAGCTCCTCTGGTGCAGAGACTGATGTGACTGTGGGGGAGGGGACATTAGAGTGTGAGCTCCTCTGGTACAGAGACTGATGTGACTGTGGGGGTGGGGGTATTAGAGTGTAAGCTCTTCTGGTACAGAGAATGAATTGACCGAGGGGGAGGGGACATTAGAGTGTAAGCTCCTCTGGTACAGAGATCGATGTGACTGTGGGGGAGGGGATATTAGAGTGTAAGCTCCTCTGGTACAGAGACTGATGTGATTGTGGGGGGACATTAGAGTGTAAACTCCTCTGGTGCAGAGACTGATGTGACTGTGGGGGGGGGGGGGGGAGGGGACATTAGAGTGTAAGCTCCTCTGGTACAGAGACTGATGTGACTGTGGGGGAGGGGACATTAGAGTGTAAGCTCCTCTGGTACAGAGACTGATGTGACTGTTGGGGGAGGGGACATTAGAGTGTAAGCTCCTCTGGTGCAGGGACTGATGTGACTGTGGGGGAGGGGACATTAGAGTGTAAGCTCCTCTGGTACAGAGACTGATGTGAATGTGGGGGAGGGGACATTAGAGTGTAAGCTCCTCTGGTACAGAGACTGATGTGACTGTGGGGGAGGGGACATTAGAGTGTAAGCTCCTCTGGTACAGAGACTGATGTGAATGTGGGGGAGGGGACATTAGAGTGTAAGCTCCTCTGGTACAGAGACTGATGTGACTGTGGGGGAGGGGACATTAGAGTGTAAGCTCCTCTGGTACAGAGATTGATGTGATTGGCTCAGTGATCTCTGTACAGTGCTGCGGTATATGTCAGAGCTATATAAATGTATAATAATATTAGTTTGTTACTGGGGGGGGGGATGGGAAGGACATCAATTTTAGAAGGGTGATAACTGTGGGAAAAAATGGGCAGACATATTTGATTGTGTACTAGGAATATTTATTAGCCGTGACTCCACCTTACACAGGGCACTATATCGGGGTATATATATATATATATATATGTCGGTGTCATTGTTGGCTCTTGCATTGGCAGGAGTTGTGAAGGATTCTGGGTAAGCTGTGACCAGGGAAGGACCATGTGGAATTTTTTCGCCTTGCAGCTGCTGTGTACAGAAGTAATTAGCGGCGCTGGTCCCGGCGGGGGACTTCACAATGTCCCCTATAAACCTCCCCGATTGTGGCGGTCCCACATGAACAGGACTCTCCCCCTTTAATGGCTGACCTGCCTCCGATGACTGATTAAGACGTTCTATCTCATCGGAGCCATTAGCAGACGCAGCAGTAAAACACGGAGCCCTCAATGGGCCAGACGGGGAAAGACAAAGACCCCTCCTGAGAGCGCTGCCCCCCGCCATTGTTCCCCGAGACCCTCAGAGCCAGCCTGGGCCGCTGAGCTTCCTATCTCCTCCGAGCAGATGTGACTGGCGCTCGTGGCGGCTCTCGTAAAACAACCAAATAAAATAATTATTTGTTAGAACAAAATCCAGAATAGTCGGCACTCCCCAACCCGCTCCCGTGTCGCGATGAACGCCGGCCGCACACGGCGCCATTGTTTCCAGTTCAAATGTAGTTTTTTATTTTTTTTTTATCAATCTTTTGCGCCTCACTGGGCTGCTGCTCACGTTTTCTGCTTTTTATTTGAAAGATTATAGTTTAAAAAATAATTTTTTGCTTAAATTAATTTAAAGATTAAAAAAAAAAAGTAACTTTGCCCATACACAATACAATTGTACGCCGGCGCAGTCCTTCCAATCTGTACTGATGGCGTTTCCATTGGAGGAGAAGAGGAAACGTTTTTCTGCGGCAAAGACCGGCTGAGGAAACCCCGATAAACTTTAACCAATTCAGCTGTGGGAGGTTTACCCCCCCCCCACACACCTTCTTGACCAAGCTATTTTTGTGCGATACGGCACTGCAGTACTTTAACCACTTTACCACCGGAGGATTTTGCTGTCTTACGTCTGGGCCACTTTTTGCGATTCGGCACTGTGCGACTTTAACTGACAATTGCGCGGTCGTGCGACGCCGTACCCAAACAAAATTGACATCCTTTTTTTTCCACAAATAGAGCTTTCTTTTGGTGGTATTTGATCACCTGTGCGATTTTTACTTTTTGTGCTATAAATAAAAAAAGAGCTTAAATTTTGAAAAAATAACAATATTTTTCACATTTTTTTATATGAAATTACCCCCTAAAAAAATGTAAAAATCAAAACGTTTTTAAATTTTTGGCCAATTTGTTTTCTGCTACCTATGTTTGGTAAAAAGAAAAATGACAATAAGCGTATTTTGATTGGTTTGCGCAAAAGTTATTGCGTTTACTAACTAAGCGAAAGATTTCTGTCATTTTTGGTGTTTTTTTTTTTTTTAACGAGTAATGGCGGCGATCTGCGTTTTTTTTTTTTTTTTTTGCGGGACTGCGACATTGCGGCGGACAGATCAGACCCTTGACTGACATTTTTGACACTTTTGGGGGTACCAGTGACATTACTGCAGTAATCAGTGCTATACATATGCACTGTTACTGTAATAATGACACTGGCAGGGAAGGGGTTAATTTTATTGGAGAGGGAGGGGTTAATATATGCCTGGTGCTTACTGACGTGTGTGGGGGGAGGGGACTGAGTGACACAGGGACAGATAGCAGGTTCAGCTATGCTGAATCCTGTAATCTGCGACTGTCTGTCACTTAGGAGACCCGCCCACTTTGTTTACACAAGTGGGCGGATCTCCAAACTCGATTCCCCGACGATCGGGGAAGAGCGGGGGTGATCACCGCCTCTCCTCCCCTGGCCCGACTCCCGCTGTGACTGAATACAGCGAAAGTGAGCTTCCGGTGGCGCGCGTGCGCCACCCACAAGGGGAGGAGTCCAGCGACGTAGGTCTACGTCGCTGGGCGGGAACGAACTACTTTGCCGCAGTAGAGCTCAAGTGAGCAGTCGGCAAGTGGTTAACTGACAATTGCACGATCGTGTGATGCTGTACCCCAAAAAATTGAAGTTCTTTATTGTCCACAAATAGAGCTTTTTTTTTGGTGGTATTTGATCACCTCTGCTGCTGTTTTTGTTTTTTGCGCTATAAACAAATAAAAACCAACTATTTTGAAAAAAAAAAAAACAATATTTTTTAACTTTCTGCTTTAAAACATATCCAATAAAAAATGTAAAAAATCTAATTTCTTAATCAATTTAGGCCAATTTGTATTCTGCTACGTATTTTTGGTGAAAAAAATCCCAATAAGCGTATTTTGGTTGGTTTGCGTAAAAGTTATCACGCCTACAAACTATGGGATATATTTTTGGAATTTTAATTTTTTTAAATTTTTTTTTTTTTTACTAGTAATGGCGGCGATCAGCGATTTTTAACAGGATTTCAACATTGCGGCCGACAAATCTGACACAAAGTGATACTTTTTGAAGACCAGTGACACTACAGTGGTCAGTGCTAAAAAAAAAAAAAAAAAAAAAAAAAAAAATGCACTGCCACTATGTACTGATGACACTGGCAGGGAAGGGGTTAACATTGGGGGCAATCAAAGGGTTAAATGTGCTCCTTGGGAGTGCGTCCTAACTGTGTGGGGAAGGGGCTTTGACTGGGGGAAGACAGAGATCTGTGTTCCTGCTTAGCAGAAGCATCTCCATCTTCCCCTCTCACAGAACAGCGTTCTGCCTCTCTCTCAAGAATGATCGCCAGATGCTGACGGACATCGAATCCACCGGACCCACTGACTGGCTCAGTGATCTCTGTACAGCGCTGCGGTATATGTCAGAGCTATATCAATGTATAATAATAATAGTGTGTGACTGTGGGGGGACATTAGAGTGTAAGCTCCTCTGGTACAGAGACTGATGTGACGGTGGGAGAGGAGACATTAGAGTGTAAGCTCCTCTGGTACATAGACTGATGTGACTGTGGGGGAGGGGATATTAGAGTGTAAGCTCCTCTGGTACAGAGACTGATGTGACTGTGGGGGAGGGGATATTAGAGTGTAAGCTCCTCTGGTACAGAGACTGATGTGATTGGCTCAGTGATCTCTGTACAGCACTGCGGTATATGTCAGAGCTATATAAATGTATAATAATAATAGTGTGTGACTGTGGGGGGACATTAGAGTGTAAGCTCCTCTGGTACAGAGACTGATGTGACTTTGGGGGGAGGGAATATTAAAATTTAAGCTCCTCTGGTACATAGACTGATGTGACTGTGGGGGGAGGGGACATTAGAGTGTAAGCTCCTCTGGTACAGAGACTGATGTGACTGTGGGGGAGGGGATATTAGAGTGTAAGCTCCTCTGGTACAGAGACTGATGTGACTGTGGGGGAGGGGATATTAGAGTGTAAGCTCCTCTGGTACAGAGACTGATGTGACTGTGGGGGGAGGGGATATTAGAGTGTAAGCTCCTCTGGTACAGAGACTGATGTGACTGTGGGGGAGGGGGGATATTAGAGTGTAAGCTCCTCTGGTACAGAGACTGATGCGACTGGCTCAGTGATCTCTGTACGGCACTGCGGTATATGTCAGAGATATATAAATGTATAATAATAATAATAGTGTGTGATTGGGGGTGGGGAGCAGGGTTAGAGTAGAGTGTAAGCTCCTCTGGTACAGAGACTGATGTGACTGTGGGGGGAGGGAGGGGACATTAGAGTGTAATCTTCTCTGGTACAGAGACTGAGGTGACTGTGGGGGAGGGGACATTAGAGTGTAAGCTCCTCTGGTACAGAGACTGATGTGACTGTGGGGGGACATTAGAGTGTAAGCTCCTCTGGTACAGAGACTGATGTGATTGGCTCAGTGATCTCTGTATAGCACTGCGGTATATGTCAGAGCTATATATATTAATAATAGTGTGTGACTGTGGGGGGGGGGGGCATTAGAGTGTAAGCTCCTTTAGTACAGGGACTGATCAGCTAGGGGGCAGTATACATGCAGCTCAACCACAGTTTTTCACCACCCCTCAGTTGCTAGTATAAATGAGCCCCTGTACCCCCAACCATAGACTCCTAACATTAGCCCCTATCCCGCCCACCCTGGCATCCCTTTTATAAGTTAACGCCCAGGGGGGCAGGAAGGATCAGCAATAGTGCCACCACTGTGATTGGCTGTCACGGTAGTAATTGGAAGCCAGTCCTGGATCTAGAGTGGTTTTCAGCAGCTCAGTCTTTGCGCTGGGGGCACACAGGGAGCGCACTCCCAGCACATAAGCATTGCCCACCCAGAGATGCAGATGTGTGGCGTGTGGGCGATAAATCCCAGCTTTTGTCACCACAGATACGGGTTACTGGGGAGTAAAGGGGTTAAAGGGGAACCCAACACAGTCCTGGATCCATCACCTCCCAACTGCAAATTCCCCCAAAACAGTCTGCTGTCTGTGAGTTGCTTTAGAAGGACAATCGCTAATCGCTGCCTGAAAGAAAAAAATTCACCCTAAATTCTTATTTCTAGTAACCATTTACAATAGAAGTTTCATTGTTATGTATAAACCTTTATATTCTCATATGAACGGAAAAAAAAAAAA
The DNA here is from genome assembly GCF_965119305.1 of Pelophylax lessonae. Lineage (NCBI taxonomy): Eukaryota > Metazoa > Chordata > Amphibia > Anura > Ranidae > Pelophylax > Pelophylax lessonae. The sequence continues at coordinate 327,097,640 of NC_138773.1, forward strand.
CACGTTTCGGCGGTTCAAACATTCCGCCTTCATCAGGACTACATTAGTTACATTGTATCCATTTACATTGTGGCCCTGATTAGGGGAAGTATTTGAACCTCCAAAACGCGTTGACTTTTTTTTTTTTTTTTTTCTAACTCTGCTGAATATCTAATAAAATTCCACCTTGGACTTTTTGACCTGGGTGTGGCGCTCTCACTACTACTTGTATAATTAGAGGAATGGGTTGCGGTTGGGTTGGGGGTGTCAGAACTCAGGAGACATTGTGCCAGTCAGTGATGTGTGTGTCTGGGCTGTACTACAGCTTGTAACCTCTACAGAACAAGATACGTATAGTGAGATCCGATGAATATTTAATCTTCACATTCATTATGAATAATAGAAAGATAAAACAGGGGGATGAAATGGAGAATGAAGAGCATCTCTGGCAGTCGGCTGCGACGTTCCCATGCATGTGACGCGGTAGGAACATTTATGAAGGGTTTGTCCTCTATATTATTTATTAGACGTCCATTTGTTGGGTAAATATTTACTCGTTGCGTTCGTATCTGTCTACTCCTCATAAGGATGTATGGTGGAAATGGGAACAGAAAGGTTTATAGGATGGGGAAAGGGCCTGTCTGTCCGTGTACAGTATATGGACCTCTGACCATCACACATGTATGAGCAATAGGGAGATGGAGATCCCCTCCTTTCTGGCTTTAACAGCCTCCACCCTTCTTGGAAGACTTTCCACAAGATTTTGGGATATACCTGTGGTCATTTGTGAAGTCAGTTAACTGATGAGAAGATCCAACACACATGTTAAGCCCCACGTTGGGCACCAAAAAAATTCCCGGCTCACCATCTGCATTTGAATTCATCCCAAAGCTGTTCAGTAGGGATGAGGTCCGGAGTCTGTGCCGGACACTTGAGTTTCTCCACACTAAACATTGCAAACTATGTCTTTATGCTCAGGGTGAGATCTTTATTGGATGGCTGAATAAATGGTATGAGGGTGTCTGATGACTCTTTTTGTCCCGGCAGGTCCTGGATTGGATTGAGAATCATGGAGAGGCCTTCCTGAGCAAGCACACAGGTGTGGGGAAGTCTCTGCACCGGGCCCGCGCTCTGCAGAAACGGCACGATGACTTCGAGGAGGTGGCACAGGTAGGGGAGTCGCTCTCTCTCTATCCCCCCCATCCGGTACTTCCTCTTTCTCTCTGTCCCCCCGCCCAATCCCTCTCCCCCAAGGTTCTCCTCCCTCCTAGCTTTCTCTCCCCTCCACCCCAGTCTCTCCCCCCCCCCGTGTCTTCCTCTCCCTTTTTCTGTCCCCTTTCCCTCACCTCCTCTTCTGTCCATCCCCTCTTTCCTCACCCCCCCTTCCTTACCTCTCCTCTCTCCCGTCTCCTCTCCCCCCTTTCCTCCCCTCCTCTCTCCTCAACCCCCTTTCCCTCCCTCCCCTCCCCTCTCCTCTCCCCTCTCCTCTCCCCCCTTTTCTCCCCTCCCCTCTCCTCTCCCCTCCCCTCTCCTCTCCCCCCTTTCCTCCCCTCCCCTCCCCTCTCCCCTCTCCTCTCCTCTCCCCTCTCCTCTCCTCTCCCCTCTCCTCTCCTCTCCCCTCTCCTCTCCCCCCTTTCCTCCCCTCCCCTCCCCTCTCCTCTCCCCTCTCCTCTCCCCTCTCCTCTCCCCCCTTTCTTTGCCCCCCTCTCTCCCCTCACCCCCCTCTCTCCTCTCCCCCTCCTCCCTTTCCTCCCCCCTCCCCCCCTTTCCTCACCCTCTTACCCTTTCCTCCTCCTCTCCCCCTTTCTTCACCCTCTCCCCCTTTCCTCACCCTCTCCCCCCCCTTCCTCACCCTCTCTCTCTCCCCCCTTTACTCACCACCCTCTTTCTCTCCCCCTTTACTCACCACCCTCTTTCTCCCCCCCCCCTTTCATCACCACCCTCTCTCTCCCCCCTTTCCTCGCCCCCCTCTCTTCTCGCCCCCCTCTCTCCTCACGCCATCTCTCCTCACCCTTTCTTCCTCTCTCCTCACCCTTTCTTCCTCCTTTCTTCCCCCTCTCCCCTCTTCTCCCTTTCCCCTCTCCTCTTTCCTCCCCTAACCCTCTCCTCTTTCCTCCCCTAACCCTCTCCTCTTTCCTCCCCTAACCCTCTCCTCTTTCCTCCCCTAACCCTCTCCTCTTTCCTCCCCTAACCCTCTCCTCTTTCCTCCCCCTCTCTCTCTCCTCTTTCCTCCCCCTCTCTCTCCCTCGACCTCCCCCCCTCTCTATCCCTCGACCTCCCCCCCTCTCTCTCTCCCTCGACCTCCCCCCCTCTCTCTCTCCCTCGACCTCCCCCCTCTCTCTCTCCCTCGACCTCCCCCCTCTCTCTCTCCCTCGACCTCCCCCCTCTCTCTCTCCCTCGACCTTCCCCCTCTCTCTCTCCCTCGACCTCCCCCCCTCTCTCTCTCTCCCTCGACCTCCCCCCCTCTCTCTCTCCCTCGACCTCCCCCCCTCTCTCTCTCCCTCGTCCCCCCCCCTCTCTCTCTCCCTCGTCCCCCCCTCTCTCTCTCCCTCGTCCCCCCCCTCTCTCTCTCCCTCGTCCTCCCCCCCTCTCTCTCTCCCTCGACCTCCCCCCTCTCTCTCCCTCGACCTCCCCCCCTCTCTCTCCCTCGACCTCCCCCCCTCTCTCTCCCTCGACCTCCCCCCCTCTCTCTCCCTCGACCTCCCCCCCTCTCTCTCCCTCGACCTCCTCCCCCTCTCTCTCACTCGACCTCCTCCTCCCCCTCTCTCTCACTCGACCTCCCCCTCTATCCCTTGACCTCCCCCCCTCTCTCTCCCTCGACCTCCCCCCCTCTCTCTCCCTCGACCTCCCCCCCTCTCTCTCCCTCGACCTCCCCCCTCTCTCTCCCTCGACCTCCCCCCTTGACCTCCCCCTCTCTCTCCCTCGACCTCCCCCCTCTCTCTCCCTCGACCTCCCCCCTCTCTCTCCCTCGACCTCCCCCCTCTCTCTCCCTCGACCTCCCCCCTCTCTCTCCCTCGACCTCCCCCACTCTCTCTCCATCGACCTCCCCCCTCTCTCTCTCTCTCCCCCTCGACCTCCCCCACTCTCTCTCCCTCGACCTCCCCCCTCTCTCTCCCTCGACCTCCCCACCTCTCTCTCCCTCGACCTCCCCCCCCTCTCTCTCCCTCGACCTCCCCCCCCTCTCTCTCCCTTGACCTCCCCCCCCTCTCTCTCCCTCGACCTCCCCCCCCTCTCTCTCTCCCTCGACCTCCCCCCCCTCTCTCTCCCTCGACCTCCCCCCCCTCTCTCTCCCTTGACCTCCCCCCCCTCTCTCTCCCTCGACCTCCCCCCCCTCTCTCTCTCCCTCGACCTCCCCCCCTCTCTCTCCCTCGACCTCCCCCCCCCTCTCTCTCCCCCCCTCTCTCTCCCTCGACCTCCCCTCCTCTCTCTCCCCCTCTATCCCTTGACCTCCCCCTCTTTCTCCCCTCTCTCTCCCTCGACCTCCCCCTCTCTCCCTTGACCTCCCCCTCTCTCTCCTCTCTCTCCCTCGACCTCCCCCCCCTCTCTCTCCCTCGACCTCCCCCCCCTCTCTCTCCCTCGACCTCCCCCCCCTCTCTCTCCCTCGACCTCCCCCCCTCTCTCTCTCCCTCGACCTCCCCCCTCTCTCTCCCTCGACCTCCCCCCCTCTCTCTCCCTCGACCTCCCCCCCTCTCTCTCCCTTGATCTCCCCCCCTCTCTCTCCCTTGATCTCCCCCCCTCTCTCTCCCTCGACCTCCCCCCCCTCTCTCTCCCCCCCTCTCTCTCCCTCGACCTCCCCTCCTCTCTCTCCCCCTCTATCCCTTGACCTCCCCCTCTTTCTCCCCTCTCTCTCCCTCGACCTCCCCCTCTCTCCCTTGACCTCCCCCTCTCTCTCCCTCGACCTCCCCCTCTCTCCCCTCTCTCTCCCTCGACCCAGCCTCTCTCTCTCCCTCGACCTCCCCCCTCTCTCTCCCTCGACCTCCCCCCCTCTCTCTCCCTCGACCTCCCCCCTCTCTCTCCCTCGACCTCCCCTCCTCTCTCTCCCCCTATATCCCTTGACCTCCCCCTCTTTCTCCCCTCTCTCTCCCTCGACCTCCCCCTCTCTCCCTTGACCTCCCCCTCTCTCCCTTGACCTCCCCCTCTCTCCCTTGACCTCCCCCTCTCTCCCCTCTCTCTCCCTCGACCCCGCCTCTCTCTCCCCCCTCTCTCTCTCTCGACCTACCTCCCCTCTCTCTCCCCCCTCTCTCTACCTCCCCCACCTCTCTCTCTCTACCCCCCTCTATCCCTCTACCTCCCTCCCCCCCTTTCTCCCTCTAACTCCTCTTTCTCCCTCTACCTCCCTCTACCATCTCTCTTTCTCTCCTCTTCCTCTCCCCCCTCCCCCTCTCTCCTCCCCCCCTGCCGTCCCCCCCTCACCTCTCTCCCCCTTCCCCCCTACCCCTCACCTCCCTCTCCCCCCCCCAACTCCCCTTACTCCCCTTCCTCCTTTCCTCACCTTTCTCTCTCTGTGTCTCTCTCTCCCGTACCTCTTTCCCTCTCTCTCCTTTCCTCACCCCCCCTCTCCCCTCCCCCCATTCTGCCAGTGAAGGGGTTTCTGGTGCTGCGGTATTTGCGGTCATTAATGAGGCTGGAAGTGTCGGAGAGGATGCTGCATGTCGAGATTAATTACCAGTTTTCTCATCTAATAGGGAAGCTGCCTGCGCTGCGTTCTTTCCATAATCAATAGGCAGAATGTTTCCGCTCCGTCACTCGCCGATCGGGGACCTTGTCGGGGTCACATTGCCTTTTCCTGTAAGATGCACACAGGGAGCCCGCAGGGGCCGGCCTCAGGTCTGTGAAGATTGGAGATTGCTGTAGACACCATCAGCTGATGGTTAATTATGTGGGCGTTAAATGCTAGAAATCCGGGTACCGGGGCTTCACCACATTCACCGCCGCCGCTAGTTTTATCGTCTCAGGTGAAGCAGCCTGTCCCCGGAACCTGGAAAAGGTAGTTGTCAAGCAAAATAATCTGCTGACCTGTCTGTGAGTGATTAGCTTCAAGATCTCATCCCCATCCTCCTTTCTTTGTCTAGTGAGTCCATGTCCTGGAACAAGCATGCAACCAGTAAAGTCTGAGCAGTCATCTCTCCCATCCAGTATGCTTGTTCCAGGTCAGGTAGTAAATGTGAGACAAGGACATGAGTAAGAAATGGCAGCTCCCATGAGACATGACAGAGGTATATGGGGGCTCAAAAATCACCAAACCATCCATGACTCCATCCATCCATGTCTCCATCCCTCCATCCATCCATGTCTCCATCCCTCCATCCATCCATGTCTCCATCCCTCCATCCATCCATGTCTCCATCCATCCATGACTCCATCCATCCATGTCTCCCTCCATCCATCCATGTCTCCATCCATTCATCCATCCATACATGTCCACATCCATCCATCCATGTCTCCATCCATCCATTGATTCATGCCTCCATCCATGTCTCCATCCATCCATCCATGACTCCATCCATCCATGTCCACATCCATCCATCCATGTCTCCATCCATCCATTGATTCATGCCTCCATACATGTCTCCATCCATCCATCCATCCATCCATGTTTCCATCCATGACTCCATCCATCAATGTCTCCATCCATCCATCCATGTCCACATCCATCCATCCATCCATCCATCCATGTCTCCATCCATCCATTGATTCATGCCTCCATCCATCCATGTCTCCATGCTTAATTTTGCTGAAAAATCACCACCTAGCATTTATAGCTGCAGCCATCTTGAGTAAGGGCAGATGAGTCGTGTAGCATTTACTGTCTGGAATCCATCTGCCCTTAGCTCAGGCATGCAGGGAGGAGGGTGTGCTTGACTGACAAAGTACCTCCTCCCATGAAGACTGTTAGAAAGTATGTCATCACTTTGGCCAAGGCCAGAAACTGAAGAAATGTAAAAAGAAAAAAAAAAGTGTAAAACAAGTAAATATAAAATACCATCCTCAGGGCTGCCATTAAAAATTACGGGGCCCCATGCAGCCTAGCTGACACCTAAATCAGTGGGTTTTTTTTTTTTAATGTGGCCATTGCTGTGTGCAAGCAGCCTATGTTACACTACGGGGACGCAGGAGATGTACGAACACAGCCGCAGGAGCTGTACGAGCACAGCCGCAGGAGCTGTACGAGCACAGCCGCAGGAGCTGTACGAGCACAGCCGCAGGAGCTGTACGAGCACAGCCGCAGGAGCTGTACGAACACAGCCGCAGGAGCTGTACGAACACAGCCGCAGGAGTTGTACGAACACAGCCGCAGGAGCTGTACGAACACTGCCGCAGGAGTTGTACGAACACAGCCGCAGGAGCTGTACGAACACTGCCGCAGGAGCTGTACGAACACTGCCGCAGGAGCTGTACGAACACTGCCGCAGGAGCTGTACGAACACAGCCGCAGGAGCTGTACGAACACTGCCGCAGGAGCTGTACGAACACTGCCGCAGGAGCTGTACGAACACTGCCGCAGGAGCTGTACGAGCACAGCAGCAGGAGCTGTACGAGCACAGCAGCAGGAGCTGTACGAGCACAGCCGCAGGAGCTGTACGAGCACAGCCGCAGGAGCTGTACGAACACTGCCGCAGGAGCTGTACGAGCACAGCCGCAGGAGCTGTACGAACACAGCCGCAGGAGCTGTACGAACACAGCCGCAGGAGCTGTACGAACACTGCCGCAGGAGCTGTACGAGCACAGCCGCAGGAGCTGTACGAACACAGCCGCAGGAGCTGTACGAACACAGCCGCAGGAGCTGTACGAACACTGCCGCAGGAGCTGTACGAGCACAGCAGCAGGAGCTGTACGAGCACAGCAGCAGGAGCTGTACGAGCACAGCCGCAGGAGCTGTACGAACACAGCCGCAAGAGCTGTACGAACACAGCCGCAGGAGCTGTACGAACACTGCCGCAGGAGCTGTACGAACACAGCCGCAGGAGCTGTACGAACACTGCCGCAGGAGCTGTACGAACACAGCCGCAGGAGTTGTACGAACACAGCCGCAGGAGCTGTACGAACACTGCCGCAGGAGTTGTACGAACACAGCCGCAGGAGCTGTACGAACACTGCCGCAGGAGCTGTACGAACACTGCCGCAGGAGCTGTACGAACACTGCCGCAGGAGCTGTACGAACACAGCCGCAGGAGCTGTACGAACACTGCCGCAGGAGCTGTACGAACACTGCCGCAGGAGCTGTACGAACACTGCCGCAGGAGCTGTACGAGCACAGCAGCAGGAGCTGTACGAGCACAGCAGCAGGAGCTGTACGAGCACAGCCGCAGGAGCTGTACGAGCACAGCCGCAGGAGCTGTACGAACACTGCCGCAGGAGCTGTACGAGCACAGCCGCAGGAGCTGTACGAACACAGCCGCAGGAGCTGTACGAACACAGCCGCAGGAGCTGTACGAACACTGCCGCAGGAGCTGTACGAGCACAGCCGCAGGAGCTGTACGAACACAGCCGCAGGAGCTGTACGAACACAGCCGCAGGAGCTGTACGAACACTGCCGCAGGAGCTGTACGAGCACAGCAGCAGGAGCTGTACGAGCACAGCAGCAGGAGCTGTACGAGCACAGCCGCAGGAGCTGTACGAACACAGCCGCAAGAGCTGTACGAACACAGCCGCAGGAGCTGTACGAACACTGCCGCAGGAGCTGTACGAACACAGCCGCAGGAGCTGTACGAACACTGCCGCAGGAGCTGTACGAACACTGCCGCAGGAGCTGTACGAACACTGCCGCAGGAGCTGTACGAACACTGCCGCAGGAGCTGTACGAACACAGCCGCAGGAGCTGTACGAACACAGCCGCAGGAGCTGTACGAACACAGCCGCAGGAGCTGTACGAACACTGCCGCAGGAGCTGTACGAGCACAGCAGCAGGAGCTGTACGAGCACAGCCGCAGGAGCTGTACGAACACTGCCGCAGGAGCTGTACGAACACTGCCGCAGGAGCTGTACGAACACTGCCGCAGGAGCTGTACGAACACTGCCGCAGGAGCTGTACGAACACTGCCGCAGGAGCTGTACGAACACTGCCGCAGGAGCTGTACGAACACTGCCGCAGGAGCTGTACGAACACTGCCGCAGGAGCTGTACGAACACTGCCGCAGGAGCTGTACGAACACTGCCGCAGGAGCTGTACGAACACTGCCGCAGGAGCTGTACGAACACTGCCGCAGGAGCTGTACGAACACTGCCGCAGGAGCTGTACGAACACTGCCGCAGGAGCTGTACGAGCACAGCTGCAGGAGCTGTACGAGCACAGCCGCAGGAGCTGTACGAGCACAGCCACAGGTCCTAATTAGACAGGCGTGTGGATAGAGGTGTACAGCCCCTGAACTCAGACATTGTGCATTGGGGGCCACTCACCCGCACATGCACCCTCATCAAATTAGGACCTGCGGCTGTGTTCATACAGCCACTGCATTCTTATAAAATGATAGGTGGATCCGGCTGCACAAACAAATCGCTCATTCACACTGTATGGGCCAGAGAACCCCTGTGAATGAACCCTTCATTAAAATAATTTTTAAATTTTTTTTACAGTTATTATTTACGATTGGGTTGTGGTGGGGGGAGGGGGTTGCTTGGATGAAAAATCAGGGGTCTAAACAGACCCCTAACATCTCATCTCATCTGCTTTGAGACAGAGAAAGGAAGAAAGGTGCTTCAGAGGCACTGAAGATGAATGAACAGGAGACAGAGGCTCCTCCCCATTCATAAACACAGTTTACTATGCTTCAGTTTTGAATGGGCACAGGAGGGATTGGTGCCGAACGCTCACTGTGTCAACTTCAGAAAAAGAATGGGGCAGTAAATGAAAGAGGGGGGGGGGGTTTGGGCACACAGGCGGAAATCCAATGTGGGCAGCACAGAGAGAGGAGGATCAGTGCGATGGGAGGACAATTACAGATGGATGCACTGTGTGCAAGCCGGCGGGAGGGACCCGGGTAGAAACCGGCTTTCAGCTGCTGGAGTGAGAGACAGACACAGTAATTGCCCCCCCCCCCCCCCCCTTTGGCAGACCCGACCTTCCTATATATTTACTAATGATCCCAGCATGTTGATTGAGAGAGTGAAGTTCCTCCTTAGAAGGGAGCGACATCTCTATATTATACAATAAAATAAATTCTGGGTCCCCCCAGTCTGACCAATTTGAGATCTGTGCTGCCCAGGATCTGCCGGGACCCCTGAGATTCCTGAATAAAGGGAACCTATCCCTGACTGCCGTCTAGCTCCCTTTTGAAAAATGCCTGTTGCCTGGCTCTCGCTGCTTCCAGTACCTGGCACATGATGCAGCCGGTGAAGTGAGAGCTCCTGATCTGCATATAGAAGACACCAGAGGGTCAATGTGACAGCCAGGTATATGGAATTTTCACATGGAGGTTTGGCACCAGCAGGTCTTCCATGACCGGCGTTCTTTAATCCTGGATGGCAGCGGGTGTGATCGCAGGTGGGGGATGGGCAGCGGTAAAATGTCCGTCGCATCCTATCAATCGATCGGGATGGAGAGTTAATTGAATGTGATCTCATCATGTCTATGGATTTATTTTCCTACTTGGGTCACAGTTTATGGCATTTCCAGTTGTGGTGACGTGCCCCCCCCCCAACCATGTGTGATGGTGATGCAATAGACCCGGGGGAGGGGGGCCCTTAATACAAGAAAACGAGAAGGTTACAGTATAACTTCACATGGATGTGATAATGGAAGGCAGGATAGTGCATTCACCACTTTCATAAATATTGTTACTCCCCCCCCCCCCCCACCCACCATTGTACAGGCTCTTGATGTTTCTATTCCATTTGGGATCTGTGGACACATTGAATGCCGTTTTCTATGAGGACTATAGATGGACAGCGGCATTCTCCGGACAGATCCTCCATTGTAGCAATCGATCATTTAACCCTTTCTTACTTCAAGAGCCTGTGTGGGTGTAGTGAAGCCAACCAGACATTTGTCATTGGATGTTCGTATCTCCTCCCTCGCCCTATCAGATCTGTTAGGAAGGATGCGTTATCTAAACGTTTCCGGAAGATCGGATTTCTGCTGTGAGCGGAGTGCTGGAATTCTGCCCGGGTAATAACACGATTCCCTGGCAGCGCGCTCGTCATAGCGGGAAATTATAATGCGCGGCTTTGCAAGCAGCCTTCGCTGTTGTGTTGTATTGTATTGCATGCAACAAGCAGGGTAGCTGGATGCAGTAACCATGGCAACCCTCCATGGCAACCAAGCGTCACGTGCCTGACCAGCATCCCCCCGATCTCCCGGCCCACTTCACGTGCTGTCAGCGTCTAATTTTAGGTTCCCTGCGTCCCGTGATAATCTGGTGGAGGACGTGACAAACATGAAGAGTACCTGGTGTAGACCGGTTGACCGCACCAGATAGCCCATCATCCCCCCCGAGCCATCGCAGTGGTACCCTCTGATCACAGAGACCGCGTCACGATGAGTGCTAGAACAAGCGCCGGGTCCCCCCCGCCTGACGTCCGTCGCATCTGCATTCCTCATCCCCCCTCCCCCATATTGTGTGCCTGCCAAGAGATCATCAATACATTGTTACTTATATTATAGTATGTATCAATAGAGATAAAACATGTATCAATAATGATGATACAACGTTACAATATCCCACATCCTATTCCTGTGTGAAAGTGTCCTCAAATCTGAATTATAATTGAATTTGTGTGTGTAAAAAGAAATAATAATAAAAAATATATACAGTATGTGTGTGTATGCAGGGGTGTAACTACAGGGGTAGCAATTGCAACCGGGCCCCATGCTCCAGGCCTGTGCGGCTCCCCTGTACACCTGGATAGGAGGGGCAGCGGGGGCAGCATGTAGAGAAATCACTGTAGCTGCAGGAGGAAAATGGAGGAGATTGGTTCCTCTGTATGCTGCTCCCGCCGCTCCTCCTATCCAGTTCACTTGTGTTCTGCTGTCTCTGATCAACCAGTTTTGGGTAGAGTTGGCCATCAAGCTTTGGAATTTTGTAATCTATGTGTTGAATAATTTGTGTTACCATGTGGTGACTTGCATTTCCTCCATGTGTACAGCCATGTGGTGAGGACCACCTGTAGTCTTTAACCCATTCCTGCCCGACATGGGTTGGTTCCCTTAGACCAGTGGTCTCCAAACTGCGGCCCAAGGGCCGGATGCGATCCTTTGCTTGTATTTATCCGGTCCTTAAGGCATTATTTCATTCACTGACACCAACGAAGGAGCACAATTCCTCCCAATGACACTAACAATGTGGAAAAATTCCTACCAAAGACACCAGCGATGGAACGCTATTCCTCCTAGTGAAACCAATGATGGGGTACAATTCCTTCCACTGACACCAATGATGGGGTACAATTCCTCCCACTGACACCAATGATGGGGTACAATTCCTCCCACTGTCACCAATGATGGGGTACAATTCCTCCCACTGTCACCAATGATGGGGCACAATTCTTCCCAATGACACCAACGATGGGGCACAATTCCTAATTACACCAAAGATGTGGAACAATGCCTACCAGTGACGCCAAAGATGGGACACTATTCCTCCAACTGACACCAATGATGGGACACTATTCCTCCCACTGACACCAATGATGGGACACTAATCCTCCCACTGACACCAATGATGGGACACTATTCCTCCCACTGATACCAATGATGGGACACTATTCCTCCCACTGACACCAGTGTTGGGGTACAATTCCTCCCATTTGACACCAATTATGGGACTTGATTCCTCTTATTGACACCAAAGATTGGGCTTGGTTTACTCCCACTGATGCTAGGACAATTTCTACACCTGATGGCCAAAGTCCAGCTCCCCTAAAGTCTGAAGGACAGTAAACTGGCCCTTTGTTAAAGATGTTTGGAGACCTCTGTCTTAGACTAAATGGGGAGCTCTGGGCACAGGTTCCCCCCCGAACCCCAGTATAGAGGAACCCTTGGTAAGCCATTGGCCTGGCCTAAACCAGCACCACCCAGTTGCCCATTCCATTCCTTCCTCAGGCCTTACAGCATTGGAATCCAATAGCAACCTCACCCAACATCTGTTCATTTCCAGAAGACCTTCCCATCTGGAGGTTAGAAGGACAAGTCCATACAATGTCAGCCTTTTACATTTTAATGGAATGCAGTTGATTTACATTTTTACATTCTTCCAGTCATCCCAATGGTCATCCCATGGTCATGGCTTGTTTCTTGACATCTGACTGATATCAGCAGAGATGAGAGTCGAGTAAAGGAGCAGCCCATTTCTTTTTGGGTTTGCATGCGTCCTACATCCCATGCAAAGGGATGCGAGTATTCCCATTGCCCTGCCTTGCTTCCCCCCTTAGAGGAATATCCCAGAAGCTAGAGCCTCAATAAATTCCCTCTTTACTTACCTTGGTCCTGGTACTGCTTCCCATGACCAACCAACCACCAGCTAACTACCGCCAGACAATTTATATGGAGTCTTTAGATGCCCCAAACTGTCGGGTGTAGGGCCAACACTACCTCAATCTCTATGCTACACCCTACTCACCACTCTGGGGACCTAAAGCAGCTACCTGCCTACTCTCACATTCCCCTAAATATAGTGACATCTAGTGGCCAATTTGAAGAACTGCACCAAGCACTTCTGTGCCTCTACCCTAGTGTACCTTGTGGAAGAGCACCTGTTCCCTAATTTTTCTGATAGATTAAATTTGTGAAGTGTCCAAAGCAAATAAGTTTGTGTTGTTTGGACTCTGAGTGTCTATAAAGTTGTGTACTGCCTATGGTACTTTTTTATTTGCATTACCGGTTACATTTTTAGGACATTTTTTGGGTATAAGCAGTACTGGGAAGAAGCGGGTAGACACCCCCAAAAGCTTGTCCTGATACTGTAACTGTTAGTGCAAATACAGCATAATGCAAATTTACTAATCCGGCTACAGCTGGTGACTGAGGTCTTTTCTGCTTCCACAGAACACGTACACCAATGCAGACAAGCTACTGGAAGCCGCAGAGCAGTTGGCCCAGACTGGAGAGTGCGACCCGGAGGAGATCTACAAGGCGGCCCGACACCTGGAGGTCCGGATCCAAGACTTCGTCCGCAGGGTGGAGCAGAGGAAACTCTTACTGGACATGTCTGTCTCCTTCCACAGCCACACTAAGGAGGTAAGTGCCATCACTGTGCTCTGTAACTTCCCCTCCACCATCATCTGCAGATCTGCTGCCTCTAGTGGTTGGTCTGTGTATAAGACAGCTCATGAGATCTCACCCTGGCAGGCCGAAGGCAGAAAACTTCCTCAGGACAACTCTCCACATATAAAGTGCAGTTGTTTAGGATTGGTGGTCAGCTGCAGAAGCTTGCTCATTGCATGTTGTCCGAATCCACCCAATTCAGCAATTAGGGGGGGGGGAGTATACAGATCTCCCCCTCCAAATGCAGATATCTTCCTCTACCTATCTAGTACATATTACCCCCCCCCCCCCCAAAGTTCAGCTCCTCCAATACAGCTTCCCCCGATACAAATCTCACCCTCTAAATACAGATCTCTCTCTCTCCTTATCTAGTACAGATTCCCCCCCCCTCCTCCTAGTTCAGCTCCCCCAATGCATCTCCCCCCGATACAAATCTCCCTTTCTAAGTACAGATCTCTGTCCCCCAGGCGGGTGTAGCTGGTGGCTGCTGCTGGCTGTCCTCCAGGGCTGGTACTGCTGGTGGGTACTGTTAGCGGGTACTGCTGGTGGGTACTACTGGCGGATACTGCTGGCTGGTACTACTGATGGGTACTGCTGGCTGGTACTGTTGGTGGTGGGTACTGCTGGCTGGTACTGTTGGTGGTGGGAACTGTTGGCGGGAACTGTTGGCGGGTACTGCTGGCTTCTCTGAGACACCAACGGAGTGCGGCGCTAGAGAAAGCATGCAGCTGCATTAGAGAGCAGAGCCGATACTTCCTGTATCTCTCCTCTCACAGGCGGAGTACATTTTGTATCACTTAGCCTGTGGCAGGAGCCGGAACCATACAGGAAGCAGCGGCTCCACTTCCTCTAGTGCAGCTCCGTTATTTACACTGATACTCAGGGATGGTGGGTCGGAATCCCGCAATCTGAGCTTACCAACCCCCCATCCCAGAGCAGGAGGTAGCCAGGATCCTGTTGGGGGGGCTCAGCATAATTTTGCCCCCCAATGACCCCACTGCATCTATGTACCTGAAACATCATATAAAACAGTTGCTGCAAATACAGAAAAATGCCTGTTCAATTTGCCAGAACTCCAGTGTGTTTCCTGGAAATGTTGTCGGCCTTCCCAGCTATTTTCGGTGAATGACAATTCCCCCCCCCCCCCGCTTTGTTTAATGAAAATTATAAGAGGGGGAGGTGTTCTGTAATCAAAATCAGGAGAGCAGCCTAGGGTGGCAACGCTGCTCCTCCAAAGAATACAGTGCATTGAGTGTTGTCAGCCTAGAACAGGAAGTGTTACTGGCAAGATCACCAGGAGAAAAAAAAAGGAAACATTCTTTAAAGAAATCTAATGCAGCCACCACATCCAAGGTCTGGTAAGCTGCAATACATAACTTTTTATTTTAAAGGGGGAGGAGTAGAATACACTTTGAAATATTGTCAGATACAAGGTTACATATGAACACTTCTCCTCAGGGGACATTCGGTTCTCCTGAAGGCGATCGTGCGTTATCAGAGCTCTCGTCTGTGAGGCGCAGATTACAGATGGCGCTCATACACATTAGACGGTGTCCAGTCTGGCTGATAACGGTTAATGTGTGATGTGTCTGCTGATTGGAGCCCTCCATGGACAGACTCTCCACAAATACCAAACATTTCAGCTTCTGATATACTTTAATCACGAAAAGACGGCAATCATGCAATCTTCCTCCACGCCGATCGTTTGCTCTTCAAGGACCTTCTTCAGAGAATTCCAAACAGAATATATGTCAGACATCGAATACTGAGAAATCCATTCCAGAGAGACATCCGCCGTTACTGCAACCCATGGACCGATGGTTGGACATCGGGAGATAGAGCGCCATTCACCAGAGATGAGCAGGCGGAGTTCAGTTCATGGGAGGGAATCTCAAACTTAGGGCTGAACCCCATAGAAGTCAATGGGGGGCAAAACCTGTGAATTTCTGCCCATTCAAGGCTAACAAGCAAGATATTGCTGAAAGACATCATAGGAGGCCAGGCACTGCCATGGGGGATGTGCACCAATTAAAAAAAAAATGGTTCAACAGGGGAGGGTCTTTGCAGGTCTCTTAAAGGGCAACATTGAAACCACACAGATCCTCAAAATCATTGGTTTCCAAACTGCGGCCCTTGCCTGTTTTTATCCGACCCTTGGGGCACTATTTTATTCACTGACACCATAAAAGGGGCACCATTTCTGCCAATAACACCAATGGTGGGGCACAGTTGCTCCTAATAACACCAATGATGGGGCACTATTCCTCCCACTGACACCAATGATGGGGCACTATTCCTCCAACTGACACCAATAATGGGGCACAATATCTTTTCCTGACACCTAGGATGGGGCATTGTTTAACTAATGCTGGGACCTTTTCTACTCCCAATGGCCGCCCACAGTGAAGCCCCCTAAAGTCTGCAGGACAGTAAACTGGCCCTTTGTTTAGAGAGTTTGGAGACCCCTTTTCTAAATACCATGATTGGGAGATGCCCTAAAGCTGTACGAGGTGTTATAAAACATATTTTTCCTCCCCCCCCCCCCCCTTCAAAACTTAGCCTAATAGTAACAGATATCTTTCCTTTAGCGTTGGATTTTCAGTTCTGGTAATTAGCGCATTAATTGAAGCCAACACTTCCATCACATGACCTCCTTTGATAGGATTGTATTATAATTACTCCTATCACAGCGATGATAAAATGTTTATCGCCATGTCATGAATGTCCCCCAAGGTTTAGGATCAGGTTGAGCTGTTAGGTTGAAGGGTTTCAATTAGGGTGTAAGTTGAAGCCGAACCTCGGTATGTGGCCCTTTCTTGTCTGGGTGGGATGAATTCATCTTTTCAGGTGTGATTAGTGTAGAATACGGTTGGGAAAAGTTATTATTTTTATAGATTATTATTATTATTCTAGAAAACATTTTATGAAACATTGTATCAAATGGAATCAAAACAGATTCTCTGATGATTCTTCTCTGCACCATCTCTGATGGCGATCCCCCATTCTTGCTCTCTATGGGGGACGCAGTTCTCTCCAGACACGCTCAGATCAGGAGTGCGACCTCTGACCCCTTTTATCCATTCCATTCCGTCATTCTTCATCTCATTTCCAGATTTTAGTTTTTTTTTACGTGGAGTTATTCGGAGAACATGAGAAATGGGGACACAGGACACGACGGATCTGTCCGATTTAGATCACGTTTGTCGCTTCGGGACTCTCTGACCCTTTTCAGATATCCCATTAATTTGGCTAATTTTAGAATACTGCCCTGAACTGGGAATGGAAAATTTATACAGGGGGGGGGGGGGTAATTGGAGCATTAAAATGTATTTTAATAAGTTTTCAGGTTGGAGGACGGATGGAGGTCATTGGATGGAGTGCGCGGTGTCAGAAAAGTTACAACTGTCTTTTGGAAATGTCACAATACAAGGAAAAAACCCCGAAACATAAATTTCATTATTGTAGAGCACATAGTGGAGGTGCGAGGTGTGTGATGAGGGAACCGCAGAACTCCGGGACCTGGAAGGGGCAGAAAACAATAGAAACTGATTTCTGTCTGCTGCTGTGAAATCCATGAACGATGAACCTCTCTCCCACTCTCCTTCCCTCCCCTCCCCTCTATTCCCCTTATCTCTCTCCCACTCTTCTTCCCTCCCCTCCCCTCTATTCCCCTTCTCTCTCTCCCACTCTCCTTCCCTCCCCTCCCCTCTCTCTCTCTATTCCCTTCTCTCTCTCCCTCCACTCTCTCCCCCCCTCTCTCCCCTCTCTCCCCCCTCTCTCTCTATCCCCCTCTCTCTCTATCCCCCTCTCTCTCAATCCCCCTCTCTCTCCCCCTCTTTCTCTATCCCCCTCTCTCTCTACCCCCCCTCTCTCTCTCCCCCTCCCCTCTCTCTCCCCCTCTCTCTCTCTCCCTCTCTCTCTCCCCTCTCTCTCCCCCTCTCTCTCTCTCTATCCCCCTCTCTCTCCCCCCTCTCTCTCTCCCTCCCCCTCTCTCCCCCCCTCTCTCTCTCCCCTCTTTCTCTCTCCCCTCTCTCTCTCTCTCTCCCCCCTCTCTCTCTCCCCCCTCATTCTTTCTCCCCCCTCACATTCTTTCCTCTCTGCCCTCGCTCTCTCCCTCTATCCCTATATCTTCCTCTATCTTCTCTCTTCCCACTTCTCTCTTTTTCCCCCTCTTCTCTCTCCTGCTATCCTCTCTCCTCCCTTTGCTCTCTCTCCCTCTATCTTCTCTCCTCCTCTTCTCTCTCTCTCCTCCCTTCCCTCTATCCCCCCCCTTTTCTCTCCCTCTATCTCCCCCCCTTCTTTTTTCTCTCCCCCCCCCCCCCTTTTCTCTCTCTATTTCTCTCTAATGTCTTCCTTCGCTGTTCTTTGTTTTCCCACCTCTGTAATGTCTCACCTGTACATGGCTCTCTGCTGCCCTCCATGGCCGTTGTGTATATCTGCCTCTTCTTCATTATGTGTAATGGCTCTTTTTGTGTCTCTCCAGTTGTGGACGTGGATGGAGGACCTTCAGAAGGAGCTGTTGGAAGATGTCTGTGCAGACTCGGTGGACGCCGTTCAAGAGCTGATTAAACAGTTCCAGCAGCAGCAGACGGCCACCCTGGACGGGACCCTCAACGTCATAAAGGAGGGCGAGGATCTCATCCAGCAACTCAGGTGAGGATGTATGAATGAATGTACGGCGGGCGTTCAGCCCTGTGTGGCCGGTGAACATGGATTGTAAGCTCTTCTGTCCACCCTCCAGGGACTCTGCGGTGTCCAGTAATAAAGCTCCGCACAACAGCTCCATCAGCCACATTGAGTCGGTTCTGCAGCAGCTGGACGAGGCGCAGGTTCAGATGGAGGAACTCTTCCATGAGCGGAAGATCAAGCTGGACATCTTCCTGCAGCTCCGGATATTCGAGCAGTACACGATAGAGGTGAGTGTGCACCCCGATATCTGCATGTCTGTGGGACCTCCGGCTATAATTGTGAGCTCCTCTCCAGAGTCCGCAGTCCTGATGCAAGCAGTGGGAGGAGTTATGTAAATCATATAATACCTTGATGGGTGGGTGTCAATCTGGTGGAGTGGGTGTACCTAAGCAGGCTGTATTTTCATAGGTAATGCCCACATGTGATACTGAGCCTCCATTACTGAAAGAAATGTAATCCAATGAATGTAAGGGTAGCACTACTCCCTTGGGAGCTGCTTGAAGCGGATTCCCCTGAGGTTACCCATAGCAACAACGTATCGATTCTTAGTGCTTTAAGTGCTTGGCTCAGTCAGGAAACAGTCCAGGGGATTTGGTTTTTGTTGTTTTTTTATTTTAGAACTTTGGATGGAACAAGGGATGAGTGGGATACTCCAACTGGATGAACTATGCACAACTCGAGGACTTCTAGCTATGTTGAGTGCGGCAAGGCCGCTGCTTCACCTTGCCACTATAGTGAAATACTTGATAAGTGAACTGTATAGGAAATTACTCTTCAGGGCCCCGCTTGGTACCCCCTTTACCCTTACTCTTCAGGGTTAGGGTTATACTTGGCACCCCTTTACTCTTGCTAACTGTGTGAGCTGACCTTCTATCCTCTGACTTCTCTGGAGTGGTCCCCCCTTCCTGGGAAGACCCCTTGGCAAGCCCCCTGGTTCTCACAGACACTGTTTTTCCCAGGTGACTCTGCTAGCAGCTCCACCGTCAGATTTCCAGGATCAGCTCCACAATTGGCTCACCAGGCCGACTGCCTGTGACCACCTTCCTCAGACAGCAGGAGGAGAGACAGCCGTGCCCTCCTCCTGGGACTCTGCTTCCCGCCAAAGACACCCTGTCACATGTGCCCTTGGCTTTTATGGTCAATCCCAGGATGCCTTGCAGTGGTACCCTCCCACTGGGACTGCCATAAAAGCCAGTTTGCCACTGGCCAGGTTTCCTCCACTGTCCAACAGGCTCCCCTATTGGATACAGTGGGGACACTCCCTCAGACCAAGTGACTCATACCTAGACACATGTAACAGGCATAACTAATAGATTAGGCTCCCCTGATAAGCAGATGGAGCATAACAATGCTTTTAACCTAGCACCTATCTAGGAGGGTGCTACTTAAGGGGAGGGGGTACCAGGGGACAATCAGGCTGTAGAGGAAATAGCTAGATGATGCTGGGCATTCTTCACCTAGAAATGAGGCGGGGCTCTATCTGACTTGCTGCAGCTTCTAATGCACATTGTGAGAAGCTCGCAGTGTGCAGTGAAATCAGAGGAAGCCGTTTCAGTCCCGGAGAGGAGCCTGTATAACTGTTTAACTGTGCAAGACTGAAGGGGAGGCCGCAGGGAAGATTTAAGAGATGCGCACCTTCGCCATATATTGTCTGATGGCGGTCATAAAGTTCCACAGACGTACCCCCTCCCCCCACTTCCTGCACCTTCTGAAGGACATTGGCTGTCACTGGTGACCGGAGCTCATTAAAAGCGTTTGCTGATTTAGAGCTGTTGCCGCCATCTTGGCGAGCTCTGCGATTCCCCAGTTCATTATGTTCCTCATCCTGGAGAGATGTTTCCTTTTGTCTCCAGGCCGGAGACTCCGCATTGATCCTCGCGGTGACTAATAAACCTCCATCCGCACCCCATACATGAAGGTTTCTGCTCAGTGATCCCCCCGGGGGCTCGCTGGATGATGTTAGTTTAATGGGTCCTATTAAAGAAGCAGCGTCTTGAAGGCGGCCGTGTTTAATTGCTGTAATTACAAGTCGTGACATTTTGTGTTCCCTTATTTTCTTTTTGGTGATTTGGTTTTGGTAACATTTATTTGGCTAATTAAATCCAACGTTTTCCTTTTGATGAGAAAAGTTTATGTGAGGACGTGACATGATTGTACAGATGGAAAGGAGGGTTTATGATTTCTGAGAAGCAGCTCCAATTTCTCCGCCTCCATGTAGATTGGATCTACTGTGCAGCAGTATCACCTGCAGGAAGGTGGCGCCAGAGAGCAGAGCTGATCCATTATCCTCCAATCAGATCGGATCTACTGTGTAGCTCTTCAACCTGCAGGAAGGTGGTGCCATACAGCAGAGCTGATCCATCCTCCTCCAAATCAGATCAGATCTACTGTGTAGCTGTACAACCTACAGGAAGGTGGCGCCATAGACTGGAGCCAATCTATCTGCCTCCAATCAAAATGTATCTGCAGTGCAGCTGTATGACCTGCAGGAATGTGGCGCCATACAGCTTAGCTGATCCATCTGCCTCCATTTAGATCAGATCTACTGTGTAGTGTACGACCTGCAGGAAGGTGGCGCCACAGAGTGGAGCTGTTCTATCCATCTCCAATCAGATCGGATCTGCTGCGCAGCTGTATGACCTGCAGGAAGGTGGCGCCATACAGCTTAGCTGATCCATCTGCCTCCAATCAGATCAGATCTACTGTACAACCTGCAGGAAGTTGGTGCCATAGAGTGGAGCCGAGCTATCCTCCTCCAATCAAAATGGATCTGCTGTGCAGCTGTATGACCTGCAGGAAGGTGGCGCCATACAGCAGAGCTGATCCAGTCACCTCCAATTAGATCGGATTTGCTGTGCAGCTGTATGACCTGCAGGAAGGTGGCGCCACAGAGTGGAGCTGTTCTATCCATCTCCAATCAGATCGGATCTGCTGCGCAGCTGTATGACCTGCAGGAAGGTGGCGCCATACAGCTTAGCTGATCCATCTGCCTCCAATCAGATCAGATCTACTGTACAACCTGCAGGAAGGTGGTGCCATAGAGTGGAGCCGAGCTATCCTCCTCCAATCAAAATGGATCTGCTGTGCAGCTGTATGACCTGCAGGAAGGTGGCGCCATACAGCAGAGCTGATCCAGTCACCTCCAATTAGATCGGATTTGCTGTGCAGCTGTATGACCTGCAGGAAGGTGGCGCCACAGAGTGGAGCTGTTCTATCCATCTCCAATCAGATCGGATCTGCTGCGCAGCTTTATGACCTGCAGGAAGGTGGCGCCATACAGCAGAGCCAATCCATCCGCCTCCAATCAGATTGGATCTGCTGTGCAGCTGTACTATCTGCAGGAAGGTGGCGCCATAGAGCAAAGCCCATCTGTCTCTAAGTGGATCCGCTGTGCAGCTGTACGACCTGCAGGAAGGGGGCGCCAGTGTGTATGCTCAAAGTCCAGAGATAGGGACTCCTGATCTGGTGAGAGTTCCTGTTGTGTTTCCAGGACAGGAAGTTAAGGAAAGTCTCCCCAATGAGAAACAAATAGAAAAAAAAATGGACGCGGCTATTAATCCTTTTCTACGTTATCCAAAATTAAAAAAAAAAAAAGTTTGGGCTATACATAGACCTAACGCGCTCTTCTCTCATTCTGACCCGCTGAACTTCCTTTCCTTCCTCAAAAGTCTCACTTCCCCAGAAATTAAAATATCTCTTCAGTGATTGGCCAGGATTTGTATTGGAGCCAATTGGTAACATTACGATACATTGTGCACACGGTATGAGAACTGCGGCCAGATGTGTGAGCAGGTGCAGCTCAGCGGCGGTGACTGGGATCCCCACTGGGTTCCGATGTAAATAATATGGAGAAGATGTTTAATATTATAGACTCCTACACCAATCAGCCATAAGATTATGACCACCCACCTAATATTGTGTAGGTCCCTCTTTTACCACCAAAGCAGCCCTGACCCGTCAAGGCATGGACCCCACTAGACCTCTGAAGGAATGCTCTGGTATGTGGCACCAAGCCGACAGTAGCAGATCCTTTAAGTCCTGTAAGTTAGGAGGTGTGGCCTCCATGGATCAGACTTGTTTTTCCAGCACATCCCACAAGATGCTCAATTGGAAAGAGACCTGGAGAATTTGGAGACTAAGTCAACACCTCAAGTACGCTTTTGTGCTCCTCAAACTATTCTTGAATTCAACAAACCAGGCCTCCTTCTTCCATTGCTTTCTTGTGCAGTTCTGATGAACACATGCAAAATGTAGGCTGTTTTGGCTGTGGACACGGGTCAGCATGGGCACCCTGACCGGTCTGCAGTTACACAGCCTCATACACAACTAACTGCGATGCTCCCTTACCAGGGGAGACTGTGTTCTGACCCCTTTCTCTTAGAACCAGCATTACCTTTTCTGCAACTTGAGCTCCAGTAGCTCTTCTATTGGATCAGACTACACAGGCCAGCCTTCCCCTCTAACCTCTATCAATGAGCCATCTCCCTTCCCACCTCCATCAGTGAGCCTCCCCACCCCATCTCCATCAATGAGCCTTCTCTCCCCACCTCCATCAATGAGCCTTCCCCTCTTCCACCAATGAGCCTTCTCTCCCCACCTCCACCAATGAGCCTTCCCTCCCCACCTCCACCAATGAGCCTTCCCTCCCCACCTCCATCAATGAGCCTTCCCTCCCCTCTTCCACCAATGAGCCTTCTCTCCCCACCTCCATCAATGAGCCTTCCCTCCCCACCTCCACCAATGAGCCTTTCCTCCCCACCTCCATCAATGATCCTTCCCTCCTCACCTTCATCAATGAGCCTTCCCTCCCCACCTCCATCAATGAGCCTTCCCTCCCCACCTCCCATCAATGGGCCTTCCCTCCCCACCTCCATCAATGGGCCTTCCCTCCCCACCTCCATCAATGAGCCTTCCCTCCCCACCTCCATCAATGAGCCTTCCCTCCCCACCTCCATCAATGAGCCTTCCCTCCCCACCTCCATCAATGAGCCTTCCCTTACCACCTCCACCAATGAGCCTTCTCTCCCCACCTCCACCAATGAGCCTTCCCTCCCCACCTCCACCAATGAGCCTTCCCTCCCCACCTCCATCAATGAGCCTTCCCTCCCCTCTTCCACCAATGAGCCTTCTCTCCCCACCTCCATCAATGAGCCTTCCCTCCCCACCTCCACCAATGAGCCTTTCCTCCCCACCTCCATCAATGATCCTTCCCTCCTCACCTTCATCAATGAGCCTTCCCTCCCCACCTCCATCAATGAGCCTTCCCTCCCCACCTCCCATCAATGGGCCTTCCCTCCCCACCTCCATCAATGGGCCTTCCCTCCCCACCTCCATCAATGAGCCTTCCCTCCCCACCTCCATCAATGAGCCTTCCCTCCCCACCTCCATCAATGAGCCTTCCCTCCCCACCTCCATCAATGAGCCTTCCCTTACCACCTCCATCAATGAGCCTTCCCTCCCCACCTCCATCAATGAGCCTTCCCTCCCCAACTTCATCAATGTGCCTTCCCTCCCCAACTTCATCAATGATCCTTCCCTCCCCACCTTCATCAATGAGCCTTCCCTCCCCACCTCCACCAATGAGCCTTTTCTCCCCACCTTCATCAATGATCCTTCCCTCCTCACCTTCATCAATGAGCCTTCCCTCCCCATCTTCCATCAATGGGCCTTCCCTCCCCACCTCCATCAATGAGCCTTCCCTCCCCACATCCATCAATGAGCCCCCCCCCCCCCCTCCATTAGTTAGCCTTACTTCTCAACCTCCATCAATAAGCCCCCCTCCATCAATGAGCCTTCCCTCCCCACATCCATCAATGAGCCTTCTCCCCCTCCCCCCCTCCATCAATGAGCCTTCTCCCACATCTCTGTCAATGAACCCCCCCTCCCCACCTTTATCAATGAGCTTTCTCTCCCCACCTCCATCAGTGAGCCCTGTCTTCCCATGACCACAGCCTCATACACAACTAACTGTGATGCTCCCTTATCAGGGGAGACTGTGTTCTGACCCCTTTCTCTTAGAACCAGCATTACCTTTTCTGCAACTTGAGTTCCAGTAGCTCTTCTATTGGATCAGACTACACAGGCCAGCCTTCCCCTCTAACCTCTATCAATGAGCCATCTCCCTTCCCACCTCCATCAGTGAGCCTCCCCTCCCCACCTCCATCAATGAGCCTTCCCTCCCCACCTCCATCAATGAGCCTTCCCTCCCCACCTCCATCAATGAGCCTTCCCTTACCACCTCCATCAATGAGCCTTCCCTCCCCACCTCCATCAATGAGCCTTCCCTCCCCAACTTCATCAATGTGCCTTCCCTCCCCAACTTCATCAATGATCCTTCCCTCCCCACCTTCATCAATGAGCCTTCCCTCCCCACCTCCACCAATGAGCCTTTTCTCCCCACCTTCATCAATGATCCTTCCCTCCTCACCTTCATCAATGAGCCTTCCCTCCCCATCTTCCATCAATGGGCCTTCCCTCCCCACCTCCATCAATGAGCCTTCCCTCCCCACATCCATCAATGAGCCCCCCCCCCCCCCTCCATTAGTTAGCCTTACTTCTCAACCTCCATCAATAAGCCCCCCTCCATCAATGAGCCTTCCCTCCCCACATCCATCAATGAGCCTTCTCCCCCTCCCCCCCTCCATCAATGAGCCTTCTCCCACATCTCTGTCAATGAACCCCCCCTCCCCACCTTTATCAATGAGCTTTCTCTCCCCACCTCCATCAGTGAGCCCTGTCTTCCCATGACCACAGCCTCATACACAACTAACTGTGATGCTCCCTTATCAGGGGAGACTGTGTTCTGACCCCTTTCTCTTAGAACCAGCATTACCTTTTCTGCAACTTGAGTTCCAGTAGCTCTTCTATTGGATCAGACTACACAGGCCAGCCTTCCCCTCTAACCTCTATCAATGAGCCATCTCCCTTCCCACCTCCATCAGTGAGTCTCCCCACCCCATCTCCATCAATGAGCCTTCTCTCCCCACCTCCATCAATGAGCCTTCCCCTCTTCCACCAATGAGCCTTCTCTCCCCACCTCCACCAATTAGCCTTCCCTCCCCACCTCCACCAATGAGCCTTCCCTCCCCACCTCCATCAATGAGCCTTCCCTCCCCTCTTCCACCAATGAGCCTTCTCTCCCCACCTCCATCAATGAGCCTTCCCTCCCCACCTCCACCAATGAGCCTTCCCTTACCACCTCCATCAATGAGCCTTCCCTCCCCACCTCCATCAATGAGCCTTCCCTCCCCAACTTCATCAATGTGCCTTCCCTCACCAACTTCATCATTGATCCTTCCCTCCCCACCTTCATCAATGATTCTTCCCTCCCCACCTTCATCAATGATCCTTCCCTCCCCACCTTCATCAATGAGCCTTCCCTCCCCACCTCCACCAATGAGCCTTTCCTCCCCACCTCCATCAATGATCCTTCCCTCCTCGCCTTCATCAATGAGCCTTCCCTCCCCATCTTCCATCAATGGGCCTTCCCTCCCCACCTACATCAATGAGCCTTCCCTCCCCACATCCATCAATGAGCCCCCCCCCCTCCATTAGTTAGCCTTACTTCTCAACCTCCATCAATAAGCCCCCCTCCATCAATGAGCCTTCCCTCCCCACATCCATCAATGAGCCTTCTCCCCCTCCCCCCCTCCATCAATGAGCCTTCTCCCACATCTCTGTCAATGAACCCCCCCTCCCCACCTTTATCAATGAGCTTTCTCTCCCCACCTCCATCAGTGAGCCCTGTCTTCCCATGACCCTGTTACAGTTTGCCTGGTTCTCCCTTGGACCGCTTTTGGACAGTCCTGACCACTGCAGACCAGAAACATCCCACAAGAGCTGCAGTTTTGGAGTTGCTCTGACCTCGCTGTCTAGACATTACAATTTGGCCCTTGTCCAAGTCTCTCCAATCCTTCCACTTGGCCGTTTTTTTTTCTGCTTTTAAGGCCTCATGCACACTGGACGTTTTTGGAGCTGCTGTTAGCAGCGTCAGATGTTTTTTTTTTTGCAGCTGCAGGACGCCCATCCATGTTATTCTATGGCCTCATGCACACATAGAGCTTTTAGGAGCTCCAAGTGGCATAGACGTTTTACAGCTCCAAAAAAAACCCAGGAACTGTGCGTTCTGGAGCTGCAGCGTCAAGCTGTAAAAACGTCTGACGCTGCTAAAGGCTGAATAACGTTGCTATACATTTTTTTTTTCTTCCATTCAAAATCAATGGTTCCCTATGGGAGCCTATTGATTTAAATGGAAGTCGCACCGCAAGTCGGATCAGGATGACCCGAGTTGCGGCGCGACTTGCGCTGTGAGAATCTTGAGGGGGAACTCCACGCCAAAATGGGGAAAAAAACGGCGTGGGGTTCCCCCCCAGGTTCCAAACCAGGCCCTTCGGGTCTAGTATGGAATTTGAGGGTAGTCCCACGCTGAAAAAACGGCGTGGGGTCCCCCCCCCCCAAAATCCATACCAGACCCTTATCCGAGCATGCAGCCCGGCAGGCCAGGAAAGGGGAGGGGACGAGCGAGCGGCCCCACCTCCCCTGGACCATACCAGGCCACACGCCCTCAACATGGGGGGGTATGGGTGCTTTGGGGCAGGGGGGGCTCTGCACCCCCCACCTCAAAGCACCTTGCCCCCATGTTGATGAGGACAAGGGCCTCATCCCCACAACCCTGGCCGGTGGTTGTGGGGGTCTGCGGGCAGGGGGCTCATCGGAATCTGGAAGCCCCCTTTAACAAGGGGGCCCCCCAGATCCCGGACCCCCTCCCTATGTGAATGGGTATGGGGTACACTGTACCCCTACCCATTCACCACATAAAAGGCAGTGTATGGAAATAATGACAGGAGACGTTTTGAAAAGTTTATTAAAAATCTTCATCCGGTCTTCTCCGCTCCGGTCTTCTCCTCTCCTCTCTTCTGGTCTTCTGCCCTCCGCTCTTCTGCTCTTCTGCTCTTTTGCTCTTCTGCTCTTCTGCTCTTCTGCTCTTTTGCTCTTCTGCTCTTCTGCTCTTTTGCTCTTCTGCTCTTTTGCTCTTCTGCTCTTTTGCTCTTCTGCTCTTTTGCTCTTCTGCTCTTCTGCTCTTCTGCTCTTTTGCTCTTTTGCTCTTTTGCTCTTCTGCTCTTCTGCTCTTTTGCTCTTTTGCTCTTTTGCTCTTCTGCTCTTTTGCTCTTTTGCTCTTCTGCTCTTTTGCTCTTTTGCTCTTTTGCTCTTCTGCTCTTTTGCTCTTCTGCTCTTTTGCTCTTCTGCTCTTCTGCTCTTTTGCTCTTTTGCTCTTCTGCTCTTTTGCTCTTTTGCTCTTCTGCTCTTTTGCTCTTTTGCTCTTTTGCTCTTTTGCTCTTTTGCTCTTTTGCTCTTTTGCTCTTCTGCTCTTCTGCTCTTTTGCTCTTTTGCTCTTCTGCTCTTCTGCTCTTCTGCTCTTTTGCTCTTCTGCTCTTCTGCTCTTCTGCTCTTTTGCTCTTCTGCTCTTTTGCTCTTTTGCCTCCTCTGGTCTTCTTCTTCCTCTGGTCCTCCTCCGACGCTGTCCCGGTGATTATGCCGGTCTCTGGTCTCTGCAGCTTATTATATAGTCATTAGGGATGGGGCCTCCCGGTGACGTCATCGGGAGGCCCCACCCCCTTATGTCACCGACGTCATCAGTGACATAAGGGAGCGGGGCCTTGCAGAGAGGCCACGCCTCTAATGGCTATATAACAAGCTGCAGAGACCGGAGACCGGCATAATCACCGGGACAGCGTCGGAGGAGGACCGGAGGAAGAAGAAGTCCAGAGGAGGCAAAAGAGCAGAAGAGTGGAGGGCAGAAGAGCGGAGAGGAGAAGACCAGAAGAGAGGAGAAGACCGGATGAAGATTTTTAATAAACTTTTCAAATGTCTCCTGTCGTTATTTACACACACTGCCTTTTATGTGGTGAATGGGTAGGGGTTCAGTGTACCCCATACCCATTCACATAGGGAGGGGTCCGGGATCTGGGGGGCCCCCTGCCCGCAGACCCCCACAACCACCGGCCAGGGTTGTGGGGATGAGGCCCTTGTCCTCATCAACATGGGGGCAAGGTGCTTTGAGGTGGGGGGTGCAGAGCCCCCCCTGCCCCAAAGCACCCACACCCCCCCATGTTGAGGGAGCGTGTGGCCTGGTATGGTCCAGGGGGGGTGGGGCCGCTCGCTCGTCCCCTCCCCTTTCCTGGCCTGCCGGGCTGCATGCTCGGATAAGGGTCTGGTATGGATTTTGGAGGGGACCCCACGCCGGTTTTTCGGCGTGGGGCTACCCTCAAATTCCATACTAGACCCGAAGGGCCTGGTTTGGAACCTGGGGGGAACCCCACGCCGTTTTTTTCCCCATTTTGGCGCGGAGTTCCCCCCTCAAGATTCTCACAGCGCAAGTCGTGCCGCAACTCGGATCATCCTGATCTTCCTGACTTCCATTCAAATCAATAGGCTCCCATAGGGAACCATTGATTTTGAATGGAGGCAGAAAAAACGCTGCTAAAAGCTACGTGGCCAAACGTGCAATAACGCCAATGGAAAAAGCTACTGAAAGCACGTTTTTACAGCTGCTTTTTCCCGGCGTCATGAAACAGCTTTGGAGCTTGTTTTTATGACGCCCTGTGTGCATGGAGCCTTACACCTCAACTTCAGGGACAACATGTTCACTTGCTGCCTAATATATCCCCCCCCCCCCACTTTGAGGTGCCATTTTTTTGAGTTAATCAATGTTATTCACTTTACCTGTCAGTGGTCATAATGTTATGGCTAATCGGTGTATACTATACAGTAGACAGTGAGATGTCTTCTAGAGAGGAAATTAATTTTCTGTAGACATTGAGCATTGAAGAGGAGTCCTCGTTCTACCGAAAAGATTTGTTCACTTACAGGCGTCATGTATGGAGCTATAATCAGAATATACAGTATTGTAAGATAGAAATTGACCCTTGTCTTTAAAAAAATCAATTTATTGTATTAATAAAAATGGAGCATTATTAATGTGTGTCTTTTATTATGTTTCCTGTGTTAATGTCCTATAGGTGAAGACACTTTGTAGTTTTAATTTATTACGGAAACGATACAATTGAAATGTACAAATAAATAATGAACATCTCAGCATAGGATGCAAAGCATTAATGCTACTACAGTGCTAATTAATCACTGACTTGTCTGCTGTGTTCCCTCATTAGGTGACGGCTGAACTGGACGCCTGGAACGAGGACCTCCTCCGGCAGATGAACGACTTTAATACAGAAGATCTGAATTTGGCAGAACAGCGGTTGCAGCGTCACAAGGAGCGAAAATTAGCCATGAACAACATGACCTTTGAGGTGATCCAGCAGGGTCAGGACCTCCACCAGTACATCATGGAGGTGCAAGCGTCAGGTTAGTGCGTCCACTCTATTATGACTTGGACACGTCATGTCATCCCTCTGTCCTTCAGTGAATGTAATGAAACATGATAGAAATATGGAAGCTGGAAGGTTCATACTCTGGGCTATCATCCATATATTTGCTTCGCTACTTAGTCATTGACCCTGAGCAAGCATGCTCTGTCAAGTCTGAACCACTATGTACTGCCTATGTTTCTCAATAAGTGGTGGTGAAGGCTGAAGATGGCATCCTCAGAGCCTGTAAAGTTAAAATATCTTGATCCCAACCCTAATGGCACAACCCTAAATCTCTAAACTTAACACTACTGATTAAAGTCTAATTCCCTAAACCAGTGGTTGTTAACTTATGAGCTAAAGAGGGCCTCGAGCCCTACTTTTTGTACTAAGCCCTATCCCCTTCCGAAACCTAACCCTAAACCTTACCTTAGCAATTATCCTACTTCTAACCTTGATCTAAATTCTCAACGCGAATCATAACCCACAGATTATCCTATTTGTTTTTAATTAACTTTGACTCTACCCTTAATCCCCAACTTTAAGCCCAAACCTAAACCTCTAACCCTAAACCTTTGACTCTAATACTAACCTAAATTCAAATCCAATATCATCCCTATTTAAAATGCAAACCCCTAACTCCAACCATATCCAAACTCTCAACCTTAACCCTAAGCCTTACCATAAGCAATACTCCTAAACTCCATCTATCCGTAAACTATACTTTAACCAAACCTTCAGCCATAATGCCAATCTTAACAATAACCCCAAACTCTACCCTAAACTACCTCTATCGCTAGATCTATCCCTAAACTAACCCTTAACCAAACCTTCAACAATAATGCTAACCCTAACCTTAACCCTCAACTCTAACGCTAAACTTTACCATACCTCTAATCCATATGAACATTTTAGGACCACTTATATACCATGACTTTAACTCTACCCCCAACTAAAACGTTAATCATTTACCTCCTACTCTAACCCATAATCCAAACCCCAGCCGTATACAAATCCTTAACCATACCCCCTAACTGGAACCCTAAAGTTTTAGCCTCTGCCTTAATAAATACCCTATCCTAAACCCTCAACCTTAACCCTAACCCTACCTGTGGCATCAACCCTACCCTCCTATTACTTCTAAGTCCAGCTTGTGTCAAACCTCACCTCTGACTCTAACCCTAATGGGTGGTGATAGGACATAATGCTGTAAAGATGGTGGAACCTCATGGAAACTAGAATCTGATGACCTCCATGGATGGATTCTACCCCTGATGGGTGGTGAAAAGACGTAATGCTGTAGAGATAGTGGAACCTTTTGGAAGCTGTAGGATCTGATGACCTTCATGGATGGATTCTACCCCTAATGGGTGTTAAAAAGATGTAATGCTGTAGAGATAGTGGAACTTTTTGGAAGCTGTAGGATCTAATGACCTCCATGGATGGATTCTGTCCCTAATGGGTGGTGAAAAGACGTAATTCTGTAGAGATAGTGGAACCTTTTGGAAGCTGTAGGATCTAATGACCTCCATGGATGGATTCTACCCCTAATGGGTGGTGAAAAGACGTAATGCTTTTGAGATAGTGGAACTTTTTGGAAGCTGTAGGATCTGATGACCTCCATGGATGGATTATACCCCTAATGGGTGGTGAAAAGACGTAATGCTGTAGAGATAGTGGAACCTTTTGGAAGCTGTAGGATCGAATGACCTCCATGGATGGATTCTACCCCTAATGGGTGGTGAAAAGTCGTAATGCTTTTGAGATAGTGGAACTTTTTGGAAGCTGTAGGATCTGATGACCTCCATGGATGGACTCTACCCCTAATGGGTGGTGATGGGACATACCGCTGTAAAGATGGTGGAACCTCATGGAAATTAGAATCTGATAACCTCCATGGATGGATTCTACCCCCAATGGGTGTTAAAAAGACGTAATGCTGTAGAGATAGTGGAACCCTTTTGGAAGCTGTAGGATCTGATGACCTCTATTCATGAACGTTTTGTCTGTCTCTTTCAGGAATTGAACTGATCTGTGAGAAGGACATAGACCTGGCAACCCAGGTTCAGGAGTTGTTGGAGTTCCTCCATGAGAAGCAGCATGAACTGGACATGAACGCTGATCAGACGCATAAGCGCCTGGAGCAATGTCTGCAGCTCCGCCACCTCCAGGCTGAGGTTAAGCAGGTAAGTCGAACCCATCTCTCATCTTGAGTGCTCTGTGCCGACTCTCAGAATCCCTTCACAGCCAGTAAACCTAAAATTCTAAATTATCTATGTGACAACACATCTAACAACATGCACAAAGGAGTCCACACAGCTCCTTGTAATAAAGACCGGTAACTGCTGCTCTCTCTCCTTGTGCAAAGTGACTAGTCTTGTCTCCGCCCCCTCCTATTGTTTTCTGCAGGCAGTTTCTAGTAAGTGAAGCCTTCATGACTCCTCCCTCAGCTCTGTGTTCTCCTTGTGCAGGTGAGTTTTGTCTCTGCCCCCCTCTTGTAGTTTTCTGCAGGCAGCCGGTTATAGGTGGAACCTGATGGACCCCGCCCACAGCTCTGCGTTCATGTGCAAGATGACTTGTTTTGTCTCTGCCCCCACCTGTTGTAATTTTATGCAGACAACCTGTAGTGGGTGGAGCCTAATGGGTTCCCCCTACAGCTCTGCTTTCTCTCCTTGTACAGGGTGACAGGTCTGGTCTCCGCCCCCTCCTGTAGTTTTTAGCAGGCAGCCTGTATTGGCTGGAGCCTACAAGGCCCCTCCCACAGCTCTGCTCAGGCTATGTACAGCATAGTGATGATGTCACTGCTACTTTTACTTTTAAGGTAATATCTGGATTTGCAGATAGTGTTTGGTTGACACAAAGTGGATTTTAATTCTTAGTGGATATTTTGTATCTGGAGTTTAGACAAAACATGGGGAAATGTGCGTGTTTTGCATAAACATACTCATTTTTTTTTCTTTCTTATTTTGGCAAGACATACCCGTTAAAATCTGTTTAAGTTGTATTTAGTGGCCCTTTGGGAGCCATAAGGAAAAGCGTCATGTTACAGCACAGAAGAATCTTCTTTGAATGCAAGCAAAGATCTTCTGTTGCTTGTTACAGAGAGTGCCGAGTCGAATATCGTATAACGTGGCTTGAGGATCCAACGTCATCACCTTCAGACTCATTACAGACAATCCATGCCTTCAGGGGCAGAAGTATAATCGTCCCCTCTGTTCTCTATCACAAGACATCAG
>NC_138773.1:327772807-327910388 GCF_965119305.1 Pelophylax lessonae
ATCCCACTAATTAAGTTCACTTTGCGATTATTTTTCTTTATCACGTGCGTATCAACTTGACGCGTTTCATCATTGGAAGCGACGTCAACCAGAAGCGGTTTAGCCTGAGGGGTTGTAGCAGCAGCAGTCCCACTAATTAAGTTCACTTTGCTATTATTTTCACAGCATATATTGTTTTGGCGCGAGGATTTTTTTTCTTTATCACGTGCGTATCAATTTGACGCATTTCGTCATCGGAAGTGACATCATGTAAGCTGTTTACCCTAAGGGGTTGTAGCAGCTGCAATCCCACTAATTAAGTTCACTTTGCGATTATTTTTTACAGCATACATTGTTTTGGCGCGAGTGTTTTTTCTTTATCACGTGCGTATCAACTTGACGCGTTTCGTCATTGGAAGTGACGTCAATCAGAAGCGGTTTACCCTGAGGGGTTGTAGCAGCAGCACTCCCACTAATTAAGTTCACTTTGCTATTATTTTCACAGCGTACATTCTTTTAACGCGAGTATTTTTTTCTTTATCATCGTTCCAAAAGTAACCTGCAGCTCCCTGGAAGGAGAGGGTGGTCTACTAATATCACGGCCAAAGATTGTGAAATTTGGCAATTAGAACAAGTACCCATAGTGCCTTCATCTCCAACCCAAAGATTATCGCAACTGGTTTGTTATTCACCGTGCTCACCACACACTGAATACGCTACATAAATGGTTTTATAGAGAAAGCCCAGATTGCCCTAGATGTGGTAACTCCGCAGCTGATCATCTTGGAGATGCCAGTTTGGAGTGCAAAAAAAAAAAAAAAAATCAGAGGTGATCAAATCCCACCAAAAGAAAGCTCTATTTGTGGGGAAAAAAGGGACATCAATTTTATTTCGGTACAGCGCCGCACAATGGCGCAATTGTCCGTTAATTGCAGTGCCGAATCGCAAAAAAATGGCCTGGTCATTAAGGGGGCAAATCCTTCCGGTCCAGAAGTGGTTAAAAATGGTCCATTTTCTCTTTTTAAATCCAAACAATAAACTTTGAGAATAAAAAACAGAAAGCATATACAAAATATGTACACCCCAAGCCAATATAACATGCCACGGGAATAGCAATATTGCAATACATAAGATAGAAAAAGCCATAACTGTATTAGGTACACCATCCAGACACATATATATGATATATAACATTCTCCCCCTCCCAGAATAACTATGTCACCAACCTTGGTATCTCCACCTCCAACAAAGGACTGGCATGTATCCAGTTCAACCAGCAAGCCCGCCTAGTAGTCTATCCATGACCAGATCCACCAGGGCTAGCCCAGCCATGGTCCCCACATGGTTCAGCCATGGTCCATCCAGCCATGGTCCCCACATGGTCCATCCATCCATGGTCCCCACATGGTCAAGCCATGGCCCATCAAGCCATGGTCTCCACATGGTCCAGACATGGCCCATCAGGTCATGGTCCCCACATGGTCCAGTCATGGTCCATCCAGCCATGGTCTCCACATGGTCCAGCCATGGCCCATCCAGCCATGGTCCCCACATGGCCCAGCCATGGCCCATCCAGCCATGGTCCCCACAACCTCTCAAACTTGTGTGCGTTACCCCTATGTTGATAGATCAGTCTGAGCGTATTGCCTACATTGTTAACCCATTCCTTTACAGTAGGAGGGTTCTCTGAATTACAATGTATCATAATCAATTTGCGAGCTAGAAAGAAGAACCAAGTCATTGCCTCTCTGGCACTCTCTTCTGAGTCATAATCGTCTAGCAAGTTAAGCAGGCATGGTTTTGGATCCAAAGGGATAGAGGTCTGAAATATACCATTAAGAGTGTCCAGCACCCCCCCCCCCTCCAGTAAGTGTGTAGCTTGGGGCATCTCAACAGTAGATAAATCAGATCCCCATGGTCCCCCATGCACCTAGTGCACAGCGGTGGTGGAGATCCAACCCATAGCATGTAGTCTATGGGGAGTATAGTATACCCTCAGTAGAATGTGTCAGCCATTGTGAAAAGTTGAGAGAACAGACCGGCACCCAGTGCTGCGGTTAGAAATCACGGGGCCCCATACAGGCCCCCCCCCCCCCAAAAGTATCAAATTATATTTTTGCTAAAATGCACATGGGGGGCCCAAAACAGCAGGGCCCAGGGGGGGCAGATACTGATCATGGTGAGGCACAAGAGCCGGCAATAAGGCAGTACACCTGGCCCTCCTTCTCGGCCGGTGGCGGGGGCCCCCCTTTTGAACGGATGGGGCCTGGGCCCAGTACAGGAGGGCCGGCTGTACTGCCTTATCAGCAGCCCTGCCGGCACCGCCCGAAGGGCCTCATCCCAGGCTTCCCCGGAAATCGGACCCACATCCCCCTCCTATTTAGCCAGTAGCTTGGGGGGGGGGGGGGGGGTATTTGTTAAGAAAAATTTGAAGCAATACGTTCTAGCATTGAGATATAATCCCCTTAGAAGTAGTCGTCTCTTTGAGCACACCAATGGGGTCGGAGACAAGGACCACTCAGAAGACCCATCAATGGTCCATTTTCTCAGTTTAAATATTTGTTTTCTATTATGGATAAAATTCAGGTTTATGAGATTCGCAGATCATTGCCTTCTGTTTTATGCAGATTTTACACAGCGCCCCAACTTTTTTGGAATTGGGGTTGTACATTATGTGGTAGATTCATGACCAGAATAGGAGAACCCTGCGATGACTGAACAGGTCTGAACTGGAAGATGAAGATCACAAGTCTCTTTCCTTCTCTTCCCCTGTAGATGAGGATTGGTTGTCGCTGTCTGCGGGGTGTCGGGGTGACCTCTGTAGTGTGCGATGTACGGAGCGCAGTGCCAGCGAGGAGGGATTGGACGCCATCCCGCAGAAAGGTGGATGCGAGGGCAGTGGAAACTCTAGAGGACAATGGAGGCCGAAGGACGGGGCGCTCCAGGGAATTCTAGAAATGTTCGGCTCTTTGTTGACTCGCTGAATAATTCTGCTGAAATTGGCTCCTTCAGATCACGCTGTGCCGGGCTGTGTGGCCCCGAGCCAAGGAGAGGCAGAGAATAAACACAGAGCCTTCCGAGACAAAGGAACATCCAACATCGGAACCAGCAGAGTGAGGAGCGGACTGGAGGCTGGAGACTGGAGCAACAGACCCCCCCCCCCCAAATCCAGGCCACCCCTATACACTGCCAGGGTTCAACACCCAACTGGACTAAATTCTCCGAACATTCCAGGTGTGCCAAAACAAAATAGTGTTCAAAGCAGCCACAGCCTGAGCAGAAAAAGCAGCCAGTATGCTGCAGAGAAAGACCCTTGCCCTCTGAATAAGGAAGCAGTGGTCTCTCTGCAGAGGTGCAACACAGTCTGAGCAAAAAAGCCAGTCACCTGTCAGCATACTGCAGAGAAAGACCATTGCTCTCTGGCTAAGGAAGCAGTGGTCTCTCTGCAAAAGGTATGACATAGTCTGAGCAAAAAACAAAAAAAAGCAATCCCCTGCAAGCATGCTGCAGAGAAGACCCTGACTCTCTGAATATAGAAGCAGTGGTCTCTCTGCAGAGCTATAACACAGTCTGAGCAGAAAAGCCTGTCCCCTGCCAGCATGCTGCAGAGGAAGACCCTTGCTCTCTGGAAAAGGAATTAGTTGT
The DNA here is from genome assembly GCF_965119305.1 of Pelophylax lessonae. Taxonomy (NCBI): domain Eukaryota; kingdom Metazoa; phylum Chordata; class Amphibia; order Anura; family Ranidae; genus Pelophylax; species Pelophylax lessonae. The sequence continues at coordinate 327,776,432 of NC_138773.1, forward strand.
CTCTCTGCAAAGGTACAACATAGTCTGAGCAAAAAACAAAAAAAAAACTGTCCCCTGTCAGCATGCTGCAGAGAAGACCCTGACTCTCTGAATAAGGAAGCAGTGGTCTCCCTGTAGAGGCACAACAGTCTCAGCAAAAAAGCCTGTTCCCTGCCAGCATGCTGCAGTGGAAGACCCTTGCTCTTTGGAAAAGGAAGCAGTGGTCTCTCTGCAGAGGTGCAACACAGTCTGAGCAGAAAAGCCAGTCTCCTGCCAGCATGCTGCAGAGGAAGACCCTTGATGAAGAGTGAAATCACTGGTGCACAGAGTTACAAAGTATATATGGACCAGCCAGCAAAAATATAAAAACAACCAATGGTCCGGGTAAAAAAAGTCTCAGTCCATAATGGTTGGGGGGGGGTAATAGGAAAGGCCCGGGACCACCTGCAGGCGGCTATCCTCAGCCCTGTATGGATCAATGGAAGAAAGCAGAAAGGAAGGAAGTGCCAGCTAAGTGTAGTATCCCAATGACGTTTTTAATAAAAAAGGATAAAAAAAACACTCACAGGAAACTCAGGAGGACACAAATCCCTACAGAGGAGCGATAAGAATTCATGTTTCCTGTGAGTGTTTTTAATCCTTTTTTTATTAAAAACATCATTGGGATACTACACTTAGCTGGCGCTTCCTTCCTTTCTGCTTTCTTCCAGAGGAAGACCCTTGCTCTCTGGAAAAGGAAGCAGCGGTCTCTCTGCAGAGGCACAACACAGTCTAGGAAAGAAAAGCCTGTCCTCTGCCAGCATGCTGCATACTAATACCCTTGCTCTCTGAATAAGGAATCAGTGGTCTCTCTGCAGAGGCACAACACAGTTTGAAGAAAAACAACCCCTGCCAGCATTCTGCAGTAAAAGGCCATTGCTTTCTGCCTAAGGAAGCAGTGGTCTCTCTGCAGAGGTACAACAGTCTGAGCAAATAAAAACAAAACAAAAAAACAGTGCCCTGCAAGCATGCTGCAGAGGAAGACCCTTTGCTCTCTGAATAAGGAAGCAGTGGTCTCTCTGCAGAGGTAAGAAAAGGGGAGGGGGAGTTTATGGAGAAAGTAAAATTCCATTTGTTAGGCAGACAGGAAGAGGTGGTAAAGATTTAGGTGGGGGGGGGGGGTTGGGGGGAGTTCATACACCCAGTATTCCAGCTCCCTGCACCTGCTGCCAACTGGGGCCCTGGGGAGGGTAGGGGCCTTGAGCAATTGCTCAGTCTGCCCCCCTCCCATGCTGCCCTGTAGGGATTTGTGACGGTGGAGCGCTCACGTGCCGAGATCCCCGGAGAGAACACAGCTGCCATGCATCATTCCGGAGGAGGATTTCATCTTTTATTAGATTGTTTTATTGCCCTATAAATTATTTTATTGGATCTTTCACAAGTTTCTTGCAGCCAAAACCTGCTGACACATTCAACGGCGTTCACACTGGACTCCTCCCCCTCTGACTCCTCCCCCCTCTGACACATCACATTCGGTGCTGACTTTGTGCTTTCAGACGGACCGACTTCCTATTTCTGGTTCCTCTTTTGACTTTTCTGACAAGTTTGTATTTATTATTAGGTGGACAAAAATTCCCGCCAATAATCCTCCGATCCGTGAACTGCTACAAAATATCCTTCAAGATAAACTGGATACATTCCAAACCAAGATCAATATTTCTATATCTCACACTGATGACAAACGAGGATCAATACATTGTTACATCGACCACCGAGTGTATCAATCAATAATGTCCTGATCTCTGAACAGAAGAGTGAGCGCTCCTCCTCAGATCATTATTTGTTCATCCCAACCTGGATCATAACTAACTGTATACAGTGCCTTGCGAAAGTATTCGGCCCCCTTGAACTTTGCGAACTTTTGCCACATTTCAGGCTTCAAACATAAAGATATAAAACTGTAATTTTTTGTGAAGAATCAACAACAAGTGGGACACAATCATGAAGTGGAACGAAATTTATTGGATATTTCAAACTTTAACAAATAAAAAACTGAAAAATTGGGCGTGCAAAATTATTCAGCCCCCTTAAGTTAATACTTTGTAGCGCCACCTGTTGCTGCGATTACAGCTGTAAGTCGCTTGGGGTATGTCTCTATCAGTTTTGCACATCGAGAGACTGAAATTTTTGCCCATTCCTCCTTGCAAAACAGCTCGAGCTCAGTGAGGTTGGATGGAGAGCGTTTGTGAACAGCAGTTTTCAGTTCTTTCCACAGATTCTCGATTGGATTCAGGTCTGGACTTTGACTTGGCCATTCTAACACCTGGATATGTTTATTTGTGAACCATTCCATTGTAGATTTTGCTTTATGTTTTGGATCATTGTCTTGTTGGAAGACAAATCTCCGTCCCAGTCTCAGGTCTTTTGCAGACTCCATCAGGTTTTCTTCCAGAATGGTCCTGTATTTGGCTCCATCCATCTTCCCATCAATTTTAACCATCTTCCCTGTCCCTGCTGAAGAAAAGCAGGCCCAAACCATGATGCTGCCACCACCATGTTTCACAGTGGGGATGGTGTGTTCAGGGTGATGAGCTGTGTTACTTTTACGCCAAACATAACGTCTTACATTGTTGCCAAAAAGTTTGATTTTGGTTTCATCTGAGCAGAGCTCCTTCTTCCACATGTTTGGTGTCTCCCAGGTGGCTTGTGGCAAACTTTAAACGACACTTTTTATGGATATCTTTAAGAAATGGCTTTCTTCTTGCCACTCTTCCATAAAGGGCAGATTTGTGCAGTATACGACTGATTGTTGTCCTATGGACAGAGTCTCCCACCTCAGCTGTAGATCTCTGCAGTTCATCCAGAGTGATCATTGGCCTCTTGGCTGCATCTCTGATCAGTCTTCTCCTTGTATGAGCTGAAAGTTTAGAGGGACGGCCAGGTCTTCGTAGATTTGCAGTGGTCTGATACTCCTTCCATTTCAATATTATCGCTTGCACAGTGCTCCTTGGGATGTTTAAAGCTTGGGAAATCTTTTTGTATCCAAATTCGGCCTTAAACTTCTCCACAACAGTATCTCGGACCTGCCTGGTGTGTTCCTTGTTCTTCATGATGCTCTCTGCGCTTTAAACGGACCTCTGAGACTATCACAGTGCAGGTGCATTTATACAGAGACTTGATTACACACAGGTGGATTCTATTTATCATCATTAGTCATTTAGGTCAACATTGGATCATTCAGAGATCCTCACTGAACTTCTGGAGAGAGTTTGCTGCACTGAAAGTAAAGGGGCTGAATAATTTTGCACGCCCAATTTTCAGTTTTTTATTTGTTAAAGTTTGAAATATCCAATAAATTTCGTTCCACTTCATGATTGTGTCCCCACTTGTTGTTGATTCTTCACAAAAAATTACAGTTTTATATCTTTATGTTTGAAGCCTGAAATGTGGCAAAAGGTCGCAAAGTTCAAGGGGGCCAAATACTTTCGCAATGCACTTTATCTTTTGCTTTTTAATTGAAACATGAATTACTGTAGATATGCAAAGCTTACTTTCACACCTGCTTTAGCTTGCGATTATAATTAGCCTATGTCTAGTCCTAGCTTCTCGGAATAATGTTGATTCTGGTCAGATATGTTATAGATGTGTTATTTTTCTTGACGTATGTAAGATGCTCTGGAGATAAGATAAGTATAAATTGTCTGTTTGACTTTCAATAAATTGCAATCATAATCCAACCATAACCGATTAGTGTTGGTGTTCTGATTATCCGATTGATCAAAGAAGTTCATACACACCCAGAAACGGAACCAGACCTGAACCCTTACATTATTAATTGATGGACCGATTATTGAATTATTGGATTTAACATTGTATCATTTTAGGTATAAAGACTGGCAACATCCCTAGTCCCCCCCCCCCCCCCGCCCCAATCAAATGAGGGTATTGAATTTCCTCCCAGAGTTCAGCCCCCCCTTCTGTCATTGACACTCACCCGGTGCAGGGGTTGTTCTGATATTTGGGGGCCGTATAGGAGAACGGGGAGACGTTTTTGTCTACGAAAGTCCCGAATCCCAGCCGGAAGTTGCTGGTGAGTTTGGCCATCTCCTCGGCCAGACGCGTCCCCAGATTCCGGATATTCTCCAGATCGTCTTTCATGGACAAAGATAAATCCATCAGGTAGTAGAGATCCACCGGGTAATCCTCCACCTGTCTCACCTGTACCTTAAAGGAGGCCGCCGCACCTGGGAGGAGGAGGAGAGTGGAGCCGTGAACCTCAGGAGGCCAAAAAATTAAATCCAAAATAAAAAATCACTTCATTGGGTGATGAGATTTATTAGTATTGTGTGCTTTCCTGCAGTGACCACCTGGCTCTGGACTACCCAACCTCACACAGCCAGCTTTGTAACTGGGGTGGTGGAGGACATAAGGGAAGACTTATTTTGCTTAGTCCAGGAAAGCATTAAAGGGTCACTCCATGTGCCCATAATGAGGGGTTCCCCACCATCCCTGTGCTGAGTTCCTGGGTCTGTACACCTGCTGTGCCCATTATGAGGGGTTCCCCACCATCCCTGTGCTGAGTTCCCGGGTCTGTACACCCACTGTGCCCATTATGAGGGGTTCCCACCACCCCTGTGCTGAATTCCTGGGTCTGTACACCTGCTGTGCCCATTATGAGGGGTTCCCACCATCCCTGTGCTGAGTTCCCGGGTCTGTACCCCCACTGTGCCCATTATGAGGGGTTCCCATCATCCCTGTGCTGAGTTCCCGGGTCTGTACCCCCGCTGTGCCCATTATGAGGGGTTCCCACCATCCCTGTGCTGAGTTCCCGGGTCTGTACACCTGCTGTGCCCATTATGAGGGGTTCCCACCATCCCTGTGCTGAGTTCCCGGGTCTGTACACCTGCTGTGCCCAATATGAGGGGTTCCCATCATCTTTGCTGAATTTATATTATGGAGAATACAGTAACTACAACCTCAACATCTCTGATCAGGATATTATTGTAGGTGGAGCACTTTTATTAATGACATATCGTTGGTCAGGCAGGTAATGGGTCAGAGGTCACGGGGTTATCTATTGGATAAGGATAATTTCTCAGATATTCTATGTTGTGTGGAGTGTCGGTCCAATCACTGTAGGTCGGTATGGAGTGTCGGTCCAATCACTGTAGGTCGGTGCGGAGTGTCGGTCCAATCACTGTAGGTCGGTGCGGAGTGTCGGTCCAATCACTGTAGGTCGGTGTGGAGTGTCGGTCCAATCACTGTAGGTCGGTGCGGAGTGTCGGTCCAATCACTGTAGGTCGGTGTGGAGTGTCGGTCCAATCACTGTAGGTCGGTGTGGAGTGTCGGTCCAATCACTGTAGGTCGGTGTGGAGTGTCGGTCCAATCACTGTAGGTCGGTGCGGAGGGTCGGTCCAATCACTGTAGGTCGGTGCGAAGGGTCACTCACCTGGTCGCAGGGACATGGAGAGGCTCTGCGGGGTGACCTGGATGATGTCGGACTGGGATGATCCGGAGCCTTTGCTGCTGAGGGGGAGCTTCTTGGTCACACGGACTCTGCTGTGGGGACCCTCGATATATTCCGCCCCGCACCCCTTCCCGAGGAGATTCTCCATCAGGTCACAGCGCGACACCACCGACTGCGAGACGCCAAATGTCTACCGGGAGGGGGAGAAAAATTCACATTGGATTATTACACTTCTATTGGCAGCATCATCTCCATAAATATTACATTGTTACTGCTGAGAGAGCAAAGGATCCTTATTATACGGATTATACACTGCACTGTCCACTGCTTCCTGTGCAGACCAGAAGTTCAGGGAAGCGGCACAGAGAGCCGGAGCCAGCAGCATGGAAAGATGTAAACTGCGAGTGCGGGGGAGGAATTATAACAAAACATTTACTGGGGGATGTTTATTTTATTGTAATACATGTTAGCGGGGGTTTAATACTACACATAACAGAGGAGGTGACGGTTATATGAGCTGCACTGATCCAGAAGGTAAAACAAATGAATTCAAATATCAACAAATGTGTACAATTCTTCACTATGGGGTTCAATAAACTAAAATACACCACTAATCACAGCAGCCAATGAAATCTTCCCATAGCCTCATAGGTGGGGTCTATAGTCCCTATGGCTTGTAGGTGAATCCCTTCACAAGGCTCTCTATGGGCAGACTCTCTACACACACACATATATATACACTCTATATGCAGGCTCTCTATGTGTGCAGACGCTAGGGCAGGCTATAGACTTCCAGACTATATGAAAGGCTTATATATATATATATATATATATATATATATATATATATATATATATATACACATATACATACACATATATACATATACATACACACACACACACAGATTGCCTATGTGCAGGCTCTCTATAGGCAGACTCTCACTATCTGCATACTCCACGTGCAGGCTCTATATTTACAGGCGCTCTATGTGCAGGCTCCCCCTCTGCGCAGGCTCTCTTAAGGTGCAGGCGCTCACTCTCTATGCGCAGGCTCCCTCTATGCACAGGCTCTCTCTATGTGCCGTCTCCCTCTCTACATCCTGCCTCCCTCTATGCGCAGGCTCTCTCGCTATATGCAAGCTCTCTCTCTCTCTCTCTATGGGCAGGCTCCCTTTATCTATGCGCAAGCTCTTTATCTGCAGGCTCCCTCTCTCTATGCGCAGGCTCTCTAGGTGCAGGCTCTCTTTATCAATGCGCAGGCTCTCTCTCTCTCTATATATAAGTAGGCTCTCTCTATGCCCAGGCTCCTTCTATGCGCAGGCTCTCTTTATCAATGCGCAGGCTCTCTAGATGCAGGCTCCCTCTCTCTATGCCCAGGCTCCCTCTCTCTATGCGCAGGCTCTCTAGGTGCAGGCTCTCTTTATCAATGCGCAGGCTCTCTAGATGCAGGCTCCCTCGCTCTATGAGCAGGCTCCCTCTATGCACAGGCTCCCTCTCTCTATGCGCAGGCTCTCTAGGTGCAGGCTCTCTTTATCAATGCGCAGGCTCTCTAGGTGCAGCATGGAATTTGTTGTAAAGCGTCCCAGTGCAGAATCTTCTTCTGTATGAAGGACGAGGTCATTGCGAAGCCACCACAACACCAGCCAGAGGAAAGGCAGGAAGAGGAGCGGTGGATCGGTGACTCGCTACTTCCAAAATAAATCTGTGTGAGATCATTCACCGCCAATCAATCCAACACAGGGAAAGCGAAGGACGGAGCACAGAGAACTGCTGATCCCATGGGGGGGAGATAGAAGAACGCAGACTATATAGGTGTATATATATATATATACAGACTATAAATAGAAGGAAATGTTTATATTTATCAGGTTATTGGAATGTAAACATTGAGGGGAAATGTTGGAGATTATTTTGTATCGGATTTTCTAATAAATAAATACAAGAAATAAAAATAAACATTGCAGCCCAACTTTAACCCCTTCCCACCCAGCGCCAGAGTCCCTTTAACAGGGTCTGTACGCCTGGGGGCAGGAAGGATCAGCCAATCATGTGGTCATTACGATTGGCTGCCACAGCAGTCACATGATCAGGAATCGGTCCCGCCAGCTCCCAACCATTAGTGAGGACTGAGAGGGGTCACAGTGCTGGGAGCTCGCAGCGTACGCACTCTAAGCGCAGGAAGCTCCGCCTCCAATAGACGCATGTGTGCGGTGTGTAGGCGTTAAAGCCGACCCTCTTTGCCGGCGCACATATGCGTTACGCCGGTGGCAACAGGTTAACCCAATGCGACTTTTTAGAGTGGATCTAAACCTGAACTTGGAAACAATAAAAAGCTTTTGGCTTTAGATTCACTTTAAAGTAGATATAAACCCCTAACAAGGATTTGTGTTCTGTGCGCCATGTATCATACGTAACTGTCACTTTAAATTTTTTTTTTTTTTTTTTAAATCCTTGTTTCCACCTTCTGTTCCATCTCACTGCTGCTGCTCTCCTGCAGCCTCTTTGCAGCCACTTCCTTTCTACCTGCACTCCAATGATGGCTGTGTGGCATTTCTCAGGGCGGGTTTCCTGATTGTGACAATAGGGGTCCTTACCCGCGTAATGTCATCAGAAACCCATGGGACAACACAGGGGGTGTAACTGGAAGACAGGGACCGAGCGTTGTCACCGTAACAGGAAGTGACTGAACAAGGACCTCCATGGCGGGATCATTGGATATTACGGTAATATATAAGGTTGTAGTGCATCGGGGAAGGTCAATACCCCAGAACTTATATGAGATATAATATGAGAGGACATTTTCTCTTCCTATATACAATGCCTTTCATAATGGATGATCTAAACGATTATGGAGTTCCAGTGATCCATAGTTTTGGGGGGGGGGGGGGCGGCATTGGCAATGACACCACAGGCTGGGCTCACATTTCCTTTATAATAAAGAAGGTCCAAGCTTTGCCTGTTGTGTGGCTCCCTTCCTATACCCAGCTGGGGGAGGGGCGGGGGAAGGGTGATCAGTACAAGGCCAACATGTGGTCTCCAGTTTTGGAGGTGAAGTGTCATTGTCACATCTCCTTCCTTTCATTGACACATCAATGTTATTTTCCAATGGAGGTCTCCTCCGCTGGAACTGGAGGTCCCCTCTGATGAACCCTGCAAGTTTCCTCCGCTGGATACTGGAGGACCCCTCCAGTGAATCCTGCAGGTCCCCTCCAGTGAATCCAGCAGGTCCCCTCCAGTGAATCCTGCAGGTCCCCTCCAGTGAATCCTGCAGGTCCCCTCCAGTGAATCCTGCAGGTCCCCTCCAGTGAATCCTGCAGGTCCCTTCCAGTGAATCCTGCAGGTCCCCTCCAGTGAATCCAGCAGGTCCCCTCCGATTAATCCTGCAGGTCCCCTCCAGTGAACCCTGCAGGTCCCCTCCAGTGAATCCTGCAGTTCCCTTCCGCTGGATACTGGAGGTCCCCTCTGATGAACCCTGCAGTTCTCCTCTGCTGGATACTGGGGGTCTCCTCCGCTGAACCCTAGGGGTCCTCCTCGCTGAACCCTGGGGGTCTCCTCCGCTGAACCCTGGGGGTCTCCTCCGCTGGATACTGGAGGCCCCCTCTGATGAACCCTGCAGGTCTCCTCCACTGAACCCTGGGGGTCTCCTCCACTGAACCCTGGGGGTCTTGGAGGAGACCGGATTCCTTTATAAAGTCCACATAGCTGCAGATAGAAGATGAAGTTCCTAAAATAGACCGGATCTCCAGGATGGATCCCTCTTCACTACTGCCGGCACATCTAATTGCAGCCGAGATCATAGACGATCGGACAAACACTCCACCCAATGAGACGATTGCTATGTGAATGGCAGCCTGGGGTCTGCAGATGGGATTTATCGGGGAGACCGGAGCACAGCAAACCAAGACCAATCACCGACCAATCTCATCCTGAATACGCCGACCTTCACCCCAACACAACACATTCCATTCCTGTCATCTGAAGTCCGATGTTTATCGGGGAGATCGCTCAGCACATGGGACATCTATAGAGACATTCCGATCGATGTCTAAGGATATACACAGAGATTTCCGGGGTACATTGTATCCAAAGCAACAAGAAAATTCCTGCATTTCCACCAACCGCACATCCCATAATGAGAGACGGCGGAGAACGTTTCCTGCTACTGACATCACCATGGAAACCGGGGGAACATGTGTGCACCGCGACCGCAACCAGAGCCTCCGACATCAACCACAAGTCACATCTGTGGGGTGAACACTGCAAACATCGCAACTTCTGCCGCATTCCCACCGCACACTGCGAGCACACAGAGTTTTGGGAGAACACAACTACCAGACACAGAGTTCAGGGAGAACACACCTACCAGACACAGAGTTCAGGGAGAACACACCTACCAGACACAGAGTTCAGGGAGAACACACCTACCACACACAGAGTTCAGGGAGAACACACCTACCAGACACCGCACACAGAGTTCAGGGAGAACACAACTACCAGACACCGCACACAGAGTTCAGGGAGAACACACCTACCAGACACAGAGTTCAGGGAGAACACACCTACCAGACACAGAGTTCAGGGAGAACACACCTACCAGACACAGAGTTCAGGGAGAACACACCTACCACACACAGAGTTCAGGGAGAACACAACTACCAGACACAGAGTTCAGGGAGAACACACCTACCAGACACAGATATTCTGGCTCAGCAGGATAACATTTTGCAGGGCAGAGGGGCGCTGGCGGGGATGACATCTGTGGGGTGTAGAGGTGACCTCAGCCCTCTCACTATAGAAGGAAATACGGCTCAGCAATGTTCTGCCTGCAGGCACTCCGCACCGGGAAATGGAGTTCAGGAAGACACCGACATCCTGATATACATTATATATACACACACACATATATACTGTACACAGTGCCTTAAAGTATTCACACCCCTTGAAATTTCCCACACTTTCTCATGTTACAACCAAAAACGTAAATGTATTTTATTGGGATTTTATGTGATAGACCGACACAAAGTGGCCATAATTGTGAAGTGGAAGGAAAATGATAAATGATACAAATAAATCTGTGAAAAGTGTGACTGCATTTGTATTCACCCCCCCGGAGTCAATACTTTGTAGAACCGCCTTTCCCTGCAATTACAGCTGCAAGTCTTTTTGGGGATGTCTCTACCAGCTTTGCACATCTAGAGAGGACATTTCTGCCCATTCTTCTCTGCAGAATATCTCATCTCTGTCAGATTGGATGGAGAGCGTCTGTGAGCAGCAATTTTCAAGTCTTGCCACAGATTCTCAATGTGATTTAGGTCTGGGCTGTGACTGGACCATTCTAACACATGAATACGCTTTGATGTAAACCATTCCATTGTAGCTCTGGCTGGATGTTTCCGGTCGTTGTCCTGCTGGAAGGGGAACCTCCGTCCCAGTCTCAAGTCTTTTCTTCTAAGATTTCCCTGTATTTGGCTCCATCCATCTTCCCATCAACTCTGACCAGCTTCCCTGTCCCTGCTGAAGAAAAGATCCCCACAACATGATGCTGCCACCACCATGTTTCACAGTGGGTAACATGGTGTGATCAGGGTGATGTGCAGTGTTAGTTTTCCCCCACACAGAGCGTTTTGCTTTTAGGGCAAAAAGTTGAATTTTGGTCTCCTCTGAGCAGAGCTCCTTCTTCCACATGTTTGCTGTGTCCCCCACTTTATTAAAGTGACCCACATTTTTGGGTGGATAGTCAGGCATTTCTCCACTTTTCTTCAGTCACAGCTTACTTTGAATGAAAGCAAAATCTCGAGGCTTCTGGGAGAATTATATTATATAATTTACATATTTAAATTATATAATTTATTAAATGATCTATCAATGTAACCCCCGTTCCTGAGCGGACGCTATAATCCAGCGTTTCTCTATAGTCGAGGATCCCTTTAACCCCTGGGTCACACCTATTCATTTCCAAAAACGCACAGCAGTCCATCTTACACAGTTTCCTATGGATCTTGTTCACATCGGTGCGTTTGGTCAGCGCTTCGCCAGTCATGGCTTCCCTTAAACAGCAGGAACTTATCTTGAGATCCCGGGGAGAATTAGAAATTCTTAGGGCAATGTGTATTGTGCAGTAACCATAACGACCGGATTTCAGTTCATTCTTCTGAGTGAAATGTTTCTTTGATGGAAGTAACTCGCCTTCCTGGGTGGACGCCATAGGTCGGCGCTTGGCCCCCGCTCTTTAGTCATTACCGATGCTTTTTTGGAAAGGGTCAGGGACTTCTTTCCCTGCAGCAGATTGCATTTTGCGTGTAATAGACTTCAATAGACCTGCACCAAAAATGCAAGTTATGCTTTTTTGATGCGTTTTTTTTTTTCCACTAATAGGAAAATATGACGGTTCTGTTCATGTATTGCGACTTTGATTGTACTTGAGTGCCAGAGAGTATGCAGTCACATCAAAGTAGCGCAGGAACCATTATGTGTCCAAAGCTGCATGTCAGAGACAGAGCCAGGGGCCAGAGACAGAGCCAGGGGCCAGAGACAGTGCTAGGGGCCAGAGACAGTGCTAGGGGCCAGAGACAGTGCTAGGGGCCAGAGACAGTGCTAGGGGCCAGAGACAGTGCTAGGGGCCAGAGACAGAGCCAGGGGCCAGAGACAGAGCCAGGGGCCAGAGACAGAGCCAGGGGCCAGAGACAGAGCCAGGGGCCAGAGACAGAGCCAGGGGCCAGAGACAGAGCCAGGGGCCAGAGACAGAGCCAGGGCCAGAGACAGAGCCAGGGGCCAGAGACAGAGCTAGGGCCCAGAGACAGAGCTAGGGCCCAGAGACAGAGCTAGGGCCCAGAGACAGAGCTAGGGCCCAGAGACAGAGCTAGGGCCCAGAGACAGAGCTAGGGCCCAGAGACAGAGCTAGGGCCCAGAGACAGAGCTAGGGCCAGAGACAGGGCTAGGGCCAGAGACAGAGCCAGGGGCCAGAGACAGAGCCGGGGCCAGAGACAGAGCCTGGGCCAGAGACAGAGCCTGGGCCAGAGACAGAGCCTGGGCCAGAGACAGAGCCTGGGCCAGAGACAGAGCCTGGGCCAGAGACAGAGCCAGGGCCAGAGACAGGGCTAGGGCCAGAGACAGGGCCAGAGACAGGGCCAGAGACAGGGCCAGAGACAGAGCCAGGGCCAGGGACAGGGCCAGGGACAGAGCCAGGGCCAGGGACAGAGCCAGGGCCAGAGACAGAGCCAGAGCCAGGGCCAGAGACAGAGCTAGGGCCAGAGACAGAGCCAGGGCCAGAGACAGAGACAGGGCCAGAGACAGAGCCAGGGCCAGAGACAGACCTAGGGCCAGAGACAGACCTAGGGCCAGAGACAGAGCCAGGGGCCAAAGACAGAGCCAGGGGCCAAAGACAGAGCCAGGGGCCAAAGACAGAGCCAGGGCCAGAGACAGAGCCAGAGCTAGGGCCAGAGACAGAGCCAGGGCCAGGGTCAGAGACAGAGCCAGGGTCAGGGTCAGAGACAGAGCCAGGGTCAGAGACAGAGCCAGGGTCAGAGACAGAGCCAGGGTCAGAGACAGAGCCAGGGATCGATTTTATTCCCACCTGAATTGCAGATTCCTTGTATTTCCTCAGTCAGACATTTCCTCCACGGAGGATGAAGAGATACAAATGTAACTTTTTTTTCTTACAGAGAAAATGCAGCACAGGGGGCGGAGTCTAAGGATCCGTTGACACTATACAGGTGCAATGGAGCGCGGGTCACATGTAGGGCAGATCATTCATTTCCAAAGGCCGCCCCACACATGAGAAACTCACAAAAACTCACACACACACATACACAGGGCGGCGCACACACACACAGGACACACACACGTATCCTTCCACATACAGAAGATCCATATAAAGGGCACATTGTAGCGAGTACAGAAGAGGAGAGGATCGGGGGAAGGGTCACTTATGAAATGTGTGAAGAGAACATCTGGAAGGAAGCCCGGCTTCCATCGCTCACAGGACTCCAGCCGGCAGGAGAGCGCTCAGCTGTGCCGCTCATATAATGGAAAACAGATTCTCCATAAAATGTAAACAGAGATCCCCGATCCCCCCGACGGGAATTCCGCTCCATCTCCAGACACAGCGCAACACATTCCGACCAATCACAGCCCCCGACATCAGAATAATGACAATAAAGGAGAACTCCGACCCCCCCCTTCAGTCTTGCACAGTTGTAGCGGCTCCTCTCCTGGACTGACAAGTCTTCCTCTGATTTCACTGCACACTGCGAGCTTCTCATAATGTGCATCAGAAGCTGCAGCCAGTGAGACGGAGCCCTCCTCATTTCCTGGCTGGAGGACGCCCGGCATCATTTAGCTCTTTCCTCTCCAACCTTTTCACACTTACTGTGTACTTTCCCGTAGAATGAGATAATTTCACATTAAGGAAGGCGGAGGTGGAGTATTACTAGTCTGCTGCAGATTTGGGAGCCCAGACCTGTCCTGTGATTGAATGACAGTGCGGAGACCCCCTCCCCCCCCCCCAGCACCTCTCTGTACAATCCTATCCCGGGGGGGTCCTGACTTTCCTTGTTTGTTGAGTAAACTGAGCGCTGCGTTTGCTTTATGTTGGAGATACACAGATCAGTGGGATGGGCCGACATAGGACCAATCAGATCTCTGGGCCCCGGGGCCCCAGCAGAGAGTAGAGAGAAGGTTGGGGGACTTACCTCCTGGGAGCACCAGGCACAGGAGGGGTGGAGGAGGAGGCAGTCCTGGCATGATGTGACGCTGATGGTACGGCCGGAGCACACATTGGCACCTGAGAGAGAGAGAAAGGGGGGCAATCAGATTGGGCGAGGAGTGCTGGACACCCTCCTGGGGGGTCTGTGTGTACTGATAGGGTTACCTACTGACTAAACTGCCCAAATCCCCTCCCTCAGCACTGTCCAATAGTACTGCCCCCCCCCCCAACACAGAGGGCACTGCCCCTCTAACACTGGGCAGTGGCTCTGCCCCCTCCAGGGCTATTTGATGGCACTGCCCCCCCCCCAGGATTATTTGATGGCACTGCCCTCCACCCCCCCCAGGACTGTGTGATGGCACTGCCCTCCACCCCCCCAGGACTATTTGATGGCGCTGCTCCCCCTACCCCCCCAGGACTGTGTGATGGCACTGCCCTACACCACCCCCCCCCAGGACTATTTGATGGCACTGCTCCTCCTACCCCCCCAGGACTGTGTGATGGCACTGCTCCCCCTACCCCCCCCCCCCAGGACTGTGTGATGGCACTGCCCTCCACCCCCCCCAGGACTATTTGATGGCGCTGCTCCCCTACCCCCCCAGGACTGTGTGATGACACTGCTCCCCCTACCCCCCCCTACCCCCCCCCCAGGACTGTGTGATGGCACTGCCCTCCACCCCCCCAGGACTATTTGATGGCACTGCTCCCCCTACCCTCCAGGACTGTGTGATGGCACTGCCCTCCAACCCCCCCCACGACTATTTGATGGCACTGCTCCCCCTACACCCCCAGGACTGTGTGATGGCACTGCCCTCCACCCCCCCCCCCCCAGGGACTGTGTGATGGCACTGCCCTCCACCACCCCCCCAGGACTGTGTGATGGCACTGCCCTCCACCACCCCCCCCAGGACTATTTGATGGCACTGCTGCCCCTACCCCCCCAGGACTGTGTGATGGCACTGCTCCCCCTACCCCCCCCCCAGGACTGTGTGATGGCACTGCCCTCCTGTTTCTACCCCATAACTGTTTGATGGCACTGCCACCCCCCACTCAGTACTGTCTGATCCCCCCCACCCACCTTCCCCAGTGCCATTGGACTGTTTCCCCCCATACTGCCCCAGGGCACTGGCCTCCAAACACTAATGGCTGTGTGATATCAGTGCCCCCAACACCCCCACCCCCTCCCCGTTACCCATGGATGCTGTCCAATGGCTCCTCCCAAACATGGTCCTATGATACTGTCACCCCCCCTGCAGGACTGACCAATAGCTGTGCACCCCCCCCCCCCATCAACACTGAAGACTGTGTGACATCACTGCTCCCCCTTACCTACCAACACTGTCCAATGGCTCCCCCCAAACATTTTCCTATAATACTGTTATACCCCCCCCCCCCACAGGACTGTGCAAAAGCTCTGCCCCCAAACACTGTCCAATGGCTCTGTTCCCCCCAGGACTGTGTGATATCACTGCCCCCCCCCCTTACCCACCAAGGTTGTCCAATGGCTCCCCCTAAACATTGTCCTATAATATTGTTAGCCCCCCCTCCCCCCACAGGACTGTCCAAAATCTCTGACCCCCAAACACTGTCCAATGGCTCCCCTCAAACACTGTCCTATGATACTGGTGTCCCCTCTCCCCCCTACCCCACAGGATTCTCCAACAGCTCTGCCCCCCCCCCCCCCCCAAAAAAAAAAAAAAAAAAAAAAAATCTGAGATTGTCAGGGAGAAGGCGCTGTCATAGCTATGGGGGGGGGGGGGGGGGAGAATTATTCCCTATCCTAGTACAATAGGGAAGATATATACAAAAATCGCAGCGCTCATAAAGACAATAAAATCCCAATTACAGGTATAGAGATATTCAATGGCAGCACACCACCGATCTTCATACAAAACAGTGGAACGTTCCAGAGCCACGCAGGACCCCCCCCTCCCCCCCCTTCATCAGGTGTGTGCCGATATCCAGGACGGTGTGCCATGGGAATATCAATTATACTTTATAATATCCCAATGATGGGATATAATTGATAAATGTAATTATATTCTATATCCAGTCATTGGGATTTTATGCACTTTATTGTCTTTATGAGCGCTGCAGATTTTGTATAGAGGATTATTTAGTATACAGTAAACCCCCCTCCATGGCGGGGGTTACGTTTCCGGACCCACCCGCGATAAAGTGAAAACCCGCGAAATAGAAAAACCCGATTAAAATACATTGTAGGCGTGATTTATACTGTCACTGTACTCTGAAAAGCATTTTAAGGTCTTTAGTGCCGGTTCACATTTCTGCGATGCGGGAAAGCTGATAATATACAGCGTGTTCCCGCATCGCATCCGCACCCCTGCCAGTTCACACTGCCATCTGCGATACGCAGGGGGTGTCAATTAAAAGTTAACGACACCCCCAGTCGCGGTCACATATCGCAGTGCGATCTGCAAGTTCGCACAGAATCGGATCGCACTATTGTGAACCACCATGCCATCCGATTCTGCTGCGGATAAAAAAAAAGGGTCCTGTGCGTGTTAAGTGCGATTGTGGTGCGAATTCAGCCGTACAAAGTGTATGCACCGCACAGAGATTGCATGTCATTTTAGGAGCAGTGCACTCCGAATCACATGAGATCTCTGTGATCGCACAAATGTGAACCGGGGGCTCAAAGTCGCCCGATTCTGAGGCCGCCCCCCTACAGCGGGACTTGCAAACGACTTCTTTAACCACTTGCCGACCGCCGCACGACTATCTACGTCGGCGGTCAGCCCCTCACAGGCAAACTAACGTAGGGCTACGTTGCTTGCTTGTGAGGGTCTAGGGAGCAAGCGCGCGCCCCCGGAGGCGCGCTCCCGCGCGGTCACGGACCCCCCTACGCGTGTGACCAGCGGACCCGATGTCCGCCGGCCACTCGGCGATCGGCGGGGGAGAGGGAGAAAGTGAGGCAGCTTGTGTAAACAAGCCACCTGTCATTCTCCTCGGTGTAAAAACACTGATAAAACGGATCTACTATGTAGATCCATTGATCAGTGTCCTTACAGCTCAAGCCACAGCCAATCACAGTAGAAAGCACGCCCCTAGGGATACACACAGCCCCTCCCTCCCAAATAAAGTTAACCCCTTCACTACCAGTGTCATTTTACAGTAACAGTGCATATATATAGCACTGATTACTGTAGAAATGTCACTGGTAACCCCAAAAGTGTCAAAAATGTCAGTCAAGGGTCCGATCTGTCCGCCGCAATGTCGCAGTACCGCAAAAAAAAAAATCGCAGATCGCCGCCATTACGCGTTAAAAAAAAAAAACAACAAAAATGACAAAAATCTTTCCCTTTGTTAGTAAACGCGATAACTTTTGCGCAAACCAATCAAAATACGCTTTTTGCAATTTTTTTTTACCAAACATATGTAGCAGAAAACAAATTGGCCGAAAATGTTAAAAAATTTTGATTTTTACATTTTTTTGGGGGGGAATTTCATGTAAAAAAAATGTGAAAAATATTGTTATTTTTGCAAAATTGATGCTCTTTTTTTGTTTATAGCGCATGATCAAAAAAAATCGCACAGGTGATCAAATACCGCCAAAAGAAAGCTCTGTTTGTGGGAAAAAAAGGACGTCAAATTCGTTTAGGTACAGCGTCGCACGACCGTGCAATTGTCCGTTAAAGTCACGCAGTAAAAAAATCGCAAAAAAACCCCTGGTCCTTTAGCAGCCAAATCCTCCGGGGCTTAAGTGGTTAAAAGTTAACGACACCCCCAGTCGCGGTCACATATCGCAGTGCGATCTGCAAGTTCGCACAGAATCGGATCGCACTATTGTGAACCACCATGCCATCCGATTCTGCTGTGGATAAAAAAAAAGGGTCCTGTGCGTGTTAAGTGCGATTGTGGTGCGAATTCAGCCGTACAAAGTGTATGCACCGCACAGAGATTGCATGTCATTTTAGGAGCAGTGCACTCCGAATCACATGAGATCTCTGTGATCGCACAAATGTGAACCGGGGGCTCAAAGTCGCCCGATTCTGAGGCCACCCCCCTACAGTGGGACTTGCAAACGACTTCTTTACCACTTGCCGACCGCCGCACGACTATCTACATCGGCGGTCAGCCCCTCACAGGCAAACTAACGTAGGGCTACGTCGCTTGCTTGTGAGGGTCTAGGGAGCGAGCGTGCGCCCCCGGAGGCGCGCTCCCGCGCGGTCACGGACCCCCCTACGCGTGTGACCAGCGGACCCGATGTCCGCCGGCCACTCTGCGATCGGCGGGGGAGAGGGAGAAAGGCAGGCAGCTTGTGTAAACAAGCCACCTGTCATTCTCCTCGCTGCAAAGACACTGATCACATGGATCTACTATGTAGATCCATTGATCAGTGTCCTTACAGCTCAAGCCACAGCCAATCACAGTAGAAAGCACGCCCCTAGGGATACACACAGCCCCTCCCTCCCAAATAAAGTTAACCCCTTCACTACCAGTGTCATTTTACAGTAACAGTGCATATATATAGCACTGATTAATGTAGTAATGTCACTGGTAACCCCAAAAGTGTCAAAAATGTCAGTCAAGGGTCCGATCTGTCCGCCGCAATGTCGCAGTACCGCAAAAAAAAAAATCGCAGATCGCCGCCATTACGCGTTAAAAAAAAAAAACAACAAAAATGACAAAAATCTTTCCCTTTGTTAGTAAACGCGATAACTTTTGCGCAAACCAATCAAAATACGCTTTTTGCGATTTTTTTTACCAAACATATGTAGCAGAAAACAAATTGGCCGAAAATGTTAAAAAATTTTGATTTTTACATTTTTTTGGGGGGGAATTTCATGTAAAAAAAATGTGAAAAATATTGTTATTTTTGCAAAATTGATGCTCTTTTTTTGTTTATAGCGCGTGATCAAAAAAATCGCACAGGTGATCAAATACCGCCAAAAGAAAGCTCTGTTTGTGGGAAAAAAAAGACGCCAAATTCGTTTGGGTACAGCGTCGCACGACCGCGCAATTGTCCGTTAAAGTCACGCAGTAAAAAAAATCGCAAAAAAACCCCTGGTCCTTTAGCAGCCAAATCCTCCGGGGCTTAAGTGGTTAAAAGTTAACGACACCCCCAGTCGCGGTCACATATCGCAGTGCGATCTGCAAGTTCGCACAGAATCGGATCGCACTATTGTGAACCACCATGCCATCCGATTCTGCTGCGGATAAAAAAAAGGGTCATGTGCGTGTTAAGTGCGATTGTGGTGCGAATTCAGCCGTACAAAGTGTATGCACCGCACAGAGATTGCATGTCATTTTAGGAGCAGTGCGCTGCGAATCACATGATCGCACAAATGTGAACCGGGGGCTCAAAGTCGCCCGATTCTGAGGCCGCCCCCCTACAGCGGGACTTGCAAACGACTTCTTTAATGGAAGTCAATGGAAGCCGCTCCAAAGTCGCCCCCAAAGTAGCGGAGGAAACTTTTTCTAAGTCGGAGCGACTTTAGTGGCGTCCAATAGAACAGTTCAATGATTGCACAGCATGGAGTGCGACTTGTCAGGGACTAAATCACAAAGTGCTGAACACAAAGAGTGGTTCTGATGCGCTGCGTAAACTGTCAGCGCTATATAAATCCTATATAATAATAATATAATCAGATAATAATGATTTATATTCGGTTACAATGTTCCTTCTTTATGGGATAAAAGTTTTATGGGAATAAATAAAATCCGATCGCTGCGAGCGCCCCCCGTCAGTGGGAAATGGTTTGTCTCATCCCTGTAACTGCTACATCTGCAGGACAGCTTCTTCTGCTGGAAAAACAACAGACTTACTGGCTGGATCACCAATAAATATCAGAAAGAAATATTCGGGGATTATTACCGATTTATAATAAAAATATATAAATGATGGATAAGTTTATATAAAGAGGGGGGAGGGGGGTCTCCTATCTCTGTATACAGCCCCCCCCCCCCTCCTCCGATCACTTCTATGGATGTAGAAGATACATTGTATCATTCCGCCCCTCCCACCCCGATACTTTGTATGAGAAGTTCCCGCCCACTCGGGGGCTCTCACCGGAGGCAGTGCGCGGTGCCCGGGACAGGAGGGCGGAGATCAGGAGGACGGCGTCCGCTCTCATCTTCTACCGATCCGCTGAGAGGCCATCACTGAGACCCGACCGACACAGAGCCCCGCCCCCTTCATAATCCTCACCCGCCCCCTCCGAGAGGGAATCAGAGACAGCCACGCCCCCTTTATAAACATGATCCGCCCCCTCCGAGAGGGCATCAGAGACAGCCACGCCCATCTTCATAATCCTGGTCCGCCTGATAGAGACAGACCCGTCCCCTTTCTCCGCCTTCATCGCAACCCCATTCCGTCCCTTGCTGGAGAGAATACAGGACAGCCACGCCCCCTTTATAAACCTGATCCGCCCCTCCGAGAGGGAAAAAGAGGTAGCCACAGCCCCTATCTAATCCTGATCCGCCCCGATAAAGAAAGACCCACCCCTTTCTCCGCCTTCATCATAACCCTAATTCGCCCCTTCGTAGAGGGAATGAGAGACAGCCGCGCCCCCTTTATAAACCTCCGAGAGAGACGACGCCCCTTATATAACGCTGATATGACAAATGGAGACAAACCCGCCCCTTTCTCCGCCTTCATCATAATCCTGATCCGTCCCCTCAGAGAGGGAATGCAAGACAGCCACGCCCCCTTCATAAACCTGATCCGCCCCTCCGAGAGAGAATGCGAAACCAACCACGCCCCGATACTGCCCTCTTCATAATCATCACCCGCCCCCTCCGAGAGGGAATGCGGAAACAACCACGCCCCCTTTACAAACCTGATCCGCCCGATATACAAAGACCCGCCTTCATCTCCGCCCCCTTCATAATACTGACACGTTCCCCTCTGTGAGGGAATGTGAGAACCTCTTGGCCAGCCCCGCCCCAACCGCGCCATCGCTCCGCCCCCTCCATAATCATTAGAACAGAAGACCCTCTAAACCTGTCCCGCCCCAATCCCCGCCTTCCACATCATCCCCGCCCACAACAAAATCCTGAGCCCAGCCCTTCAACAGGCGAAGTGTTGTTAACACCTTCACCACTACAACCCTTTACATTACCCTCCCCCACCCCCATAATATTCACTGACCCCCCTCCCCCACCCCCCCATAATGTTCACTAACCCCCCCTCCCCCACCCCCATAATATTCACTGACCCCCCCCCCCCTCCCCCACCCCCATAATATTCACTGACCCCCCCTCCCCACCCCCATAATGTTCACTAACCCCCCCTCCCCCACCCCCATAATATTCACTGACCCCCCCTCCCCCACCCCCATAATGTTCACTAACCCCCCCTCCCCCACCCCGATAATATTAACTGACCCCCCTCCCCCACCCCCATAATATTCACTGACCCCCCCTCCCCCACCCCCATAATGTTCACTAACCCCCCCTCCCCCACCCCGATAATATTAACTGACCCCCCTCCCCCACCCCCATAATGTTCACTAACCCCCCCTCCCCCACCCCGATAATATTCACTGACCCCCCTCCCCCACCCCCATGATGTTCACTGACCCCCCACCATATTTATACATGGAGATCATATCCCCCCCTTATGTATTTATACATGGAGATCATATCCCCCCCTTATGTATTTATACATGGTGATCATATCCCCCCCTTATGTATTTATACATGGAGATCATATCCCCCCTTATGTATTTATACATGGAGATCATATCCCCCCCTTATGTATTTATACATGGAGATCATATCCCCCCCTTATGTATTTATACATGGAGATCATATCCCCCCTTATGTAATTACGAATGGAGATCATATCCCCCTTATGTATTTATACATGGTGATCATATCCCCCCCTTATGTATTTATACATGGAGATCATATCCCCCCTTATGTATTTATACATGGTGATCATATCCCCCCTTATATATTTATACATGGTGATCATATCCCCCCCTTATGTATTTATACATGGAGATCATATCCCCCCTTATGTATTTATACATGGAGATCATATCCCCCCTTATGTATTTATACATGGTGATCATATCCCCCCTTATATATTTATACATGGTGATCATATCCCCCCCTTATGTATTTATACATGGAGATCATATCCCCCCCTTATGTATTTATACATGGAGATCATATCCCCCCTTATGTATTTATACATGGAGATCATATCCCCCCTTATGTATTTATACATGGAGATCATATCCCCCCTTATGTATTTATACATGGAGATCATATCCCCCCCTTATGTATTTATACATGGAGATCATATCCCCCCTTATGTATTTATACATGGAGATCATATCCCCCCTTATGTATTTATACATGGTGATCATATCCCCCCTTATATATTTATACATGGAGATCATATCCCCCCTTATGTATTTATACATGGAGATCCTATCCCCCCCTTATGTATTTATACATGGAGATCATATCCCCCCTTATGTATTTATATATGGCGATCATATCCCCCCTTATGTATTTATATATGGCGATCATATCCCCCCTTATGTATTTATACATGGCGATCATATCCCCCCTTATGTATTTATACATGGCGATCATATCCCCCCTTATGTATTTATACATGGCGATCATATCCCCCCTTATGTATTTATACATGGTGATCATATCCCCCCTTATGTATTTATACATGGAGATCATATCCCCCCTTATGTATTTATACATGGAGATCCTATCCCCCCTTATGTATTTATACATGGAGATCATATCCCCCCTTATGTATTTATACATGGAGATCCTATCCCCCCTTATGTATTAAGCCCCGGTTCACACTACTGCGTGTGCGGGGTTCGCATGTCATGTCGGAGCGCACTGCTCCGACATGACATGCGATCGGCTGTGCGATCAGCTGTGCGGTGCGAGTTTAGCCATACAGTTTGTATGGCTAAATTCGCATCGCACCCGCAGCAAACACGCACAGGAGGCATTTTTGCTGCCGCATCAGGATCGGATCGCACAGCGGTTCACACTTGTGCGATCCGATCCTGTGCGAACTGCACGATCGCACTGCGATATGCGATCAAACTGGGGGTGTCGTTAAGATTACATTGACACCCCCAGCGGATCGCATATGGCAGTGTGAACTGCCTGGGGTGCGTGTGCGATGCGGGAACAGGCTGCGAATTCGCAGCCTTCCCGCATCGCATCAGTGTGAACTGGCACTTATACATGGTGATCATATCCCCCCCCCCCCCTTATGTATTTATACATGGAGATCATATCCCCCCCTCTGTCCAAGGTTTTATTACCTCCTCATAAAAAGAAATCAGGTTTGTTTGACATCTTCTGTCTCTCATGAATCCATGCTGTCCGTTGCTAACATATTTTTTTCCAGTAAGAACTCATCTATGGGATCTATAAACTCTCCAATATCTTCCTGACTATAGAAGATACACTGACAGGTTTATAGTTACTTGGTAAAGACTTTGATCCCTTTTTAAACATAGGCACCACATTGGCCCTACGCCAATCCAGTGCTACTATTCCAGTCCT
The DNA here is from genome assembly GCF_965119305.1 of Pelophylax lessonae. Lineage (NCBI taxonomy): Eukaryota > Metazoa > Chordata > Amphibia > Anura > Ranidae > Pelophylax > Pelophylax lessonae. Next base: position 327,800,089 of record NC_138773.1, read on the forward strand.
TAACGAGTCCCTAAAAATTAGAAACAAAGGCTTTGAAATTACAGAGCTCAATTCTTAGGATGGGTGGGTGGAGCCATCTGGTCCAGGCGCTTTATCCACCTTTATTCTGTCTAAATATTTCTGGACCGTATCACTTTAAAGCGGTTGTAAACCCTAGGGAAAAAAAAAAAAACCTGCAAGACAAAGGCATAATGGGCTAGTATGCATCGCATACTAGCCCATTATGTGTAACTTACCTTAGAACGAAGCCCCCACACGGACCCCCGGACATCGCTGCGGGCGCTGCCATGATCCCTCGCCGTCTCTTCCTGGTTTGGCGGCTCCGGCGCGGTGATTGGCCGGAAGAGACGGCTCCGGCGCGATGATTGGCCGGAGCCGCAATGACGTCACTCCCGCGCATGCGCGCGGGAGTGATTTTCCGGCAAGCTCCCGGCAAATTAATTGAAGGTCCCCCCGGACCTTCAGAGCGCATGCTCCGCTCGCGCGAGCGGCTGCATGCACTGTAAATATCTTCCAAACCATGCCGGTTTAGGAGATATTATTTGTACCTACAGGTAATCCTTATTATAGGCTTACCTGTAGGTAAAAGTGTCAAAAAGCGGGATACTACCGCTTTAAGTCATTGTGGATCATTTGGGGCTGTGTCACCACAGCCCCCATTATGGACATGAGCTCCCCCATGCTCCTTTGTACACACAGTGATAAAGATGGGATTTGATGGGGGGGGGGGGGGGGGTTACTCTTACATTCTCTACCCCCCCCCAAATAAATAAATAAATTATTTCCAAAGAGTCTATAATGGTTCTGGGAGGACCCAATGCACCACAATGCTCCTCACACCTCTATGGGGTGGGAATGTTTCCTGAATGACATGGAGGGGATAAAGGAGAATGGGAGGTGAAAATCTCTTCATGCAGAAAATGTGTGAATGTTTCCACTGCATGATAAATCTCCTCTCCCAGGGGTGCCCTGTCCTTCCTGCTGGAATGTTCTGTCCATCTCACCAGATCAGGGGGGTACTTACTTCTGTTACAGATCAGAGATTGCAGATGCAGGAAAAATATAGCAGGAGGACAGCGCCATCTATTGGGCATAATCCTGTATGCACTCCCAGAACGTTTATGACAGTATAGACATGGAAGAATAATGTATAAAATATAATGTGTATAATATCATGTCTATTACATAATGTGTATAATATAAAATATATAATACAATGTATATCATTTATTTAATATAACATATATAATACAATTCATATAATATTATGTGTATAGTATAATGTATATCATTTAATATTTATCATATACTGTATAAATTATTATGTATATAATTAAATGTATATAAAACCATGTATATAATATAATGTGTATAATACTATGCATGTAATATAATGTATATAATTTAATGTATATAATATTATGTATATAATACAATGTTTATAATATAATGTGTATAATACAATGTATATAATATAATGTATAACACAATGTACAGTATATTATGGATATAATATAATGCATATAATACAATATGTATAATAGAATGTATAAAATAGAATGTGTATAATAATGTGTATAATATAATGTGTATAATACTATGTATATAATATAATGTATATAACACAATGTATATAATATAATGTATATAATATTATGTATATAATATAATGTATATAATATAATGTATATAATAGAATGTATATAATATAATGTATATAATATTATGTATATAATATAATGTATATAATATAATGTGTATAATATTATGTATACAATACAATGTGTATAATATAATGTATATAATATAATGTATATAATATTATGTATATAATATAATGTATATAATATAATGTGTATAATATTATGTATACAATACAATGTGTATAATATAATGTATATAATACAATGTATATAATATAATGTATATAATACAATGTGTATAATACTATGTATATAATATAATGTATATAACACAATGTACAGTATATTATGGATATAATATAATGCATATAATACAATATGTATAATATAATGTATATAATACTATGTATATAATTTAATGTATATAATATAATGTCTATAATATAATGCCTATCATATATTATTTATAATACTATGTACAGTATATGACAAAAGTAAGTACACCCCTCAGATTTTTGTAAATATTTTATTCTATCTTTTCATGTGACAACACTGAAGAAATGACACTTTGTTACAATGTAAAGTAGTGAGTGTACAGCTTGTATAACAGTGTAAATTTGCTGTCCCCTCAAAATAACTCAACACACAGCCATTAATGTCTAAACCGCTGGCAACAAAAGTGAGGACACCCCTAAGAGACCTCTTTGCTACATGTGCCCAGCTCCCCATGTTTTTTCTTTGACAGTCCCTTGACTATTCGCATGGAAAATGAACAGAACTGATTTCCAAATTTTGCCGGCTATTGACTTCAGTGGGGTTGGTATTAAAGTTCCAAGTTTCCAAGCTGAGTTCGCCAGACGTTTCCTACAAACAGGCAGATTCACTCGTCACTGCTCAGTAGTAGAGATCAGCTTGGGGTTCAGGTTTGGTGTTCAGGCTGAACCTGAGTTTTACCCTAACCCAGGCTGTTCACAATTCAGCAAATAGGCAAACCAAATTTTCAATATACATGAAAACTGAGAGTACACTGCTCTGCAGCCAAACCTCAGCGGATCAGTGTGAAACTGCCCTTAGAATGGGGGCCCCCAGATATCTGCAACCCCCCCCCCCCCAGGTGAATGAGTACAGGATATATATAGAATAAGGGGCCCTGGATATCTGCATCCCCCAGGTGAATGTGTACAGGATATATATAAAACAGGAGCCCCCAAGATCTATGCCCCCCCTCCAGGTGAATGAGTACAGGGTATATATAGATTAGAGGCCCCTCAATTATCTGCATCCACAGGTGAATAAGTACAGGGTAGATATACAACAAGGGGCCCCAGATATCTGCACCCCCTATGAATGGGTACAGGGTACATATAGAATAAGGGGCCCCCAGATTTCTGCACTCCCCCCTGGTGAATGAATACAAGGTAAATATAAAATAAGGGACCCCCAGATTTCTGCACTCCCTCCCTGGTGAATGAATACAAGGTAAATATAAAATAAGGGATCCCCATAAATCTGCCCCCCCAGTTGAATGAGTACAGTGGAAATATAGAATAAGGGACCCCCAAATCCATCATGCCCCCCCCCCCCCTCACAAATACACAATCCCCACATTTTGTACGTCAGCAAGCCGGCGGGGATCCTGGGTGATATCATTGACTAAAATCAAGTCATGACCATATCTGGGTAATGATGTCACCCAATGACAGTATACAGCTACTGGGAGGTATATTTAAATACTGTGGCAACTTCTGTCAGATTTTCATATACAATTGCTGCATTTTATATGGCAAATAGAAGAAAAGCCACTAGATGGCGCCAATGTCATACAGGAGCGTTTTCATAGCAAGGAAGACTTTTTTTTAATATCAACCCCTGACACATGTGACAGCAAAATGTGGATTAGGATTAGGGGTTATGTGTTAGGGATAAATTAGGGGTAGGTATGGGGTAGGGTTAGGGGTTAGGTTAGGGTTAGAGATTAGGTTAGGGGTTAGGTTAGAGGTTAGGTTTGGGTGAGGGCTTAGGTTAGCGTTAGGGGTTAGGTTAGGGTGAGGGGTTAGGTTAGGGTTAGGGGTTAGGTTAGGGGTTAGATTAGGGATTAGGTTAGGGTTAGAGGTTATATGTTAGGGTTAGGGGTTAGGTTGGGGTTAGGATTAGGGGTTAGGTTAGGTTAGGATTAGGGGTTAGGTTAGGGTTAAGATTAGGGGTTAGATTAGGGTGAGGGGTTAGGTTAGGGTTAGGATTAGGGGTTAGGTTAGGGTTAGGATTAGGGGTTAGATTAGGGTGAGGGGGTTATGTGTTAGGTTACAGATTAGGTTAGGGTTAGGGGTTCTGTGTTAAGAGTTAGATTAGGTTTAGGTGTTAGGTTAGGGTTAGGATTAGGGGTTACATTAGGAATTATGTTAGGGGTTAGGGATTAGGTTAGGGTTAGAGGTTATGTGTTATGTGTTAGATTAGGGGTTAGGTTAGGGTTAGGATTAGGAATTAGATTAGGGCGAGGGGTTATGTGTAAGGTTACGGATTAGGTAAGTGTAAGGGAAATGGAATCATCTTGGAATGTTCAGTTTAGCATAATGACATATCAATATATGTTTTGCAGAAGGTTAGAGTTGCCCTTTGAATTTGCAGTATATGGTTATAAATATATATTTTGCTTATAATTTCAGATATCTAGCTTGTGGTTCATGTAAGACATAATGTCACACTTGCTATAGCTTATGCCGGATATCTAGTTTGCAGTTTAGGAGATAATCATCTAAGACAGGATGTTTGTAGATTAAGATATGCAAAAGCTATGAGAGATATTCCATATATAATAATTGATAGGAATATTGTCAATATATATCATATATTTTTGCTACAATATACACATAACCTGGATTTGCAGATTGATATAGCTTGAATAACTCTTTTATACAGCAAGCAATAATTAATAATTGATAGTTAATAGGAAGATTAGTGCTATAATCTTCTTCAGCAATGAGAGATGCTTTTGCAAATGTTATGTGACCACAAATGTACAGACACTGTGGTGACAGGGCCGGCTTTTGGGGTGTGCGAGCTGTGCGGCCGCACAGGGCACCATGGGCAACAGGGGCACCGTGTGACCATCACAGCTCGCAGAAGATCAGGCCTCACAGCGGGAGGTAAGCGGCTACAGGGTCAACACAGGCCGCGGCCGCCGCTTACCTCCCGCCGTGCGGCTGTGCCTCGGTCTCCTACTGCTGCTGTCTGAGCTGTGTATTACACACAGCTCAGCCACAGAGACACCGCCGCTGACTGATCCCTCCTCCTCTCTGCAGGGACGCCAGAGGAGAGAGATCGTCAGCTCCTCCTCCTCCCTGTGTGGGGGGGCTCTGATGTAAGGGGAGCTCTCTGTGTGGGGGGGGCTCTGATGTAAGGGGGGCTCTGTGTGGGGGGGTTCTCTGATGTGGGGGGTCTCTGATTAGAGGGGGGCTCTGCGTGGGGGCTCTGATGTGGGGCGGGCTCTATGTGGGGGGCTCTGATGTAAGGGGAGCTCTGTGTGGGGGGAGCTCTGATGTAAGGGGGCTCTGTGTGGGGGGGCTCTGATGTAAGGGGGGCTCTCTGATGTGGGGGGCTCTCTGATGTGGGGGGTCTCTAAAGTGAGGGGGGCTCTGTGTGGGGGGTCTCTAATGTAAGGGGGGCTTTGTGTGGGGGGTCTCTGATGTGAGGGGGGCTCTGTGTGGGGGGGTCTCTAATGTAAGGGGGGCTTTGTGTGGGGGGGGACTCTGATGTAAGGGGGGCTTTGTGTGGTGGGGTCTCTGATGTAAGTGGGGCTCTGTGAGGGTCTCTGATGTAAGGGGGGCTAAGTTATTAGTGATCATAAAAAAGAAAAGTCAAATAAAGTGCAAAAAAAGTGCAAGAAAATGCGTGCATGTGGGGGCGCCACAGGATTAGCTCGCACAGGGCGCCTGAACACCTAAGGCCGACCCTGTGTGGTGAATGTGTTATGTTCCATCTGTTATCTGTGTCACAAATGTGACATGCTTTCATATGAACTTTTGTACTTTAATTTAACCTTTTTTTTCATGTAACTGGGTAGATTAAGTAAACACGTTAATTAATTGGATAATAGGGTAAGGGGAGGATTAAATTAATGGGAGGTATAGGGAAATATTGTGGTTTGAAGCTATATATTCTCAACGATGTATAGAAATAAACGCAGTCATTAGAACCAAGCTATTGCGTATTGGTTTTTATTGATTGTCCGGCTAGCTGAAGATTCATCCACAGGACAAACCAAGGGTGCACCCAAACTCGGGATCCTCACAGGTGGTACCAGAAGTGGGGTTTGTGAATACTTCTTATCAAACCCATAGATTGTGGTGCCCACTTTTTCAAAGAGATTCTAAACGCATTGTAAGGGTATTTTAAAGTATTTATGTATTAAGTATTTATTGTGCTTGCTCAAGCTTATCACTAACATAACGTCTCATTCATCAGCTGAGATAATGATAATGGTTTTGCTATCATTGGGAATATATTTTCTCCTGAATGCATATGAGAACAAACCCAGCAATCTCCCTTTCCCTGTGATTGTTGTATATCATATTCATGCATCAGCAGAAAATGATGGGGAATTCTATTCATATCTTGGAAACCTTGAGGATGTACATTCCCTAGAATCGATGGAAAGGGATCTATGAACTCCTGTATTGCTAAATTCAAATGTTTTGCTATTTGTTCTGTCTCTCTAAAGTTTGGTTTGGGGAGAATATCTTTCTTATCAGACTGAGGAATTAATCGCTTAAACTCCTGTACCTTCCTTCTGGTGGCTGTATCAGTTCAGTCAGACACAAGGAGATATTCTGGGGCGAGGCCCTAATGATATGGCTGCTATTTTACATGGCCCTCCTTGTTTCTGGTCTCCTTACTGTAAGGGTTAAGGGTTATTTGTTGAAGGTTAGGTTAAGGTTAGGTGTTAGGTTAGGGTTAGGATTAGGGGTTACATTAGGGAATATGTAAGGGGTTATGTGTTAGGTTAGGGTTAGGGGTTAGATTGGGGTTAGGGGTTAGGTTAGGGTTAGGGGTTAGGTTAGGGGTTAGGTTAGGTGTTAGGAGTTAGGTTAGGGGTTGGGATTAGGGTTGGGCATTAGGTTAGGGTTAGGATTAGGATTTAGATTAGGGTTAGGGGTTATGTGTTAGGGGTTAAATTAGGGTTAGGATTAGGGGTTAGGTTAGGGTTAGGGGTTATGTGTTAGGGGTTAGGTTAGGGTTAGGATTAGGGGTTAGGTTAAGGTTAGGGGTTATTTTTTAGGGGTTAGGTTATGGTGAGGGTTTAGATTAGGGGCTAGGTTTGGGTGAGGGGTTAAATTAGAGGTTAGGTTAGGGTTAGGTGTTGGGTTAGGATTAGGGGTTAAGGTAGGGTTAGGGGTTATGTGTTAGGGGGTAGCTTAGGGTGAGAGGTTAGGTTAGGGGTTAGATTAGGTTTTGGGGTTATGTGTTAGGGGTTGGGTTAGAATGAGGAGTTAGGTTAGGGGTTAGGGATTAGGTTAGGGTGAGGGGTTAGGTTATGGGTTAGGTTAGGGTCAGGGGTTAGGTTATGGGCTAGTTTAGGGTGAGGGGTTAAGTTAGGGTTAGGGGTTAGGTTAGGGTTATGGGTTATGTGTTAGGGGTTAGGTTAGGGTTAGGGGTTAGGTTAGGTGTTAGGCGTTAGGTTAGGGGTTGGGATTAGGGTTGGGCATTAGGTTAGGGTTAGGATTAGGATTTAGATTAGGGTTAGGGGTTATGTGTTAGGGGTTAAGTTAGGGTTAGGATTAGGGGTTAGGTTGGGGTTAGGGGTTATGTGTTAGGGGTTAGGTTAGGGTTAGGATTAGGGGTTAGCTTAAGGTTAGGGGTTATTTTTTAGGGGTTAGGTTATGGTGAGGGTTTAGATTAGGGGCTAGGTTTGGGTGAGGGGTTAAGTTAGAGGTTAGGTTAGGGTTAGGTGTTGGGTTAGGATTAGGGGTTAAGGTAGGGTTAGGGGTTATGTGTTAGGGGTTAGCTTAGGGTGAGAGGTTAGGTTAGGGGTTAGATTAGGTTTTGGGGTTATGTGTTAGGGGTTGGGTTAGAATGAGGAGTTAGGTTAGGGGTTAGGGATTAGGTTAGGGTGAGGGGTTAGGTTATGGGTTAGGTTAGGGTCAGGGGTTAGGTTATGGGCTAGTTTAGGGTGAGGGGTTAGGTTAGGGTTAGGGGTTAGGTTAGGGTTATGGGTTATGTGTTAGGGGTTAGGTTAGGGTTAGGGGTTAGGTTAGGTGTTAGGCGTTAGGTTAGGGGTTGGGATTAGGGTTGGGCATTAGGTTAGGGTTAGGATTAGGATTTAGATTAGGGTTAGGGGTTATGTGTTAGGGGTTAAGTTAGGGTTAGGATTAGGGGTTAGGTTAGGGTTAGGGGTTATGTGTTAGGGGTTAGGGTTAGGGGTTAGGTTAGGGTTAGGATTAGGGGTTAGGTTAAGGTTAGGGGTTATTTTTTAGGGCTTAGGTTATGGTGAGGGTTTAGATTAGGGGCTAGGTTTGGGTGAGGGGTTAAGTTAGAGGTTAGGTTAGGGTTAGGTGTTAGGTTAGGATTAGGGGTTAAGGTAGGGTTAGGGGTTATGTGTTAGGGGTTAGCTTAAGGTGAGAGGTTAGGTCAGGGGTTAGATTAGGGTTTGGGGTTATGTGTTAGGGGTTGGGTTAGGATGAGGAGACAGGTGAGAGATAAGGGCTCTTTTGGTCTTTTAGACCCCTGATGTCTCATTAAAGAGAACCTGTCACCATAAAAATCATCACATGGGGACTTCTTGCCCCCTACATGATGGAAAATAAAGCTTGGTGAAAAAAATTAATATAAAAAGTATAAAAAATGTAAAGTTACACCCAAGAATTTTAAAACACTCCCAAAACTTTTTGCGCCCCCACATACATACATATAGAAATGTACATTTATGGATTGGGGGCAGGGGCCCATGGTGCAGCGCCCCCCCCCCCCCACACACTTTCCCTCTTCCCAGCCTTCTCCTGACCCCCATTTATGGCTGAAGCTCCACTCCAGGTACTCTCTACTCCCCGCCCGAATCTGGAGTGAGATCAATAATTCTCGCATTATTCTCAGCTATCTCTAACCTGATGACCTGTAGGGACTTTTATATACGGTACTGAAATATACGGTACTGACGTTTGTCGCCATGTAACGGGAGCTCGCAGTTTTAATGTTTGGGGGGGGAATCCACCCCCCCCCCCCAGCGAGAACAAAGGACGGCCAGGCAGCAGGCAAATCCACCATCCCCCCCCCACCCAGCGAAAAGGAAGGCCGGCTGGTTGGCAGGCTGGCAAATACACCACCCCCCCCCAGCGGGACGGACGGCCGGCCAGCAGGCAAATCCACCCCCCCTCCCCAGCGGGACGGACGGACAGCCAGCGTTCTTACCTCCTCTGGCCGTGCGTCTCCTCCCTCTTCCTGACCAATGGCCAGTAAAATCGCTTCTCTTTTCAGCCAATCAGGAAAGGGGTCACAGAACCCACTTCCCGATTGGCTGGGAGGAGAATCAGTGTGATAAATGTGATAATAGTGAATATTAATTCGCTATTGTCACACAACTGGGTGGGCTCACTGCGCCCCGAAAAAGCCTATTAGAGCCCCTGGCTCTAATCAGGTGCTTAAAAAAAAAACCCATTGGGGCCGGATGCATGGATGGGGGGCGGCGCCCCTGCGCCCCCAATGGACGGACCGCCACTGCCAGGAGCACATGTGCTGCGGGGTCTTTGGCTGGAGAGCAGAGTCCCAGAGGGAGGGGGTAGCTGCCTCCTCCTCTGTAGCAGTGGCATGCGGTCGCAGGAGGTCGTCCTGAAGGCCAGAGGAATGGATGAGAGGAGCTGAACCCAGAGATTCAGGAGAGCTGACTGAGGGGGAGACACTGGAGATCCTGGGACCACAGTATCATGAGTACAGGGACTCGTGTCAAGGGGCCTGACCTGAGGGGGGCCACCTCTAAGTGTAGGATAGTCAGTGGACGGGTGTCAGCAGTGAAGAAGAAAGAGGGTGCTAGTGAGAGTGTCCTGAAGATAATTGCTAGTTCACAAAGTCGTCTTAGGAAAAGAGACTAAATTCCCAATTCCCCCATAGTGGCAGGAGGAATCAACAGCCTGGCTGTACCTGAAGATAGGAGTCCTCAACCACTTGTGCATAGGTAATTTGGAGTATCCCACTATTCCCTTCTCCTAATTTATAATAAACACAAAACAACCAACCTTACGGGGGCAGTGCTGCAACTATTTTATTCTCCAGGGTGTCTGCCTTCAGAAAATATATCATGTTTGGGGGTTCTATGTAATGTTTTTAACCCATTCCCGCCCGTCATATAGCAAAATGACGGCCGCAAGAGGTTGCTCTATCCTGGCTGGGTGTAATATGACGTCCAACAGGATAGACAACTCTGCGCGACCCCGGGGGGGCACGCAAAGCGGCGATCGGTGGTGCGGTGGTCACTCGGACACACTGCATCTCTGATTCCGGTAAAGAGCCTATGATGTAGGCTCTTTACCATGTGACCAGCTGTGTCCAATCACAGCTGGTCACATAGTAAAGAGGAAGTGCCGTTGATCGGCTTTACTCAGTTCGTGCTGACAGGCGCGAGTAGAGGAGAGCCGATTGGCGGATCTCCTGACGGGTGGGGGGGGGATTTCTGTGCTGCTAATCAGAGCATTGATTACCAGTGCAGACCCTTGGGAGATGCCACTAGAGCCATCAGGGATTGCCCACCCGTGGCCACCAGGGATGCCAATCACTGCTCAGGGAGCCTGGCAGTGCCCTCCTCATCGGTGCTGCCCATCATTGCCATCTATCAGTGCTGCCCACCACTGCCCATTATTGCCATCTATCAGTGCCGCCCTCCAGTGCCAATCATTGCCCATCAGTGCTGCCTATTAGTGCCCATCAGTGCCCCCTATCAGTGCCCATCATTGCCCATCAGTGCTGCCTATTAGTGCCCATCAGTGCCCCCTATCAGTGCCCATCAATGCTCATCAGTGCCGCCTATCAGTGGCCATCAGTGACCATCAGTGCCGCCTATCAGTGCCCACCAATACTGCATATCACTGCCACATATCAGTGCCACCCATCAGTGCTGCATATTAGTGCCTCATCATCAGTGCCTCATCATCAGCGCCTCCTCATCAGGGCCTGTCAGTGCGGCCTCATCAGTGCTCGTCAGTGCAGGAAAAAACTTATCTATTTACAAAATTTTATAACATAAACAAAAAAAACTTTTTTTTTTTTCAAACTTTTCGGTCTTTTTTTATTTATTTGTTTAGCAAAAAATAAAAAAAAACTTGCGGTGATCAAATACCACCAAAAGAAAGTTATATTTGTGGGGAAAAAATTACATAAATTTGGTTTAGGTACAGTGTTGCATGACTGCGCAATTGTCATTCAAAATGCAACAGCGTTAAAAGCTGAAAATTGGCCTGGGCAGGAAGGGGGTGAAAGTTCCCTGTAAGGCAAAAACAGCCTTGGCAGTGAAAGGGTTAAAGCCATTTTCCCATTACTCTTCCTTCATTCTGGATTTGGAAATGTAAAAATGTAACAAATTTAGAAATCAGAGAAAAGATTCAACATTGTAACACTTTTTATTGATAAATAGTGAATTGTTTATACATCAGACTAAAAAGAGGGACAAATAAGGAGGAATGAGGGATGGGGGGCTTTATCAGGGACCCCCCCCCCCCCCAGATCCGGGCCAGTCGGGACAAGGCTGACATACGGCACCGAGGCGTGTCACAGAAACCTCCAGATATAGCTGTATATATCAGAAGTCATGGGAGAGGAGGGGGCGGAGCCACAGAAAGTAATGAGAAATGAAAGTGAAAGAGAATATTTCAGACTTTTCCAGCAGTGAGACGGGCCCTACACACCCTGCCCCCACCTCACTGCCCCAGGCCCCTTCACCATGGGGGACACCCAGTACCCCTACCCTGTGGCCCTCCACTGGAAGGAGGACTCAGAGAAGCTGAAGAAACTAAAAAATAAACTTCTGGTGTATTTCCAGAAGAGGAGCGAATCCAATGGAGGAGAATGTGAGATCCGAGACACCGACTGCAGCCGGGGCCACATCCTCATACACTTCAAGGAGGAGAGAGGTAGGTACTGGGGGGATGGGAGAGGGGGGTTCTTATATAGTATAAGAGGACTGGAGGGGGTCCTCATACACTACAAGGAGGAGACAGGTAAGTACTGAGGACTGGAGGGGATCCTCATACACTACAAGGAGGAGGCAGGTAAGTACTGAGGACTGGAGGGGGAACCTCATACACTACAAGGAGGAGGCAGGTAAGTACTGAGGACTGGAGGGAGATCCTCATACACTACAAGTAGGAGGCAGGTAAGTACTGAGGACTGGAGGGGATCCTCATACACTACAAGGAGGAGGCAGGTAAGTACTGAGGACTGGAGGGAGATCCTCATACACTACAAGGAGGAGGCAGGTAAGTACTGAGGACTGGAGGGGGAACCTCATACACTACAAGGAGGAGGCAGGTAAGCACTGAGGACTGGAGGGAGATCCTCATACACTACAAGGAGGAGGCAGGTAAGTACTGAGGACTGGAGGGGATCCTCATACACTACAAGGAGGAGGCAGGTAAGCACTGAGGACTGGAGGGAGATCCTCATACACTACAAGGAGGAGGCAGGTAAGTACTGAGGACTGGAGGGGTCCTCATACACTACAAGGAGGAGGCAGGTAAGTACTGAGGACTGGAGGGGGATCCTCATACACTACAAGGAGGAGGCAGGTAAGTGCTGAGGACTGGAGGGAGATCCTCATACACTACAAGGAGGAGGCAGGTAAGTACTGAGGAATGGAGGGGATCCTCATACACTACAAGGAGGAGGCAGGTAAGTGCTGAGGACTGGAGGGAGATCCTCATACACTACAAGGAGGAGGCAGGTAAGCACTGAGGACTGGAGGGAGATCCTCATACACTACAAGGAGGAGGCAGGTAAGTACTGAGGACTGGAGGGGTCCTCATACACTACAAGGAGGAGGCAGGTAAGTACTGAGGACTGGAGGGGGATCCTCATACACTACAAGGAGGAGGCAGGTAAGTACTGAGGACTGGAGGGGATCCTCATACACTACAAGGAGGAGGAGGCAGGTAAGTGCTAAGGATGGGGGGAAGGGCAGCTAATGTGTCTCCTTTCACTTACTATAAATTCTATTCCGGGAAGAAATCGAAGTGTTGTCACCTTGGATTGGATTTCTGCAGGAATTGGGGGGGGGGGGGAGTACAGTTGGATATCTGACCTGTACGTGTAATGAGAGGTCATGTGGTTTTTAAAGGACCACTCCGCCCTTTTATTGATGCGCAGTATATACCCTCCTCACTCCGGGGTAGCGAGGACATTTTTGCAATGCTTTGTAATGTGTTTTCGATACTCCTCCATGCTTCATGCATTTGTTTTCTGTAGGAGGAGGAGACTGGTTGTTAAATACAAAAACGCACCAAAAAAGACATGTACATGCGTTTTTCATGCTCTCCGATTGACGTCTATGGGGCCAAAATCGCACCTTCCAAAGAAGCACCACCAAAAGTAGGGCCCCCACCTCTTCCAAAAACGCACTGCAGGAAGATGCATCGATGCAAACAAGCTTCTGTTAAATGGATCGTTGTGTGTTGTAGCACTTCAGCAAATGCGCTACAAATCGCCAAGCCCATAGCTGCGTTCACACCTCCGTGACGCAACGCTTTTTTTTGTGTGTTTGTCGCTCAACAGCGTACGGCAGCCCATTCACTTGCATGACTTCCCTACATGTGACAAACGCACCAAAGTATCTCCTGCACATTTTTTGGGCTGTGAGCTAAGTGCGTTTTTGCAAGTCTACCCATGTTTGGGGTGAGGTTAGGAAGAATTGCGTATTTTGGTGTGTATTTCACGTGTTTCGGGGTACACAAAGGTGTGAATGCAGCCTGAGGACAGGAAGTCTCCAATATGTGGGATTCTTCTTCTCGGGTTTGGATACAATTTTTAGATATTTTTGCTTCTCAGGTTTGGATACAATTTTAAGACATTTTGTTCTTGGATTTGGATACAAATTTTAGTCATTTTTGGTTCTTGCGTTTGATACAATTTTTAGACATTTTTGGCTCTCGGGTTTGGAAACCATTTTTTGGACATTTTTGGCTCTCGGGTTTGGAAACCATTTTTAGACATTTTTGGTTCTCGGGTTTGGATACAATTTTTAGACATTTTTGGTTCTCGGGGTTTGGATACAATTTTTAGACATTTTTGGTTCTCGGGTTTGGATACAATTGTTAGACTTTTTTGGTTCTCGGGGTTTGGATACAATTTTTAGACATTTTTGGTTCTCGGGTTTGGATACAATTTTTAGACTTTTTTGGTTCTTGGGTTTGGATACAATTTTTAGACATTTTTGGCTCTCGGGTTTGGAAACCATTTTTAGACATTTTTGGCTCTCGGGTTTGGAAACCATTTTTAGACATTTTTGGCTCTCGGGTTTGGAAACCATTTTTAGACATTTTTGGCTCTCGGGTTTGGAAACCATTTTTGGCTCTCGGGTTTGGAAACCATTTTTAGACATTTTTGGCTCTCGGGTTTGGAAACCATTTTTAGACATTTTTGGTTCTCGGGTTTGGAAACCATTTTTAGACATTTTTGGGCCTCGGGTTTGGATACAATTTTTAGACATTTTTGGTTCTCGGGTTTGGATACAATTTTTAGACATTTTTAGTTCTCGGGTTTGGATACAATGTTAGTTTCTCTTCTGTATTTTCAGTTTCCTGGAAAGTGGCAGCTGAATTTCTTCATTCCACATTCCTGACCTCATTCTCCTCATATTACAGATCGGGACGGGGTGCTGCAGAAAGACTCCCATGAAATGAAATTACCGGGAGGGAAGAAGATGAAGCTGGACATTCGAACTGCGGGGGCGGATGGCGGCGGGAGGCCTGAGGAACCACCAGCGGTAAGTTTGACTTGGGCTGAGTAAGGCTTGAGAAGTGCTTATATTTGACTTGGTGTCAGCCTGTTGCCATTCCTGTACAGCAGAGCTCAGACTGGGAGAGAAATAGAAGGAGCCAATCAGGTGCGCTGTAGTGCTCATGTGCCAACAAGGAACATACGGATAGGAGGAGAGAACAGTATGACAGAGAGATGAGCTCATCACTGAGCTGCTTCTCATTTCACTGTCCAGTCACAGGCTGGGGGAGGGACAAGCACAGTAGAGCATGCATGGCAGAGCAGGCACTGTGATACCCTCAGCATAGTGGGCACTGTGATACACCCAGTGAGTGGGCACTGTAATACCCCCAGCACAGGGGGAGATGTGATACACCCAGCACAGCAGGCAATGTGATACCCCCAGCACAACGGGCACTGTGATACACCCAGTATAGCAGGCACTGTGATACACCCAGTACAACGGGCACTGTGATACACCCAGCACAGCAGGCACTGTGATACCCCCAGCACAACGGGCACTGTGATACACCCAGCACAACAGGCACTGTGATACACCCAGCACAACGGGCACTGTGATACCTCCAGCACACCGGGCACTGTGATACCCCCAGCACACCGGGCATTGTGATACCCCTAGCACAGCGGGCACTGTGATACACCCAGAACAGCGGGCACTGAGATACCCCCAGCACAGCGGTCACTGTGATACCCACAGCACAGCAGATACTGTGATACCCCCAGCACAGCAGGCACTGTGATACCCCCAGAACAGCAGTCACTGTGGTACCCCCAGCACAGCGGGCACTGTGATACACCCAGCACAGTGGGCACCGAGTCACCCCCAGCACAGCGGGCACTGTGATAAACCCAGCACAGAGGGCTCTGTAATACTCCCAGCACAGCAGGCACTGTGATACCCCCAGCACAGCAGGCACTGTGATACCCCCAGCACAGCAGGCACTGTAATACTCCCAGCACAGGGGGCACTGTAATACCCCTAGCACAGCAGGCACTGTGATACACCCAGCACAGCGGGCACTGTGATAAACCCAGCACAGGGGGCACTGTATTACTCCCAGCACAGCAGGCACTGTGATACCCCCAGCACAGCAGGCACTGTGATACCCCCAGCACAGCAGGCACTGTGATACCCCCAGCACAGCAGGCACTGTGATACCCCCAGCACAGCAGATACTGTGATACCTCCAGCACAGCGGTCACTGTGATACCTCCAGCACACCAGGCATTGTGTCACCCCCAGCACAGCAGTTACTGTAATATCCCTAGCACAGCGGGCATTGTGATACACCCAGCACAGCGGGCACTGTGATAAACCCAGCACAGGGGGCACTGTAATACTCCCAGCACAGCAGGCACCTTGATACCCCCAGCACAGCAGGCACTGTGATACCCCCAGCACAGCAGGCAATGTGGTACCCCCAGCACAGCGGGCATTGTGATACACCCAACATTGTGGGCATTGTGATACACCCAGCACAGCGGGCACTGAGTCACCCCCAGCACAGCAGGCACTGTGATACCCCCAGCACAGCAGGCACTGTAATACTCCCAGCACAGGGGGCACTGTAATACCCCTAGCACAGCAGGCACTGTGATACCCCCAGCACAGCAGGCACTGTGATACCCCCAACACAGCAGGCACTGTAATACCCCCAGCACAGGGGGCACTGTAATACCCCTAGCACAGCAGGCACTGTGATACACCCAGCACGGCAGGCACTGTGATAAACCCAGCACAGGGGGCACTGTATTACTCCCAGCACAGTAGGCACTGTGATACCCCCAGCACAGCAGGCAATGTGATACCCCCAGCACAGCAGGCAATGTGATACCCCCAGCACAGCAGGGGGTATCACAGCAGTCATATATATAGGTTGTCCAGCAGTTGGGTCAGGTCGGGTTTTCGTAGTTATCTCCTTCCAGCAGCTCACATAAAAAATCTCTACATTGAGTAGAAAAATAAAATTATGAAACAGTCCAAAGAAATCTGTAACATGAGATATGGGCTCATAGAAAGTCCTCCTCCTCCTCCTTGCTGATTGTTGGAGACGTCCTTGTTCTTTGTACATTATGTGTGCTGTGTCATTTACTGCTGGAGATAAGGCGATATCTGGGCAATAAAACCTTGCAGATCCCTCAGGCAGCCATACACAGCTATACATTGTGATATGGGGGAGTTGGCTCCAGAGCCAGATCTAGCCTTTCTAATGTGGGGGGGGGGGGGGGGTGAGGTAAAAAATGTCAGGTGGGCAGAGGATGGGAGGTCAGCATGGCAGTGTACAGGGGGGGGGCAGAGGATGGGAGGTCAGCATGGCAGTGTACAGGGGGTGAGCAGGGAGGAGGACAGGGTCAGCAGTTTGTAGTGCAATATACAGAGGCCATTAAGTTGTAGGACAGTTTAGAGGGTGTCAGCAGGGCAGAGGACAGGGGTAAGCAGGGCAGAGGACAGGGGTCAGCAGGGTAATGTACAGGGGTCAACTGAGCCAAGGATAGGGATCAGCAAGGCGGAGGATGGGTCACCACTGGCAGGGCATAGGACAGGGGTCAATGCTGGCAAGAGGGAGGTTAGGGGTCACTGCTGGCAAGAGGGAGGACAGGGGTCACCACTGGCAGAAAAGAGGACAGGGGTCACCCCTGGCAGGAGAAAAGACAGGGGTCACTGCTGGTAGGAGAGAAGACAGGGGTCACCACTGGCAGGACAGAGGACAGGGGTCACCGCTGGCAGCAGTGAGGACAGATCACCGCTGGCAGGAAGGAAGACCGGGTTCACCTCTGGCAGGAGGGGGGACAGGGGTCACCGCTGTTAGAGGGAAGGACAGGGATCACTGCCGGCTGGAGAGAGGACAGGGGTCACTGCTGGCAGGAGAAAGGACAGGGGTCACCACTGGCAGAAGAGAGGACAGGGGTCACCGCTGGCAGGGCAGAGGACAGGAGTCAGCCTTAGCAGCAGGGAGCACGGGTCACCGTTGGCAGGAGGGAGGACAGGGGTCACCGTTGGCAGGAGAGAGGGCAGGGGTCACCCTTAGCAGGAGAGAGGACAGGGGTCACTGCTGGCAGGAGGGAGGACAGGGGTCACTGCTGGCAGGAGGAAGGACAGGGGTCACTGCTGGCAGGAGGGAGGACAGGGGTCACCTCTGGCAGGAGGGAGGACAGGGGTCACCTCTGCAAGGGGGAGGACCAGGATCACCGCTGGCAGCAGGGAGGACGGGTCACCGCTGGCAGGAGAGAGGACAGGGGTCACCACTGGCAGGAGAGAAGACAGGGGTCACCTCTAGCAGGATAGAGGACAGGGGTCCCCGCTGGCAGCAGGGAGGACCGGTCACCGCTGGCAGGAGGGAAGACAGGGTTCACCACTGGCAGGAGAGAGGACAGGGGTCACCTCTGGCAGGAGGGAGGACAGGGGTCACCTCTGCAGATGGGAGGACCAGGGTCACCGCTGGCAGCAGGGAGGACGGGTCACCGCTGGCAGGAGGGAGGACAGGGGTCACTGCTGGCAGGAGAGAGGACAGGGGTCACCACTGGCAGGAGAGAAGACAGGGGTCACCTCTAGCAGGAGAGAGGACAGGGGTCCCCGCTGGCAGCAGGGAGGACCGGTCACCGCTGGCAGGAGGGAAGACCGGGGTCACCACTGGCAGGAGAGAGGACAGGGGTCCCCGCTGGCAGCAGGGAGGACCGGTCACCGCTGGCAGGAGGGAAGACAGGGTTCACCACTGGCAGGAGGGAGGACAGGGGTCACCACTGGCAGGAGAGAGGACAGGGGTCACCGCTGGCAGGAGAGAGGACAGGGGTCACCGCTGGCAGGAGGGAGGACAGGGGTCACCTCTGACAAAAGAGAGGAGAGGGGTCACCACTGGCAGGAGAGAGGACAGGGATCACCGCTTGCAGGAGGGAGGACAGGGGTCACCTCTGGCAGTAGGGAGGACAGGGGTCACCGCTGGCAGGAAAGAGGACCGGGGTCACTGCGGGCAAGAGGGAGGACAGGGGTCACTGCTGGCAGAAGAGAGGACAGGAGTCAGCCTTAGCAGGAGAGAGGACAGGGGTCACTGCTGGCAGGAGAGAGGACAGGGGTCATCACTGACAGAAAAGAGGACAGGGGTCTTATCCAGCAGGAGAGAGGACAGTGGTCCCCGCTGGCAGGAGGGAGGACAGGGGTCACCACTGGCAGGAGAGAGGACAGGGGTCATCGCTGGCAGGAGGAAGGACAGGGGTCACCTCTGGCAGTAGGGAGGACAAGGGTCACCTCTGGCAGCAGGGAGGACGGGTCACCGCTGGCAGGGGGGAGGACAGGGGTCACCACTGGCAGGAGAGAAGACAGGGGTCACCTCTAGCAGGAGAGAGGACAGGGGTCCCCGCTGGCAGCAGGGAGAACCGGTCACCGCTGGCAGGAGGGAAGACAGGGTTCACCACTGGCAGGAGAGAGGACAGGGGTCACCTCTGGCAGGAGGGAGGACAGGGGTCACCTCTGCAGGGGGGAGGACCAGGGTCACCGCTGGCAGCAGGGAGGACAGGGGTCACCTCTGACAAAAGAGAGGAGAGGGGTCACCACTGGCAGGAGAGAGGACAGGGATCACCGCTTGCAGGAGGGAGGACAGGGGTCACCTCTGGCAGTAGGGAGGACAGGGGTCACCGCTGGCAGGAAAGAGGACCGGGGTCACTGCGGGCAAGAGGGAGGACAGGGGTCACCGCTGGCAGAAGAGAGGACAGGAGTCAGCCTTAGCAGGAGAGAGGACAGGGGTCACTGCTGGCAGGAGAGAGGACAGGGGTCATCACTGACAGAAAAGAGGACAGGGGTCTTATCCAGCAGGAGAGAGGACAGTGGTCCCCGCTGGCAGGAGGGAGGACAGGGGTCACCACTGGCAGGAGAGAGGACAGGGATCACCGCTGGCAGGAGGAAGGACAGGGGTCACCTCTGGCAGTAGGGAGGACAAGGGTCACCTCTGGCAGCAGGGAGGACGGGTCACCCCTGGCAGGAGGGAGGACAGGGGTCACCTCTGGCAGGAGAGCAGAGAGGGGTCACCACTGGCAGGAGAGCGGACAGGGGTCACCGCTGGCAGGAGGAAGGACAGGGGTCACCTCTGGCAGTAGGGAGGACAAGGGTCACCTCTGGCAGCAGGGAGGACGGGTCACCGCTGGCAGGGGGGAGGACAGGGGTCACCTCTGGCAGGAGAGAGAAGAGGGGTCACCACTGGCAGGAGAGCGGACAGGGGTCACCGCTGGCAGGAGGAAGGACAGGGGTCACCTCTGGCAGTAGGGAGGACAAGGGTCACCTCTGGCAGCAGGGAGGACGGGTCACCGCTGGCAGGGGGGAGGACAGGGGTCACCGCCCCCAACCTAACCAGGTTTACACCTTGTATCTGGGACCCTGTCCACAAGCACCCCCAACCTGACCAGGTTTGCACCTTGGTAGCAATGCAAAGCAAGCGACCTCCTGTGGTCAGTATGCAGAGGGGAAACCACTTGCACAGGACCCAAAAGATGGCAATGATCGCTGTAGTTCTGCCATCTACTGCAGCTTCTTCCAGCTTCTCCAGTGGTCCCAAAAATATGAGATCTACATACTCACACTGTGCCAAGCTGGAGTTAATTGCAGAGCGCCCAGCAAATAGAAGGGACAGCGCATGCTGGGAGACATCTGCTTGGCTATGCCCTTCACCCTCGTTGCAGAGACACTGGTGGTCGGTCTGCTCTGCCCTCTTTTAGCTGCAGATCTGTTGATTTCTACTGTACATGTGAGATGTTTGCAGGCATGAGCTGGTTGGCAAAGCTGCCATATAGTATTATATCAAAGCCAGGTCCTATTTAGAGCTCCTGCATAGGCCTGCTTGGGGACAGAGGTGTGACTGCAGAGGTTTCTGTCTGAGGTGCAGCTGAAATATATTTTTAATGACATAAGTGTGCCTCGGGCAGTTCCCAGACTTGGAAATGAACCTTCACTGTGTGCAGTAAAATATTGAGATTCTCTGAAAATTGCTGTCCCGTGTCATTGCACACTCTATCTAATGTATGTCGCATTGGGAGGGACACTGCTGAGCCTGCGCCAACTCCACCAGTCCAGCGTACCTTTGTTACCTCACTCCCAGTAACAGAATGGGGTCCCACCATGCACATAGCGCGGTTTTTAATGACTTCTTTCCCTACCATGTGACAAGGCTATGGATCTCCGTTGCACAGTTTTGGATCCTGTTGCTACTGTAAACCGACCGCTGGGGAAGGAGCCAGATTCTGGGAGAATGGTCAAACATTCCCATAGACACACTCCTAAACCTTGTGGACAGCCTTCTTTGAAGAGTTGAAGCTGTTATAGCAAAGGGAGGCCAACTCAATATTGAACCCTACGGACTAAGACTGGGATGCCATTAAAGTTCATGTGCGTGGAAAGGCAGGCGTCCCAAAACTTTTGACAATATAGTGTATCTCTACTTGGCTGCCCGGGCATACCTTCATAAGGTAGTAGTCCATTTCAAGCATTCCCCAGAAGCTGGTAGATCTCCAGACTCCTATTGCTTCTGACAGACTGCAAGGTGCAGCAGTCCTCCTTTGTGGCAAACACATCCTTCAGTAGAGTGGGAACAGACTGGCAGCTCAGGCCCCCGGACCACAGCCTTTCCCCCTTTTTATAAAATGGGGTGGTTAGGCTGGGCCCAAAAAGACCCGGAACAGCAAAGCACAACCTGCCTACATGCATCTATAGGTTAGAGAACATCATTGTCTCTGCAAGACTTCACCTGCTCTAAATAAATCCTCTTCTGGAAACTCATTTATTATTACTGTAACATTTGTAACATGGAACATACGATGGTGTAATGATGCTTCTGTAAATATCCTTAGCATCTCCTTAATAGATAGAATAGGTTACCGTATATACTCGAGTATAAGTCGACCCGAACATAAGCCGAGGCCCCTAATTTTACCACAAAAAAGTGGGAAAACATATTGACTTGAGTATAAGCCTAGGGTGGGAAATTCAGCAGCTACTGGACCCAACTGGACCACCACGAGACACAAAACAGGGACTGCGGGCATGGTACAGGAGATGGCTCAGGTCATGGTATAGGCAGAGCACAGGTTATGGTAAGGGCATGGCACAGGTCATGGCACGGGTGATGGTACAGGCATGGCACAGGTCATGGTACAGGCATGGCACAGGTGATGGTACAGGCATGGCACAGGTGATGGTACAGGCATGGCACAGGTGAAGGTACAGGCATGGTACAGGCATGGCACAGGTGATGGTACAGGCATGGCACAGGCGATGGTACAGGCATGGTACAGGCATGGCACAGGTGAAGGTACAGGCATGGTACAGGCATGGCACAGGTCATGGTACAGGCATGGCACAGGTCATGGTACAGGCATGGCACAGGTCATGGTACAGCAGATGGTATAGGCATAGCACAGTTGATGGTATAGGCATGACACAGTGTGTACAGGCATGGCACAGTAGGTAAAGGCATGGCACAGTAGCTATAGGCATGGCACAGTATGTACAGGCATGGCACAGGAGATGCAGTGCTGCAGGCATGGTACAGGAGAATGTCCTGTACCATGCCCGCAGCACTGCATGAGGAAATGCAGGGGCTGCGGAGGAGTCTCACTTACCTTTCGGTGAGGTGCCTTTGATTTAAAAATCGCGCCGCCCAGTGCCAATATGTCACCGCGAATGCGCCGCCAATGCTCGGGAAAGCCCGTACACGTTTGGCTATTCCCGGGCATGCGGCGCATGCGCGGTGACACAACGGCGCCGGGCGGCGCCATTTTTATAAAGACAGTGACTCGAGTATAAGCCGAGGGGGGCATCTTCATGCTGAAAATCTCGGCTTATACTCGAGTATATACGGTACTCTTTTTATTTAGTAAATTTTTTTTTTTTTTCAGGTTTCCAAAGTGGATCTCACCCCCCAATCTCCAGGTAATGTGTTTTAAACATATGGCTATGTAATTGTAGCAATATTTCCAGGCCTGTAGCCTGAGGTGGGTCTGCCATTGTTACCGGTTACCTCTCCAGCCCATGTGAGCTGCGACCCTGGGTGTGAGAACTGAGACATTGACAACTCCGGCATCTTTGTTTGGTTGTTTTATTGTAGTTTTAGGGGATGGGAGATGGGAATGAGTGGGATTCTCCTTTGGCTCGACTATGTACAATTCCGGGACTTTATAGCAAAAATGCCCGTTAGCGCTGTCTTGACGCAAACGCTTACCGGCGCTTTGAACACACTGTATCTCTGAAAGCTGTGCTGGAACTCCGACTTAAGTCCAAAAGATCCAGGACTGTAGAACATTGAACTTCTGACACTGCTTGCACTGCAAAGTCACTACTCTCTCCTGCCTTGCACTGGCTTGAGGTAGCTTGCTGTGGATTCCTGTATGGCTGCAACTCCTAACCGATGCACTACACACTGTGCACTGACTCTTCAGGGCCCGAACTACAGGTACCCCCTTTATCACTTCAGGGTCCTCAACCTGGGTACCCCCCGCTATCACTTCAGGGTCCTCTGACCAGGAACCCCCTTTACAGCTAGCTGACACTGGATCCTAGAACCTTCTCCAGAGTGGTCTCCTCTAACACTAGGCAGACCCCCAGGGGCAATCCTCAGTACTCACGACCTGTGTAGGCTTTCCTGGGACTGAACCCCTCTCGCTCTCCGTTGGTTCTCGGCACACCAGATCCCCTTCAGCAAAACTCAGCACTCTCTGGATTCTCAGGTGACACCCCAAGACATCCGCTTCCTCTGACAGGAGGAGAGACAGCCGTCCTCTCCCTCCTGGGACTCTGCTTCCCGCCAAAGACCACGAGTCACGCACGCCCTTCAGACTTATACCCACTCCCAGAATCCTTTGCAGCAGAATCTGCCTTCTGGGGTAGTTACAAGCCTGAATGTGTCGCTGATTGGGTTTCCTCCACTGCCCTATGAGAAGCCTCTCACAGAGCCAGTGGGGAGACTCTCCTCTCAGCAGACACACCTGGAAGCCATGACACCCTAACCAAAAAGCAATCATAGCCCTGCTGTTAGGCAGACAAGACCCATTATACATTTACCTAGCACCTATCAGTAGGGTGCTACATAATATATTGGAGATTTTGATAGGACATGATGGTGGCTGCAGTGGCCAGAGAACATAGGACTGTAATACTGGTGGTTTCTGGATATCTTGGGGATGGTGGAGGCCGTAGGGCACAATGTTAGTCAGGATGGTTGCAGGAGATGATGGTAGTCATGGTAGACACATAGGGGGAGATTTACTAAAACTGGAGAGTGCAAAATCTGGTGCAGCTGTGCATGGTAGCCAACAGATTTTGCACTCTCCAGTTTTAGTAAATCAACCACAGAGTATGATGGGTCTTATGTTCAGGGATAGGCACAGACCAAGGCTGTGGGGAACATTTTCTAAAGTACAGACCTTAGCGAAGGACACCAAGGCACATTTGAAATTAAAACCATCAAAAAACACTACTCTCTACTAAGGGTAAGGCCCTTCTCTATGAGGGGATCTATGATTACCCTTCTCTAAAGGGGGATCTATGGGGACCCTGGCCTGCTCTACAGGGGGATCTATGGGGACCCTGCTCTAAAGGGGAATTTATGGAATAGATCCCCCTTTAGAGCAGGGTCCCCATAGAACCCTCTTTAGAGCAGGGTCCCCATAAATTCTCTTTAGAGCAGGGTCCCCATAGATCCCCCTTTAGAGCAGAGTCCCCCATAGACCCCCCCTTTAGAGCAGGCCACAGTCCCCATAGATATACCTTTAGAGCAGACCAAGGTCTCCATAGATTCCCCTTTAGAGCAGCGTCCTCCATAGATCCCCCTTTACAGCAGGGTCCTTATAGATCCCCCTTTACAGCAGGGTCCCCAAAGATCCCCATTTAGAGCAGGGTCCCCCATAGAACCCCCTTTAGAT
Source organism: Pelophylax lessonae (assembly GCF_965119305.1). NCBI lineage: Eukaryota > Metazoa > Chordata > Amphibia > Anura > Ranidae > Pelophylax > Pelophylax lessonae. The sequence goes on from NC_138773.1 coordinate 327,824,601, forward strand.
AAGGGTCCCCATAGATCACCTTTTAGAGCAGGGTCCCCAACGATCCTCCTTTAGAGAAGGGTCCCCATATAATCTATGGGGACACTTCTCTAAAACGGGAATCTATGGGGACCCTGCTCTAAAGGGGGATCTATGGGGACCCTGATCTAAAGGGGGATCTATGGGGATCCTGCTCTAAAGGGGGATCTATGACATAGGGTCTCCATAGATCCCCCATAGATCCTCCTTTACAGCAGGTCAGGGAGAGGTGAGGTCCCCCATATAGATCCCCCCTTACAGCAGGCCAGGCAAGGGCAGGTTCCCCATAAAATAGATCCCCTTTACTTAGTCTTCTCACTAGAACTACTCTTACCTTTTTTTCACCTGTCACCAGGTAAGGTTTTCCTGCAGCACCACAGACCACACTTCAGGCTCATCTGCCTCTCCCCCTGCAAGGAATATTTTTATAAAACACTTCACAGTCTCGGGTCCTCCTTCTTTGTTGTCCTCCTCCTCGCCACGCTGGCTCAGGCTGCCTGCAGCCTGACTGTTCTCTGCTGATTCTCTCCCTCGCTGCACTGGGTGGCCGCTGCACAGCAAGGTCCCTGCTCCAGATAGTCCCTTACCAAGAGATCACTCTGCACGCCGGTCTCCACCACCACTCGTCAGTGGGAGGCGCCAGCTGGATCTATTTCTACATCCGTCTGGAGCTGAGGGGCCGAGGCCAGCCAGGGGCAGAGCAGACTCAGCGGTGGCCATGGCGGACCCTGCAAGGACCGTTTACGGACACCAGTGTCCGTGTGCGGACACCTTGCCGATCCCTGCTTATGTTGACTGTTTAATGTCATCTGTTCCTGTTAGAATCAGCCTTTCTCAACCTTTTGAAAATGAAGGAACCCCTGAAATAACTTTGTGGTCTTAACACCTGTTAAAGCTAAATTCCAGGAAATCAGTAACTTTGCAGACAGTGCAGGCACACTATGAGTTAAGTTCAATTAAGTGCATGTCACCTATAGGACTCATCTCCATTACTTATATTTAACAGGTTTATTGCTCCAGGAGGATACACTCCTGGCTGTGAAAAGAGAAAAGCACACACAGATCAGCTATACCCCCCCCCTTCCATCTGCGGACTATTCACAGAAGCCTTTGTATTTTGTGAATGAGCTCACATCATGCAAAGGCTTCTGTGAATGGCCAGAAGAAGGCGAGGGGTGGGCATAGCAGTTCCAGTGACTCTGCTCTATAAGACACTGAGACCACAGTGAGCAATGTTGAAGCTTTGGAATTTATCTTCTTGGAGAACAGTAAACCTGGTAAATATGAATAATAGAGATAAGTCTAAAAGGTTGCAGGCACCTCATTAGACTTAACTCATGGTATGCCTGCAGTTTTTGCAAAGTAGCCAAATTCCTAAAATTCAGCTGTAGTAATTACCAAACCTTCAGGTCACGGTACATTAGCATGACAGTAGGAGGGTAAAATTCTGTCCTTATGGACAGATAAAAAAGTTGTTTGAGTCAGCGGTTACTTATTTGAGAGTCAAAAATTGCTCATTGCTCATGAAACCTCTAGCAACTTCTGGAGGAACCGTAGGGTTTCATGGAACCTTGGCTGAGAAAAGCTGTGTTAGATGTTGGACATAATGAAGGGGCTGTAGAACATGACTAAGGTTATAATGGCTGTAAGGAAGTATTGAAGTCAAGGCATGACTTAATAGTAGTTGCAGTTGCTGTAAAATATAATTTTTTTAATGGTGGCTATAAAAAAAAAAATAGAAAATGGTGTTCATGCCAGCTGGGGAACACAAAGGTAACCTGGATGCCTGTATAACATGATGTTGGTCAAGGTACATGTAAAACATAATGGTAATACTTGGGGTTGTAGAACTTGAGGATGGCCACAGCTGTTGTATAAAATGATGACGTTCATGATTGGTATATAAAATAATGGTGGTCACAGCAGGTATATGAAATGATGGTGGTCCTGGCTAGTGTAGAAAATGAAGAACGTCATGGATGGTGTATAATATGGTGGTGGTCATGGCTGGTGTAGAAAATGATGAGCGTCACAGTTGGTGAATAATTTGGTGGTAGTCGTGGCTGGTATAGAAAATGATGAGCGTCATGGATGGTGTATAATATAATGGTGGTCATGGCTGGTGTAGAAAATGATGAATGTCACAGTTGGTGAATAATTTGGTGGTAGTCGTGGCTGGTATAGAAAATGATGAACGTCATGGATGGTGTATAATATAATGGTGGGCATGGCTGGTGTAGAAAATGATGAATGTCACTGTTAGTGTATATTGTGGTGGCGGTCATGGCTGATGTATAACAATAGTCTCCAAACTGTGGCCCTTTGCTTGCCTTTATCTGTCCCTTGAGGCATAATTCCTGCTCATTGCTCAAGGAACCTCTAGCAACTTCTGGAGGAACCCTAGGGTTTCATGGAACCCTGGCTGAGAAAGGCTGTGTTAGATGTTGGACATAATGGAGGGGCTGTAGAACATGACAAAGGTTATAATGGCTATGAGGAAGTCAAGACGGTTGCATGACTTAATAGTAGTTGCAGTTGCTGTATAATTTTTTTTACATGTAAAACATAATGGTAATACTTGGGGTTGTAGAACTTGAGGATGGCAACAGCTGGTGTATAAAATGATGAAGTTCATGATTGGTATTTAAAATAATGGTTGTCACAGCAGGTATATGAAATGATGGTGGTCCTGGCTAGTGTAGAAAATGATGAAAGTCATGGATGGTGTATAATATGGTGGTGGTCATGGCTGGTGTAGAAAATGATGAACGTCATGGATGGTGTATAATATGGTGGTGGTCATGGATAGTGTAGAAAAGGACGAACATCATGGTTGGTGTATAATATAATGGTGGTCATGGCTGGTGTAGAAAATGAGGGATGTCAAAGTTGGTGAATAATATGGTGGTGGTCATGGCTGGTGTAGAAAATTATGAATGTTACGCTTGATGTATAATGTGGTTGCTGGTATATAACAATGGTCTCCAAACTACGGCCCTTTGCTTGCCTTTATCCACCTCTTGAGGCATAATTCCTGCCACTGACACCAACAATAGGGCACTGTTCCTTCCAGAGACACCAACGATGGGGCATTATTCCTCCCACTGACACCAACAATGGGGCACTATTCCTTCCACAGTCACCAATGATGGAGCATAATTCCTTTCACCGACAACAAAAACAGAGTACTATTCCTCCCGATGACGGTACCTATTTCTCCCCTTAATACCAAAGATGGGGCATTGTTTACTCCCACTTGGTCCAGCCTGGCCTCTCTAAAGTCTGAAGGATAGTAAACTGGCCTTTTTTTTTAGAAAGTATGGAGACCCCTGGTGTATAATATGGTGGTGGTCATGGCTGGTGTAGAACATGATGAATGGCACAGTTGGTTTTTATTATGGCGGTGGTCGTGGCTAATTATGATAAAATAAATTACGATTGTCATGCTTGGTGTATAAAATGATGCTGGTCATGGATGATGTAGAAAATAATGAACGTCATGAATGGTGTATACTATGGTTGCAGTCACAGCTGGTGTAGAAAATGGCAATTGTCATGTTGGTGTATAATATGATGGTGGTCATGGACGGTGAAGAAAATAATAGAGGATATAGCTGGTGTAGAAAATCATGGTGAATATAGTTCGCATATAAATTGATGGTGGTCATGATTGTAGGAGATGCCTGATGGTGGTCACAATAATAAACTATAGGAGACAATCCAGTTCATGATGGCTGAAGGAGGTGATGGTCATATTGATCAGAGTGATTTTTAACTAGATATCTGTATCAGTGATTTGAACTTTTATATATTGACCGGTCCGGTGATAAAAGATCAGTTTAATGTTCTCTTTGTAATTTAACAGCTGCCGAGGCTCCGAATAACCAACCACAGCACGTTACACAGGAACCCCAAACCTCTCTGATTCTGATAGAGAACCTCCAGGACAGCTACTCTACAGAGATGTTAAACCTCCTGGTGGAGAATATAAGTGGCATGAATGGGGACACCGACTTCCAGGTGGAGAGAATTCCAGAGAAACAATGTGCAATCATTACCTTCACATGTGATATCGGTGAGAACCAACACTGACCCCAATCCCTTCTCTTATGATAGGGGTCTTCAAACTATGGCCCTCCAGTTGTTCAGGAACTACATTTCCCATCATGCCCTAGTCATGCCTGTGAATATCAGAGTTTTACAATGCCTCATGGGATGTGTAGTTCTGCAACAGCTGGAGGACCGTAGTTTGAAGACACCTGTCTTATGAAGTACACAGATATGCGGGTGATAATGATCTCTATGTCAAGTTACTAAAACAATTTTATTGTATTGCGGCTCTGAACATGCTTTATATTACAAGTTATAATCACACAGTTCTTCATTGTATTCTGCATAGAAAATGTTCATGTGTATAATCGTAGATGTACTAAAAAAATAACTATTAGCTCAATACGTTTTTTAAATTTCTCTGCTAAACTACCCATAGTCCTGAGATGTCAGTTACTGATCCTAGTCCTGGAGATACCTCTGGGTGGCACTTCTCAGGACACATCTGCTATGGACAGTTACATCTAATACCAGGACTATAATGACTAAAATGACCAACTGAAAAAAAAAAAATACAATCAAATAATACGGAGAGAAACTAATTAAAAAAATTGAACCGAGCAATTCAGTCAATTAATCAATTAGCTCTCAAGATGAACCAGGGGCAGACTGGCAACTTTCGGCCCAGGGGGCAAGTACAAACCAGAGGCCCATGGTGCAGCCTCTCGGCCCCCCTCCAACTCTCCCTCTTCCCATCGTCCTCCTGACCCCCATTCCAGGCTGAAGCTCCACTCCAGGTACTCTCTACCCACCGGCCGAATCTGGGTTCCCGACCTTGCCAGCAGGGGGCTGTTGGGGGTAGCTGGGACAGGTTGGTTGGGACTGCCTGAGGCGCAGAGTCTCCAATGGAGCTTGGAACAGGCCTCTGCTCAGACACAGCTTACACCATCCATGCTGGGGGGGGGGGGGGGGGGGGGGCTGTGCTCTGTCCTTGTCTTAATCCCACAATCAATAGGTCAGCGGTGGGGACTTTTTACTTCTCTTCACCAGGAATCTTTAAGGCATGTCTGTGGCAGAAGCGGTGCAGCCCTTTTTGCAGGGCATCAGAGTGGCCCGGGGGGCAGTTACCCCTCTGCCCCCTGGCCCAGTCCTCCCCTGAAATGAACCGATAACACTTTAAAAAGGCTTGTGGTGATGGTGGGACATTCATCTGACTTTGCTGTCCTGGCATTGTGTATGGTGATCATGAGTAGCTTTTTGAAGCACCCGTGTCACAGATTTAAAGTGTATGATTCTCCCGAAACAAAAATGCTATCAATCTCCCTCCTCCCAGTATCAATCCCCCTTCCAAGCACAAATCTTTGCCCCCCCCAAAAAAAAAAACAAAGCATAAATTCTCTACCACCCCCAATCTTCCCTCCTAGCACAAATGCTGGGGAAGGGTTAGTCCCTCTGTCAAGTTTCCATTGTTATCCTTGTCTCTATTGAGGAGATTCACTCCTCTATTAGTACTGGTGATGACCATCCTCACCGACGACATGAATCTCTGCTCATGGTGAACATTTTAAATATTTATTTAAAGAGAAGTAAAAGAAAATATTAGAAATGAACACCCATATATATCCACAGGAACAAGGCAAGTGTCAAGGCTAGGGGGATTTGGGGCAAATGGGGAGGATTTAAAGCTCCAATTATGAATGCCTGCCACGTAGGACATAATATAACCGATTCACATATTAATGCATTTAGGTAAGAATTAGCACAGGAGACATTAATTCCTGTTATTTTGGAACATCTGGAAAAGTTTTACCATAACCCATAAATAATAAGTAACGGTTGAACTAGATGGACTTGTGTCTTTTTTTTCAACCAGACTAACTATGTAACAATGTAACCCAGACTGTCACTGTGGAGATTCTCTCCTTACATTGCACCAACAAAACATTCCAAGGAGACAGAAGAAGAACAATTTGTTCCAATAACATCTTTCTGTAAACTCATTCCAGGAAGCGAATCTGTTATTATATAAGGAACCCAACATTAGCATATAAGCACCTAATATAGTTATTTGATAATTAGTCAAACACATAGTAATTATTTTTATATATCATGGATTAGAAAAGTGAAGGGAAATCTTAAACTTGATAGTTGTCCCCAGAACAAGAGATGAGGAGAAATCTTCCAATGGGACACCGGTTCTAGTGACAACTGTCTAAGCTAAGAGGGGACATCCCCTCACATTTTGAGATTTCCTCTTCCTGTTGCATCCCTGAGACCAGAGGCTTGGATAAGCTGCTGATCCTCTGGTGCCTGACTTTAAAAGCTTATCTTCTGAAAATAGATAGCAGATTGCAAAATTCAAAATAGAATGAACCACATCACCGGTGTACAATATGTCCTGTCACAGTTAGGCCATCATGTTAATTTATTAATCAACCAACTTTTTTTTTTTTTTACCAGATATTTTAGGAATTGTTGATAAATTTTCAAGAAACTCCACAATGCGGAAATGTAAAATGAAGGTAAAGCCTCTGGAAGAAACTAGAACGATCAGGGTTGAAGGCCTCCCACCCAACACCCCTGAGGATTACATTGGCCTGTATTTTGAGAACCCAAAGCATGGAGTTCCTGGAAGTACGGAAGACACCATGGCCATTCCTGAAGAGGGTGCCGCACTGGTTACATTCTCCACTGTAGAAGGTACATTGGGTGTCACGCTGGACAGCACCGGGTACTCTGATTACAGAACTGCACACATACTGGGGGTGGAGATGGCCGGCAGTTTAATATCATGAATTAGTATGAAGAATCTTTCTGAAGATCTCTTGATAAAAAAAATCATTGCTGTATCAATTCCCCAAAATTCGTTACAAAAAATTGAAATCACATTACTGATTTTTTGTAATTTACCGTAAATCTATACTATCAAACACAAATGCAGATCATTGGTGAAGATATCCGGTTTGTTCTATACTCATGTGGCTTTTAGAGCTGCTTAGTTAGAGGTTACATCAACCAGCCACCTGGACAGTTGCCATGTCAGACATAGTACAACCATTTCACATATTAAATCATTTAGGTACGAATTAGCATAAGTAACACAACATTAATTACAAGAGACATTAATTCCTGTTATTTTGGAACACCTGATCAGTATTACCTTACCCCAGACTCTTGCATTTCACTAAACTAAACTCACCTGTAAAAAATATTAATACATTATTAATCAGAGGTACAGAGAGGTGGATGCAATAATGCTTGTACTAGAGGGCTGTTTTGGGCTTGTTGGCCATCATCAGTGCAGTGCATGGAAACAATGGCTTCTATGGAAGCGTGCTTAATGAGCAATGAGGCAGAATAACCAGACAATTAATGGTGAAAGGCTCCCATTAAACCAAATAAAACATCTGATATCAACATGAACCCCCCCATCACAGACTGCCCCTGGAGCAGTAAACTTATGCAAGGAAGGAGAGGAGGGGGTGGGGTGGTTGTTGGAATTGTGCTAGGAAGAGTGATGGAGGGGATTTGTGCTAGGAAGGGTGATTTGGATGGTGGATTGAACATTTGTGCTAGGAAGGGTAATTTGAGGGGGGGATTGCTACAAGGTGTGATTTATGTGTACAGTATCCCACAGAAGTAAGTACACCCCTCACATTGTTGGAAATATTTTTTTATATCTTTTCATGTGACAACACTGAAGAAATGAGACTTTGCTACAATGTAAAGTAGTGAGTGTACAGCTTGTATAACAGTGTAAATTTGCTGTCCCCTCAAAATAACTCAACACACAGCCATTAATGTCTAAACCGCTGGCAACAAAAGTGAGTACACCCCTAAGTGACAATGTCCAAATTGGGCCCAAAGTGTCAATATTTTGTGTGGACACCATTATTTTCCAGCACTGCCTTAACCCTCTTGGGCATGGAGTTCACCAGAGCTTCACAGGTTGCCACTGGAGTCCTCTTCCACTCCTCCATGATGACATCACAGAGCTGGTGGATGTTAGAGACCTTGCGCTCCTCCACCTTGAGGATACCATTTGAGCATGCCCCACAGATGCTCAATGGGATTTAGATCTAAAGACATGCTTGGCCAGTCCATCACCTTTACCCTCAGCTTCTTTAGCAAGGCAGTGGTCGTCTTGGAGGTGTGCTTGGGGTCATTATGTTGGAATATTGCCCTGCAGCCAGTCTCCGAAAGGGAGGGGATCATGCTCTGCTTCAGTATGTCACAGTACATGTTGGCATTCATGGTTTCCTCAATGAACTGTAGCTCCCCAGTGCCGGCAGCACTCATGCAGCCCCAGACCTTGACACTCCCACCACCATGCTTGACTGTAGGAAAGACACACTTGTCTTTGTACTCCTCACCTGGTTGCCGCCACACACGCTTGACACAATCTGAACCAAATAAGTTTATCTTGGTCTCATCAGAGCACAGGAGACGGTTCCAGTAATCCATGTCCTTAGTCTGCTTGTCTTCAGCAAACTGTTTGCAAGCTTTCTTGTGCATCATCTTTAGAAGAGGCTTCCTTCTGGGATGACAGTCATGCAGACCAATTTGATGCAGTGTGCGGGGTATGGTCTGAGCACTGACAGGCTGACCCCCCACCCCCCCAACCTCTGCAGCAATGCTGGCAGCACTCATATGTCTATTTCCCAAAGACAACCTCTGCATATGATGCTGAGCACGTGCACTCATCTTCTTTGGTCGACCATGGTGAGGCCTGTTCGGGGTGGAACCTGTCCTGGTAAACCGCTGTATGGTCTTGGCCACCATGCTGCAGCTCAGTTTCAGAGTCTTGGCAATCTTCTTATAGCCTAGGCCATCTTTATGTAGAGCAACAATTCTTTTTTTTTCAGATCCTCAGAGAGTTCCATGATGAACTTCCTGTGACCAGTATGAGAGAGTGAGAGCGATAACACCAAATTTAACACACCTGCTCCCCATTCACACCTGAGACCTTGTAACACTAACGAGTCATATGACACCGGGGAGGGAAAATGGCAAATTGGGCCCAATTTGGATATTTCCACTTAGGGGTGTACTCACTTTTGTTGCCAGCGGTTTAGACATTAATGGCTGTGTGTTGAGTTATTTTGAGGGGACAGTAAATTTACACTGTTATACAAGCTGTACACTCACTACTTTACATTGTAGCAAAGTCTCATTTCTTCAGTGTTGTCACATGAAAAGATAGAATAAAATATTTACGAAAATGTGAGGGGTGTACTCACTTTTGTGAGATACTGTATGTCTTTTTCAAATTTTCTTCGAATTACCCAATTTTTTCTATTCAAAACGTTCGAATCAATAAATTTTGAATCGGTTGAATTGAAAACTTTAGATTTTTTTTTTTTTTCAATTTGAATGTGGCAAAGTAAACAAACAAAATTTTCATCAAATGATTACAATGACTGTTTAAATCATCTTTGGTTTAACAAAAACAGCATTATTTCGAAATGGTACTCTAATAACATTTCAGAAATATGTTTACAGTTCGAGCTAGACTACAATTCGATGTAAAATTCGATTCAAATTTCAATTTAAATTTCTGAAATTCGGACGAATTTAGTTTTGTTATTCGGAGCATTTGGTAAACTTTTTTATACTGTAATTCGGGTACTCGGATATATCCGAATCTCCGAATAACGACAAATATTTATTCGGAAAGAAACAAACTGAGCATGTCTGGATTATATAGATTTGTTAGTAAACTTGCAGCTGTAAAAAGTATTCTTGATATTGCAGGAATGAGATTCTGATGATCCCTTTTCTTTCTCTCTGTTCTGTGCAGCTGCTAAGATAGTTCTGGGGAAGAAGCATCGATTTAGTAACACAAAAGTATCTGTTTATCCATATTATCCCAAACATGATATTGTGCTTTATGGAGACCAAAGACCCCAAATACGAACACCAGAGCCACTCACCTTCCCAGTAAGTCCGTACATTCTGGAATTCATCCTCAGTAACAACCAGTTCAAAGACAACATGGAAAAAACAATGGGGACTCATACATGTGATATCAAATGGCCAGATCTACTTTGCCCCAACCCCGCCATCACATTGTGCTTTTCTGAGGCCCAGTCTACAGATCCCAGGACATTGGTGAAGCTTGTCACGACATGGAAAGACGAGGTCCCTCTAGAGTTCTCACGTCTCATATCAAAGTACAAAGTAGTAGAATATCGAATGGATCAGTCGGTCTGGAACACTGTTAAAGAACATGCAAGCAGCTCCACATATAATGGGGTACTTATCAAACCTGAGTTGGATTCAGGTAAAGTTTTCCTGACGGGATTGGTAAAGGATGTTGCCAAACTTGAGCCCACATTTAGGCAACTGGTAGAGGAAACCACCAAACAGGTGGAAAGAAAGAGCCAAGGTAAGACTGAGACCTTTCCCATGTCTCCAGCCCTCTATCAGATTATGTGTAAGAGCGGCCTACAAAAGAAGATTCTGGACCAAGTTCCAGAGCTGAAGATGGACTATGATGTGTCAACAAAGGAGATCCGGCTATCTGGACTGAAAGATGAAGTGCTCACGGCCAAATGTGAGCTATATAACATCAACAATCAAATGAAAAGTAAACCCATCCAGATGAACCCGCACCTCGCACAGTTCCTGATGTCCACCGATAACGAGGAGCTGTCCTCTCTGCTCTTTGTACGTCACAACATTAACGCAATGCTGGCAATTGAGGATGATGTCATTCATCTGACGGCTTACTCAAAGAAAGACTTGACAGAGGCTGAGGAACAGATGAAAAAGGAACTCATTTGTAGAGAAGTTCCGGTTGAAGAAAAGAGTACCCTGAAAATTCCCGAGTGGGAAAGTCTTCATTCATATCTGCTTGAGTCTTGTAATGCAGAGAAAATCACAGTCCTGATACTGGAATCCCATTCTGGAGCAGAGAACCATGTGGTCATTGCCGGCCTGTCTTCAAATGTGGACAAATGTTACCAAAAAGTCAGCGAATTTCTAGAGAAGAACACTCCAATGGACAAGAACATTAAAGTCAAATCGATGGTGGTTATGCAGTTCTTCAGAGAAGAGAAGAAACAAGTGTTGGATGATCTAAAAAATAATAACCTGAGTGTGGCAATCCGTAATAGAAATATACGATTGAGAGGCCCAAAGGTCTATGTAGCAGAGGCCCACTCCCGTATTAGTGATGTCCTGCGGTCCCTCGTCTCCGATACACTGATCATCGACAAACCCGGAGCCAAGAAGTTTTGTTTGACAAATGAGGACATTTATGTCACTATGGCCAAGAATAGCTACAGATGCCTCCTACGTTTACAGAAGGAAGAGGAGGAAGAAGAGATTGAAGAAGAGGAACCTGAGGATACAGAAGGACCACAATGCCAAATAAATCTTCCAAATGGAATGGTCATCTCTGTGCATAAAGACGACCTGTGCCGTCACAGAGCTGATGTCATCGTTAATGCAGCCAATGAGGATCTGAAGCATGTTGGGGGTCTGGCACTCGCTTTACTGAAAGCTGCAGGTCCCAAACTACAAGATGATTCTGATAACATCGTAAAGACAGAAGGACGTCTGTCTGCAGGGGAGTCTGTAATAACGGACTCTGGTAGGCTGCCATGTAAGCAGGTTATACATACAGTTGGTCCCAGATGGTACAACGCACTACCTGGAAAGCGTGAGCGTCTTCTACAGAAAGCCATAACCAGCAGCTTGGAGCTGGCTGAGGAGTACTGCCATACCTCCATCGCCATCCCAGCTGTCAGCTCCGGTATTTTTGGTTGTCCTGTAGATCAAAGCGCAGAGAATATTATCAAAGCCATCAAAGAATACGCGGAAAGCAAACCTAAAGGCAAATCTACCCTTAAAGAAATTCGTCTGGTGGACACTAATGTGGATACGATACGAATCTTTGCCTCCACTTTGAAAAAGGAGTTTGGAGAGGAGGAAGCGGAACCCTCTCCGAAATACGGAGTGAAAAGAGCTGAGAGGATGGAGACATTGGAGAGGCCTGTCCCCAGCCAGAGAGTCAATGAATCCAGAGTATCTGCTAATCAGATTGTGACCAAAGAAAACATCGTCATTAGAGTCAGAGAAGGATTCATCCAAGATGCAGCAGTAAGTAACTTTCTATATAATTTTTTTTAATAAAGTAAGGAATTTTTTAAATATGTTTTTGGGTTTTTGTGTTGTCCGTGTCCTTTTAGGAAGAATTCCCTTCTGGTGACGCACCAGGAACTGAGAGATAATCACTCCATAGTGAAGGGATATCTGCCCTTTGGCCCATGTAACACATTTTGTAGATTGATTTGTAGTTGATACAGATAGGGGTGAAGGAAAATAGGAAACAAAATTGCCTTATTAGATATATTTATAGTGGATACAAAAGTGTTAGTGGAACCAATTAGAAACTAATATCTAAAAACAAAGTATTTGGTGGAGGGGGTTCAGGTTAGATTTAGCGCTTTTCATGAACTTCAATCCAACAAGTTAAGTTTATTTTAGGGCCCCCTTGCCTTCTTCATTCATAAGTAAATTTCCTTATATCAATTAAAGGGGATCTTCACCCAAAAGGGGAAATTCTGCTTGTTTGCCCCCCCCCCTTACTCCTCTTTTCTTTTTTTTGGGGGGGGGGGGGAGTGGACACCTGTCTTTGATTAGTACCCGCATCCATTTCTCGTTGGATTGGGAAGGTTGCTTCTGGTCAGACTCCATGACAGCACAGGTCAGTGTGCTTTGATCGTGGAATATATTTATCAGCCTGCCATAACCAATCAATACTGAACACCTCTGCATTCTTCCTTTTGGGGTTCAAGTCGTTTTCTGTACCTTTCACCAGGACTGCAGTTAGAAATGACGGCACCCTGTAAAGCCTACCTGACAGCCCCCCCCCCCAAAATATCAAAGTAATATTTTCACTAAAAATACACTAAAATCATTATTAGAGGACACGTACGGTGTTAATCAGTGTTTTTTTTTTTAAAATGTGGCTGGAGCTCTGTGCAGGCAGCTCATTTGTGGCTGGTGCTCCATGGGCTGGGGGGACGGACCACACCATGCCCCCCCACAGACCACACCAGCTCACACACCATACCATGCCCCCTGTCGCCGGCTCACTCACCCTGACTGACGTGGAGGGCAGGCGTTGCTGGCTTCCCCCAGCGGCAGCGGTGGCTTCCCCCAGTGGGGGTGGCAACTTCCCCTGCGGCTCCCCCCTCCTCATCCTCGGCCAATAGCATGGCCTCTCCTTTCGGCCAATCGGGTAACAAACCCACTTCCTGATTGGCTGGGAGGAGGATCCGTGTGATAATAGCCAATATTCATTCACTCTTGTTACACAACTGGGTGGGCTCACCTTTTTTTGCAGCCTATTAGAGCCTCTGGCTCTAATCACGTGCTTAAAAAAAAAAAACCCATTGGAATCCATGCATCCGGCGCACTGCATGTAGATTAGGGGGCTGGACGCATGGATAGGGGGGCGGCGCCCCTGCGCCCCCAATGCACCAGCCGCCACTGAGGCAGCCTATGTTACACTATGGGGACGCAGCAGCTGTACGAACACAGCCGCAGGTCCTAAGTTGACAGGTGTGTGGATACAGGTGTACGGCCCCCGGGTGTATTTTGGGCCACTCACCCGCACCTGCACACCTGTCCAATTAGGACTTGCGGCTGTGTTCATACAGAGTAACAGAAGGTTGCAGCCACACAAACTGCTTATTCACACTGTTTGGGCTAGAGAACCCATGTGAATGAGCCTTTCATTTTTCTAATTTTTTTCTTTTTTTGGACAGTTTTTAAAAATTATTTCTTGCAATTTTTAAAAATTATTTATTACAATTTTTAAAAATTATTTTTTACAATTTGTTATTCTTTTTTATTTTTTATTTTTTACATCACTGTTGGGAAGGGGGGGGGGGGGTTGGGGGCAAGGGTGAAATATCAGGGGTCCACTGACCACAGACCACTGACATCTCTCCTTTGAGACAGAGAAAGGAGTTGAGGACACAGGTTGTTCCATTCCTTTCCCTGTAGCCTCAGCTGCACGGCAGATGAATGAAAGGATTAACAGGTGAGAGAGGCTCCTCTCCATTCACAAACAAAAGCATAATAAACAGTTTACTATGCCCAATTTTGAATGGACACAGGAACGATCAATACCAATCACTCACTCTGTTCATTCATTAAGGAAGGGGTTGGTAAATTACATATTTACTGGCCCCTTCCCCCGCTCTCCATCCTGACACATCCCCTTCAGTGTAGCTGCAGTATCCGGCAGGAGAGGGAAGCCGGCAGCACTGAGGGGGTGGAGGGGGGAGTTGGGGGCATACAGCAGAGGGAATCAGATGTGTGCAGGACAGGGTGAGAAGACTGTGACTGTTTTAAGTACCTGTTTATTCTTTTTTTTTTTTTTTTGTAAAAGTAAGAGTTACAAAGTCCCATTAGGTCCATCCTCATGGGAAGGGAACACAGGATGAAAACACAGAACAACATAATGAAAAGCAGGTACAAGTATATTAGGTGGGAGGTAATTTTATGGTGCAGCAGTATATGAAATATATAATTGAAGGGTAAGTGTAGTATAGAAAACATCAAGGTCCCAAGAATATCTCTTAGGCCCCAAGGAGTGGTAGGTATATGGATAAACCATGGTGGAGGTCTCTGATAGTAAAGGCCTGGTGATGCATGGTAATACCAGCAACTTGGGATGTAGGATACGTTGTATGAATATCAGTGGCCATGAGTAGGTCATCAAGCCAAGGCGCCCATACCTTGAGAAACCAATGAGCGCAACCTCTCTACTTATAGGTTTACTGTATATAGATCTGTGTTTTTAAGGCTTTCTAGAAGATTAGGGTAGGCAGCGAGACTTTTTTCCAGTGAATTCTTGATTATTAAAGTAGTAGACCTATGAGTAGTAGACCTTTGAGTGGACCAGGTTGTCCACTAGCCCTAACAGACACACCCAAGGAGTGTTAATTATGTTCATCATGTATGTAACTATCTCCGGACAGAGACTCTGGATCTTGACACATGTCCAAAAAATGTTAAAGAAGTTTCCATCATCTCCTTCACACAGGCAGAGGATATGGGTTTGTTCAGCTTGTGCAGCCTCTGTGGAGGGAACTATGCCCAATGTAGTATCCTACACTCCAGATAACAGGCTGCTGGATCATAAAGTCCTTTCACCGGTGTCAAATAGTCTCTGGAGGGGTCTACAGGACCATACCTAATCTATCCCTTCTCCTCAGAAACTTTTCCCTAGGCTTAGTGTCAGGGGAGGACTGGGCATGGGGGCAGGGGGGCAATTGCCCCCTGGGCCGCTCTGATGCCTCATAAAAAGGCTGCACTCTTTCTGCCAAAGACATGCCTAAAGGATTCCTGGTGAAGAGAAATAAAAAGTCCCCACCGCCGACCTACTGAGTGCGGGATGAAGACCAGCATAGATGGTGTAAACTGTGTCTGAGCAGAGGCCGGTTCCATGCCCCACTGGAGACTCTCCTCCCCCTGCCAGCCCCAACCAAGCTGTCCCAGCTCTCTCCAACAGCCCCCTGCTGGCCAGGTCAGGAACCCGAATTCAGCCAGTGAGTAGAGCGTACCTGGAACGGAGCTTCAGCCTGGAATGGGGTTCAGCTGGAGGCCATGAGGAGGGAGAGTGGGAAGATGCACCATGGGTCTCTGGTTTGTACTTGCCCCCTGGGCAGAAAGTTGCCAGTCAGCCCCTTCTTAGTCTACCTTTCCCTAACCAGCAGGTATCTGACCCTATCTATGTACTCCCCACACCACTGGTGCACCAAAATGACTAAGCAGTTCTATATATTATTATTATTATTATTGTTATACAGGATTCATAAAGCGCCAACAGTTTACGCAGCGCTTTACAATATAAAGGGGGGCAATACAATTGCAATGCAGATCAGGAAGGATCTGATGGAGGTAACTCAAGTACAGTTCTTAAGTGAAGGTGGGGTAGGCTCAGTGCAGGGACAAGATCATCTAGAGCCCAGGGCGGACATTCCGAATTCCCCCCAAGATATGAGTATTACGTGCCAGAAAAAAATCTCCCTACAAAAACACTGAGCACTAATCTGCATGCTTACCCCTAAGCAGAAATCCCCCCCCCCCCTTCCTCCCAGGACAAATCCTCCCCCTGCTGAAATCCCCCATCCTAGCACAAATCTTTAAAAAAGATGTATCTCTGCACTGTGGTGGGGTGGCAGCTGACACAGATAAGTAATATACCAAACATATATAATCTTAACCACTTAAGCCCCGGAGGATTTGGCTGCTCAAAGACCAGGCCCTATTTTGCCATTCGGCACTGCGCGACTTTAACCGACAATTGCGTGGTCGTGCGACGCTGTACCCAAATGAAATTGACGTCCTTCTTTTTCCCACAAACAGAGCTTTCTTTTGGCGGTATTTGATCACCTGTGCGATTTTTACTTTTTGCGCTATAAACAAAAAAATAGTGACAATTTTGAAAAAATAACAATATTTTTCACATTTTTTATATGAAATTCCCAAAAAACAAAATGTAAAAATCTAATTTTTTTTAACATTTTAGGCCAATTTGTTTTCTGCTACATATTTTTGGTAAAAAAAATCGCAATAAGCAGATTTTGATTGGTTTGCGCAAAAGTTATTGCGTTTACTAACTACGGGAAAGATTTCTGTCATTTTTATTGTTTTTTCGTTTTTACTAGTAATGGCGGCGATCTGCATTTTTTTTGCGGGACTGCGACATTGCGGCGGACAGATCGGACCCTTGACTGACACTTTTGACACTTTTGGGGTTACCAGTGACATTTTTACAGTAATCAGTGCTATACATATGCACTGTTACTGTAAAAATGACACTGGCAGGGAAGGGGTTAACTTTATTGGAGAGGGAGGGGTTAAGTGTGTCCCTAGGGGCGTGCTTCTAACTGTAAAGGGGCGTGGCTTTTGATGTAACCACAGAGACATACGATCCTACATAGCAGGATCGTATGATCTCTGTTCTTACACCAGGGAGAATGACAGGCGGCTTTGTTTACATCAGCCGTCTGCCTTTCTCCTTCTCCAGCGGGAGATCGCGAGTGACCGGCGGACATCTGAGCCGCCGGTCACTCGCACGGGGATGTTAGTGACCGAGCGGGGGCGGGAGCGTGCCTCTGGCGGCGTGCGCTCGTCCCCTATTGGCTCGCGGGCGAGTGACGTACCGGTACGTCACTTTGCCCAGGAGGGGCTGACCGCCGCCGTATATAGTCGTGCGGCGGTCGGCAAGTGGTTAAGAAAAAGTGTGTAGCGCCAAAAGTAAATGAACAACAATGAAATGTGAATACTGTGTTATAAAAGGAGTCGGACAACACATTAAAATAAAGTCCAAAAAAAGTGCTAAAGTGAAATATATATATATATATATATATATATTAGTCCAATCTTGAATGAAAATCAACATTAAAAACCGATTCAGTGAAAAAATATAGATTTAAATGCACAGTCCCATGATAGGATCAGCAATATAAACTTATTGGGGAAAGTACAAAGTTCAGTGCTCAGATGTGCACAAAAAATTGGTGGTAACTTGAAAAGTGAAGAAGGGATCCAGTACAGGGCTCCAGAATCATCCACCACACCCCTGTGATATGGACACACCCCCTGAAAAGCTGGCTGCCGTTGTGGGGAAGTCTGTTCAGCAACTCGCACCATCCAGATGTAGATGTGGTAAATAAAGCTCACCAGGAGCCAGATGAAGTCTCCATAGTGTAGTATTTATTGGATGTGTATGTTAAAGCCAAAATAAAATGAATCAAAAAACCATATGACAATGGGTGCCACTCCCGGTATTGGACAGTGGCCTGACGTCAGCACTAGTGTCTCCTCCCCAACGCGTTTCATCCAATAGGACGTTATCATGGGGCTCAGAACCCCTTGGGCAGGGATGTCCTCTGGGCTCCCTTCTGCAGTTGTTGGGCTGGGTGACCGGATGGTTTAGCATTCGTGGGTCCGTGCCTCACGCGGCCGGAGCTGACCAAAATTGCGACTGCGCAATTGTCAGTTAAAGTAATGCTGTGCCAAATCGCAAAAAATGGAAAGGGGGGGGTAAATTTTCCGGGGGCCAAGTGGTTAATATAGTTATCCAATCACAATTCAAACTCATTTTTGGGCATCACATTTATGCCACTTTGACCTCTGTGTAAAGTCACAGGTGAAATAATTAGTGCAAAATCTTAAGGTCCCTTTCACACTTGTGCGACCTAACATTCTCACAAATAGTGCAGGGACTACTTTGAAGTCGCACAGATATGAACGGTACTCATTGGAAATCATGGAGTATGACTTGTCATGTGACTTTGCAGTCCCAAGTCGCAGGACAAGTCGCACAAGTGTGAAAGGGGCCTTAGAGGATCTCCCATTCATTGTGAGATTTGTGATGTTTTTCAGACAGATGCCATTGTGAACAGCGTGGGGAAGGACTTGAACCTCAGCAGCGGTGGAGCATCAAAGGCTCTACTAAACAAGGCCGGGAGCAAGCTTCAGAAATGTCTGAGGGATGTCAGTTCTAAAGTCCAGGAGGATGAAGGTTCCGTGTTCATCACAGAGGGATGCAACCTGAACTGTAAGATTGTTATTCATGTCGTGGTTCCTCATTGGGATGGACAACAAGGTTCTTCTGAGAAGGTAACAAAAACCTAACGAAAAAGTATCTAAATCCAAAACCAAAACTGTAACAAAATTCAAAACGATGGGGGTGAGAAACCGGGATTATTGCGGTGCATAGGAATACACAGGATACGTTTTTTTTGGATAAAAATACAAAACATTTTATTGGTATACAATTAAAACATAGCATAGAGCAGACCAACGGCGTGAAGTACAAATATCACCGTGGACAATTTGATCAGG
Source organism: Pelophylax lessonae (assembly GCF_965119305.1). Taxonomy (NCBI): domain Eukaryota; kingdom Metazoa; phylum Chordata; class Amphibia; order Anura; family Ranidae; genus Pelophylax; species Pelophylax lessonae. The sequence continues at coordinate 327,843,546 of NC_138773.1, forward strand.
GAATACATGAAGAATCAATACAGAAAATTGGAAATAAACATATAGGCACTTATTGTGTCATTTTCGTAGCAACGGTGCTTCGAATCATCCCGACATGTTTCGCCTATATTGGCTTCTTCAGGGGACTTCGAAACGAGCGCCAAACATCAAGTGACTAATCAGATTAGAAAAACACAAATTTTAAGGGACATTCACATTAAAAAAAAAAAATAATAATTTTTTGTCAAAACGTATGTCAAATACAGTTACAGTAAAGTATATGATTATATACTTTAGAACAAATGAGGGAGACTGGTATGGAGCAATTAACTCCCCAGGAGTTAATTGCTCCATACCAGGCTCCCTCTTTTTTTCTAATTTCTTTAATAAGAAATGTAAGTGTATCTTTTATTTCTTTTATTATTTTATTCATCAATTTATTACTTTATTGTTTCAATACTACAGTATATCATTATTATTATTATTATTTTTATTATACTATGACATTTTATTACTTATTTACAGCCTGGCTTGCCTTGAGGCCTCCTGAGATTGCAGGACTTGCCTAGCCGCCCCCCCCTTTTTTTGAGTGGGGTATGGGCATTTGGTTTGTTTGGGAGGATTCCTGTGGACGCCCCTTCTTTTTTCTTTTTGGCGCCCTCTGCTAAAACATCTCTGGGGTGTTTTATTCATTTATTACATTTTTTTTTTTTTTTTTGAGACAATTTAATTGATTGCCAACAGATTAGTAATCATATACTTTACTGTAACTGTATTTGACATACTTTTTGACACAATTTTTTTTTTTTTTTAATGTAAATGTCCCTTAAAATTTGTGTTTTTCTAATCTGATTAGTCACTTGATGTTTGGCGCTCGTTTCGAAAGTCCCCTGAAGAAGCCATTATAGGCGAAACATGTCGGGATGATTCGAAGCACTGTTGCTATTAAAATTACACAATAAGTGCCTATATGTTTATTTCCAGTTTTCTGTATTGAATCTTCATGTATTCCCTGATCAAATTGTCCACGGCGATATTTGTACTTCACGCCGTTGGTCTGCTATATGCTTTGTTTTAATTGTATACGAATAAAAAGTTTTGTATTTTTATCTAAAAAAAATCGTATCCTGTGTATTCCTATGCACCGCAATAATCCCGGTTTCTCACCCCCATCGTTTTGAATTTTGTCTATGGGATGTGGTGCTTATATTTATGAAGCTACTACCTGTTCGCAAAACTCCTCCTTGCAAAAAATGTAACAAGTTGCAGCTTACCAGTCCTTAGATGGGGTGGCTGCATTAGGTTTCTTTTTTTTTTTCACCTGTCAGTAACACATTAAGGCTCGGTTCACACTACTGTGACCTGAAAGTTGCAGGACGTACAGTGCGACTTTGCCTGGCAACTTCCCGGCGATTTGCAGGCAACTTGAGTACTACTTTCATGCGACTTTGAAGCGTCTTTGTCTTGTGCAGGTATTCAGAGATAACAACATACAGGAAGATGCATGCCTGGGTAATCTTACTGTAATGTTGGATCCAAATCACATCAATATAGATGAGGATCCGACTTGGGAGGCGATTTCCATTAACCACATAACAACCGCCCGCCGCAGTTTTACTGCGGCAGGCAGCCGGTCCTGTGCAAAGCGACGTAGTACTACGTCGCTCGCTCAGGAGACTCTAGGGGGTGAGTGCGTGCCGCCGCCAGCGCGCTCCTGCCCCTGCTCGTTCCCTGGCCGCTGGCCACTCGCGATCTCCCGCAGCAGAGAGAGAAGGACAGACGGATGATGTAAACACAGCTGTCTGTCATTCTCCCTGAAGTGATCACAGAGGCTATGTGATCCTGCTATATAGGATTGCATGTCTCTGTGATTACATCACAAGCCACGCCCCCTGACAGTTAGAATCACGCCCCTAGGCTCACATTTAACCCCTTGATCACCAGTAATGTTAACCCCTTCCCTGCCAGTGTCATTTTTACAGTAACAGTGCATATTTATAGCACTGATTACTGCAGTAATGTCACTGGTACCCCCAAAAGTGTCAAAAATGTCAGTCAGGGGTCCGATCTGTCCGCCGCAATGTCGCAGTCCCGCAAAAAAAAAATGCAGATTGCCGCCATTACTAGTTAAAAAAAAAAAACAATAAAAATGACATAAATCTTTCCCGTAGTTAGCAAACGCAATAACTTTTGCGGAAACCAATCAAAATACGCTTTTTTTTTTTTTTTTTTTACCAAAAATATGTAGCAGAAAAGAAATTGGCCTAAAATGTTAAAAAATTTTGATTTTTACATTTTTTTTGAGAATTTCATATAAAAAAAATTGAAAAATATTGTTATTTTTTCAGAATTGTCGCTCTTTTTTTGTTTATAGCGCAAAAAATAAAAATCGCACAGGTGATCCAATACCACCAAAAGAAAGCTCTGTTTGTGTGGAAAAAAAGAAAATCAATTTAATTTAGGTACAGCGTTGCACGACAGCGCAATTGTCAGTTAAAGTCACGCAGTGCCGAATCGCAGAATAGGCCCTGGTCTTTGAGCAGCCAAATCCTCCGGGGGTAAAGTGGTTAAAGTCTATGGGCACAAGTCAGATAGAAGTCACCTTGAAGTAGTACAGGAATTTTTGCTAAAGTTGGAGCAACTTCAGTAGTGTTAATGAAGACGGCTCTCATTGACTAACATGGGATTTCACATGTCATGCGACTCCAGGTCTTCCTACAAGTCGGATCCCAGTGTGAACCGACCCTTAGGATGACAACACTTACTGATTGTACTATATCTATGGAGGAGCAGTCTAGGAATACAAACTCTAGGAACTCTAGGAATACAGAACACTTTCCCCTCTTCTCATCTCCTTTGTCTGGGAGGTGTTCTGTAGTTTACATAATATATTTGGTAAAGCTGATAACATTTTTAGAGATTTCAGTTCCATGCACAGGAAGTTACAAGGACATTGCAATGGGAATTTTCTGCTACTTGCAGAAAATGTTCTTAGGCTTAAAAAAATGAAAGCCAATGCGGCCACCACACCCAAGGACTGATAAGCTGCCAAATATATATATAAATATATCACAAATTAGGATTGTTACCGAGTGATATCCTGTCCAGTTGCCTCTTTGCTAAGGTCGGTTTTTGATAACTGTGTTACATTGTAGATTTTCAGGGACATAGTGAGGAGCTGCTTGTGTGAGTCAGAGAAGAACAAAATGAGATCCATAACATTCCCAGCCATCGGGACCGGAGTTCTGGGATTTCCAAAAAGGACCGCCGCCTCTTTCATGTTCGAAGAGGTTCTCAAGTTCAGCAGAAATAGTAACCCCCAACATCTGAGAGAAGTCAACTTCATTCTGCACCCCAATGATAAAGACACACTAATGGTAAGTGAAAATTAATATGAATAATAGTTTGGGATTCAAAGTGTTAACTTTGTTAAAGCAATACTGTAATTAAATACAATCTCCCCTCCCCCCACTACCCACCTTGATCCTTGAAAAGGTAACAGAAGCCCTGAAATGATTACCTTGGCTTCAGAATCTGCTGCTCTGGGATTCTATGGTGGAGAGTCATGTGGCCAAATGCCCAGGAACATGGTCATGTGATCTCTGCCAAACGAGGGGTCCCAGCACCCAAGCTAAGTATTTTGGGGTTCTCCTCCTTGTTGGGATTTTATTGGATTGGGCTGGCCAGTGGATTCTAGATTGACCATGGTTCTGTAGTAAGTTCATAGCTTACAACTGTCCCTGATTTGGAACAAAATCTATCTGTCCCTCTTTTTTTTTAACCGGTTGCCGACCGCCGCAAGTACATATACTGCGGCGGTCAGCCCCGGCCAGGCAAAGTGACGTACCGGTACGTCACTAGCCTGTCACTTACTTGTGAGCCAATAGCGGGCGGGCGCTTGCCCGCGGAGGCACGCGCCCGCCCGGCTCGTTCCCTCGGAAGTCCGTGCGTGTGACCGGCAGACCCGATGTCCGCCGGTCACTCGCGATCGTCCGCTGCGAAGGGAGAAAGGCAGGCGGCTAATGTAAACAAGCCGCCTGTCATTCTCCCCTGTGTAGGAATGGTGATCATACGGTTCTACTATATAGGACCGTTGATCTCTGTTCCTACACCAGTAGCCATGTCCAATCACAGTTAGAATCACGCCCCTAGGGAAACACTTAACCCCTCCTTCCCCAATAAAGTTAACCCCTTCCCTGCCAGTGTCATTTTGCAGTAGCAGTGCATATGTATAGCACTGATTACTGTAGTAATGTCACTGGTAACCCCAAAAGTGTCAAAAATGTCAGTTAGGGGTCCGATCTGTCCGCCGCAATGTCGCAGTCCCGCAAAAAAACCCGCAGATCGCCGCCATTACTTGTTAAAAAAAAACACCAAAAATTACAAAAATCTTTCCCTTAGTTAGTAAACGCAATAACTTTTGCGCAAACCAATCAAAATACGCTTTTTGTGATTTTTTTTTTACCAAACATATGTAGCATAAAACAAATTGGCCAAAAATGTAAAAAAATTTTGATTTTTACATTTTTTTTTGGGGAATTTCATATAAAAAAATGCGAAAAATATTATTATTTTTGCAAAATTGACGCTCTTTTTTTGTTTATAGCGCAAAAAGTAAAAATCGCACAGGTGATCAAATACCACCAAAAGAAAGCTCTGTTTGTGGGGAAAAAAAAGGACGTCAAATTCGGTACAGCGTCGCACGACTGCGCAATTGTCCGTTAAATTCACGCAGTGCCGAATTGCAAAAAAACCCCTGGTCGGAATGGGGGTAAAATCTTCCGGGGCTTAAGTGGTTAAGAAAATATATTATTTATTGAGTATAAACAGTACACTGTATAAATAACATCAACGTTAGACATAACCAGTGGTAGGAAAAGTACAAAAGTATAAAATATATATTAGCAACAAGAAAGGAGAACGTCATTTATAAAATATCGAACTCAGGTGTACATTGCATCATAGTAAACAATCCTGAACATGTGCATAAGAGAGTCATAAACGAAAACATACAAATGTCCTCACATAGAAGTAGTAGAACTATGCACATCTAACTGTATAGCACATACCTCCATATGCTAACAAAAACCCACCTGTAGTACAAAATACAACAAAAAAAAAAAAAGGAAAAAGGGGGGGGGGGGGGGAGAACAATGGCAGAAAACTAAGGGAAAAAGAGAAAGGAGGGGGGAGGGGGTATAGGTAGAGAGACAACAAAAAAGGAGAGAAAGGTAAAAAAAGAAAAAGGGTAAAAAAGAGGAAGAAGAGAAAAGGATGGTAAGACACGTGCTAGGCCATCTCAAAAAATGTCAGCCTATCCCAAGAGTAACCGGTCCATAACTAATTGAGATGGAGCCAAGGTTGGATCATCCAGCCAGGGCTGCCATAATGAGGCAAATCTCTTGTGAGCTTTTCGATGCTGGTACGTCAGTTTTTCTCTGATCAAAGAGGCATTGACCCGTGTAATCCACTGGCCTTTGCTCGGTATCCTGGAGGAGATCCAAAATCTAGCGATTAATTTGCGAGCAATGTATAGCAATCTCAACACAGCAACGTGGGCATTCGGGGTCAGAGTGTCCACCTCCAGAGCACCAAGCAAACAAACCACAGGATCCCTCAGCAACTGAAAACTGTACACTCTAGAGATCGTGTCGATCACCTCCCCCCCCCAATAACGAAAAAGTTTGGGGCACCTCCTTAACATGTGTATAAGTGTACCCTGGTCCCATTCACACTTAGGGCACAGAGGGGTAGATCTACGGCCCCAACGGAACAACTGTACCGGTGTTCTGTAAGCCCTATGAAACAAAAACAGGGGAGATATCTTATGGGAGGCCGACACAGACACCGCAGGGATCGAGGAGAGACACAAATCCCACGTCTCCCCTTCTATGGGTCCAAGATCCCCCTCCCACCCCGCGCAAACCCTCTGTCCCTCCTTACATAGTTACATAGTAGTTGAGGTTCAATAAAGACATCAGTCCATCCAATTCAACATGTACAGGTGTGTGTGTGTCAGTGGCCTGATCATTTCTCATAACCCTGAATGTTGTGATCTGTGAGATGCCCGCCCAAGAGTCTTTTAAAAGTAGCCGTACTCCCCGCAGCTACCACCAATTGTGGAAGAGAGTTCCACATTCTCACCGCCCTTACAGTGAAGAACCCCTTAAGGTTAAACCGCCTCTCCTCTAATCTCATTGTGTGGCCACGTGTCCTCTTGCACTCCTTGAGACTATTTTTTTCCTATGCTGGGATCGCCATTGAGGTATTTGTAAATTGCTATCATGTCCCCTCTCAGGCATCTCCTCTCCAAGGAGAATAAATCAAGCGCTTGTAAGCGCTCCTCATAATTAAGGTCCTCCAATCCCCTAATCAGTTTAGTTGCCCTTCTTTGGACTCTCTCCAGTTCCAGCACCTCATTTCCAGTTCTTTCCTCCTCATTGGTCCCTCATGTTGGTCTGATCTATATAGTTGTATATAAAATGCACTTTATCTTTCAAAAAGTGTTTCCCAGGGCTAAACCTTTCATCCAATTTCTAAATGTCTGCATTTGTCAATTTCAAAAGCCAATATAAAGGAATAGTAGTGGGGAAAAAAAAGCAATAGTGGGTTTACCTAATCATTTTTTTGTATATTTCTCCTTTAAGGGGGCGTGGCAGGGTGCGTATCCTATGCCTACATGCTTTTGCTAATAGGCATCCCTTGTTTCCATCCCAAAATGTTGGGAGGTACACTATATCACCAAAAGTATTGGGACGCCTGCCTTTACACACACATGACCTTTAATGGCATCCCAGTCTTAGTCCGTAGGGTTCAATATTGAGTTGGCCCACCCTTTGCAGCTATAACAGCTTCAACTGTTCTGGGAAGGCTGTCCACAAGGTTTAGGAGTGTCTATGGGAATGTTTCACCATTCTTCCAGAAGTGCATTTGTGAGGTCAGTCCACTCTAATGCACCCCAAAGGTTATCTATCGGGTTGAGGTCAGGACTCTGTGCAGGCCAGTCAGATTCCTCCACCCCAAACTCGCTCATCCATGTCTTTGTGGACCTTGCTTTGTGCACTGGTCCAAATCATTTGGTGGAGGCGGGATTATGGTGTGGGGGAGGGGGGATTATGGTGTGGGGGTGTTTTCAGGGGTTGGGGCTTGGCCCCTTAGTTCCAGTGAAGGGAACACTTAAGGCGTCAGCATACCAAGACATTTTGGAAAATTTCATGCTTCCAACTTTGTGGGAGGAGTTTGGGGATGGCCCCTTCCTGTTCCAACATGACTGCGCACCAGTGCACAAAGCAAGGTCCATAAAGACATGGATAAACGAGTTTGGGGGGGAGGAACCTGACTGGCCTGCACAGAGTCCTGACCTCAACCCCATAGAACACCTTTGGGATGAATTAGAGCGCAGACTGCAAGCCAGGCCTTCTCGTCAAACATCAGAGCCTGACCTCACAAATGTGCTTCTGGTCAAACATTCCCATAGACACTCCTAAACCTTGTGGACGGCCTTCCCAGAAGAGTTGAAGCTGTTATAGCTGCAAAGGGTGGGCCAACTCAATATTGAACCCTACGGACTAAGACTGGGATGCCAATAAAGTTCATGTGTGTGTAAAGGCAGGCGTCCCAATACTTTTGACAATATAGTGTATATATCTTACAAACAAGAGTCAGAGAAGGGACTCCTCCCCTTCCTGTTCAGAATAATGACTCCTTCCCCTTACCTTCCAAGAGCTGAGACTTCTCCCCCACCAGAACAGTCATTCTCTTCCTCCCATCTAGAGTTTTAATCAGAGACAGAGAGTCTAAAGGTGAACCAATTACACTGTTGTCTCTTTGGTTATCTCATAATGCTTCGGGAATCATTTTTGTGTATGAAATGTATATTTGCAAAACAAAGATTGTATACATATGGTAATAAAAACTTTTAGAAATTAATATTAAATGGCACAGTATTGTTTCCATTTAAAGCTAATTAAAGCTGACAACAGATATGAAATATTATCTCCTGTATGCAGTGCTTTAAGTGGCCCAAAAGAGGTGCCGGTACTCTATTATAGCCTATAAATTTATTTGCCCCCCACCCCAAATCAGGGTCCCCACAGAGCACCCCCCCCCCCTGGCCTGGGCTGGGAGGGGGACTCACTGGTGGTGACTGGTCTGGCTCTGGAGTGGGAAATATTCTTAGGGGGGGGGGGGGAATTGAGGAAGCAGATGTAGAAAATTAGTGTACTGGTACGCTAAGGTGCACGGAGAGGTGGCGGTACGCTCAAGAGCCATATTTGGAAGTGACGGTACCAGTGCATACCAGCCCACTTAAAGCACTGCCTGTATGAGATCTTGTGTGTGAGTTCCAGGAGACTCCGTCAAATGACTGACCTTCAGAGGAAAGATTGATTGGACGTACAGAACCACCTTGTCTGATGACTTTGAAACAAAATGCTGTATAGATAATAACAAAGATATCTTGGTGCCCCTAATGTTTAGTGTCCAGATTGTGCTGACACATCCAGCCATCTTCTGAGGTTTATTATGGCCATCCTTGTGCTGGGCATTGATGGGCAGATATGTCCCCAAGATCTTCGAATGGGGGGGCATCTGCAGTTCCTGCCCCATAGCCGACAAGGATTGCTCTCATACCCTCCTAGACACATTGAAAATGTGTCCTCTCACCAAGAATGATTGGAATACCGGATCTCGGTGTCTTGACACACAGAGGCCACCATTGGGTTGAGTTGCAGGGTGTAACGAGACCCTTTCTCGCTCGCTTCCGCTCTCCCGACACTCCTCTGCTACTAGTGAGTCAGCTTGCAGATCGCAACGTCTGATGTTTCGCTCAACCAAGGCTCCGGGATCTGAACTACAGCTATGTGCCATTCGGAATCCATTAGAACAAACACCAGGCAGGCTGTATGTAAGTTCAAACAGGAAGACATTTATTGGAAGTACACAACACACTTTTATACAGAATTTGGCACATCCCGCCCCCAACAACCGCTTTCCTATTGGTCAATTGTAAAGTACATGTAGTCCTCCTTCAGGTCCTCCTTAGCCATGCAAATGAGGACTTGAAAATGAGTCAGCAGGGATTGGTCCTATAGCTTGACCAGAAGGACTGCCATGTGCAATGAGACAGAAGCCACAGGGGGCAATCAATGTACACAATAGCCAGACACAGAACAATGGGAGGTCATTAGCACTTAACAATGAGACAGGGCAATCCACATTCCCTCCCAATACACAAACAACAAGGAAAACCTTGCTGACATTGAAAGATATGTAATATACACAGCATTTAGGAATTACAGATTTCATGGCAAATGGGAATAAATCTTAATATTCCTATATGGAGATATTGCTGACAAATATGAAGCAATCCAAACCATTACTTATCTGTCTTTAAATTCCAGTGACGGTGAATACTGTCACACAGGGTATGGAGGAGGTGCGTGTAAAAGGCTTGTTTCCTTATTTCTGAAGAGACAAGTTCTTCAAGATGTCAGAAATTCTCTGCATGTAATAACATCACTCATATTACTTGAAGCTGCTCCTTGTAGCTCAGATCAAAAAGCTGGACTGCAGGGCATCTGAAGCATAGAGACACACAGAGGCCTGCTTACTGGGCGCATCTTACTGCAGGTTTGGATGGAAGAGAGGAAAGATCCAGAGGCATAACTAGAACCTTCAGGGCCCCGGTGCAAAAAAACATGAAGGGCCCCCCGGACCCCTGTCAGGGGCCCTTCTCTTCAAGCCTGGGGATCTTCCCACTGATCCTGGGGCCCTTTATTACGGAGCAGGACCCTTTCACAAGTTCTGCAGTGGGCCCCCTTCCTGCCATCTTGGGGCCTCCCCACGGTGGTGGAATGCCAGGGCCCGGTTGCAAGTGTGACCTTTGCGATCCTGGAAGTTCACCCACTGGTGTCAGTCATTTTTATTTTTTGGTATTTTAATTGTATTATTTTTTATTATTTTATTTGATTTTTTTTACAATGTGACTGACTATGACTCTGTCCATTCAGAAAAGGAAGGAGCTGGTAAATTACATATTTACTGACCCCTTCCTGGTTCTCTATTGTGACACATCCCCTGCAGGGAGGCAGCACAGTGGGGGGGGGGGGGACCAGGGGAGCACACAGGGGCCCAGAGACAACAGAACACAAGTGAACTGGATAGGAGTAGGGATGATCGAACTTTTCAAAAGTTCGGTTCGGCCAGAACATCCGAACTTCCCGAAAGTTCGGCCCGGATTTCAGAACCCCATTGAAATCAATGGGACCTGAACTTCGGTAATCAAAAAACACAATTTTGAAGCCCTAAAACCCAATAAATGCCCCTAAAAAGTGCCTAGGGTTCTGGGTCATGCCCCAGGGACTATTAATCACACAAAAAAAGTTCTTAAAAATTGTCATTTTTGATAGAGAGCCAATTATTGAAAAAATAATAAAAAAAAAAATTTCTTTGGATTTAGTATCTGGGGGGTCTAAAAAGTGTACCTGTGAAGTTTCAGCTCTGTATCATGTCCAGAACCAGAAAAAAAAGATTGTTTGTATTATGTCACTTATAGAACAGGGATATGGCTTCGCTATTTTCACACCTATATATGTGTAAGTGTAAAATAAATATGTGTGTGTATATATACCACTATACACAAGTTCAGATGTTTTACCTGCCTCCAAAAACCCCCAAAAAATGCCTGCAACAACACACCTGGGCGTTTTTTTTTTCGGCGCTAACGTTTTTTGGGCATTTTTTGGGCGTCTTTGGAAGCAGGCAAAACATCTGAACTTGTGTATACGGGTATATATACACACATACTTATATGTATATATACACCTAGACATATATAGGTGTGATAGTAGCAGAAATATATGCTTGCGCTAATTAAATAATTAACACTAATATGGCTCCGCTCCTATAACACCTATATATGTGTAAGTGTAAAAATACATACATGTGTGTATATATACCACTATACACAAGTTCAGATGTTTTGCCTGCCTCCAAAAACCCCCAAAAAATGCCTGCAACAACACACCTGGGCGTTTTTTTTTTTTTTGGCGCTAGCGGTTTTTTGGGCATTTTTTTGGGTTCTTTGGAGGCAGGCAAAACATCTGAACTTGTGTATATGGATATATGTACACACATACTTATATGTATATATACACCTAGACATATATAGGTGTGATAGTAGCAGAAATATATGCTTGCGCTAATTAAATAATTAACACTAATATGGCTCCGCTCCTATAACACCTATATATGTGTAAGTGTAAAAATACATACATGTGTGTATATATACCACTATACACAAGTTCAGATGTTTTGCCTGCCTCCAAAAACTCCCAAAAAATGCCTGCAACAACACACTTGGGCGGTTTTTTTTTTTGGCGCTAGCGTTTTTTTGGGCATTTTTTGGGTTCTTTGGAGGCAGGCAAAACATCTGAACTTCTGTATAGGGGTATATATGTACACACATACTTATATGTATTTTACACATACACATATATAGGTGTTATAGGAGCGGAGCCATATTGGTGTTAATTATTTAATTAGCGCAAGTATAGTGTTCTGCTCCTTTCACACCTATATATGTGCAGGTGTATATATACATACATGGGTGTGTATATATACCCCCTATACACATGTTCAGATGTCATGCCTGACTCCAAACATGTCCTCAAAAAATCCCTATAAACGCCTGCAGCCAAAAAGCAAGCTGACCGGTGAGAAGCCATATCAGTGCTCTGAATGTGACATAAGAGAAATTATGTTTTCTCTATAGCGGTCACCCTGATATGGAAGGGTTTGGTCACCCTGCCATAGCAGTCAGAGTCAGTTAACCCTACACTACACTACGGACACCCTGGCACTTAACACTTTCCCTACAGAAACTAATTTTTTGCATCTAACTAAAGTGTAAAAGAGCACTCTAACTACACTAGATATCCCTTTCCTCACACTAATAAATGTTAAATGACACTTTTGAAGCAAATTTAACAGAACTGCTTCCACTCTCTTCCATGTCCCTGTATTACAATGCTAGGAATTTGCCAGGGCTATCTTATATACTGGGGGGCGTATTCACTAATGATTGGCCTAGGGACCCCCTAGTCACTCCAATCACATTCCTAGCATTCTCTTGCCCCTTCAATTGGCTTTTACTAATGGTTCTGGTCCAATCACGGGCTTTTAAAGCCCACTTCCTGACCCATTGCATTTTGGTCGGTTCTGGTTGCCGAATTCTGAACTTTTTCACCAAAAAGTTCTAAATTCGCCCGAACCTCGAACAGCCAATGTTCGGGTCGAACCGATGGTCGACCCGAACCGTTCGATCATCCCTAGATAGGAGGAGTGGCGGGGGCAGCATACAGAGGAACCAATCTCCTCCATTTTCCTCCTGCAGCTACAGGAGGAAAAAGGAGGACAGTGATTTCTCTACATGCTGCCCCCGCCGCCCCTCCCATCCAGGTGTACAGGGGACCTGCACAGGCAATTGCAACCCCTGCAAACCCCCGCAGTTACACCCCTGGAAAGATCCCTGGTGCTGCACATCCATGGAGTCCTATGATGGTAGGAAAGAAACAGAAAACCTTAGCCTGGGCTCCCGCCAGGCCACGCCCCCGACATGTTTTTCTCCGCCCCCCCGCATCTTATTCATGGGTCTTACTGCAGGTTTATTGTTCACTGGGCAGGCAGGTTGCCCAGGAAGCTGTTAAGCTGGATGAAAAAATAGTGGTGCCACCTTTTGGGCTATGCATTGCAGCAGAAGTGTGTAAATAATAAGACCAGCTGAACAGAATTACAATTCTCCAAGTAAAACCGTCTACATATGTGAACTATTAGTCAGTTCAAATCACCAAAAGGTGAGCAAAGTTACCGTTTTCTTTTCTGTAGAAAGCAGCCACATCCTGATTGTGTGTCTCTCTCTCCAGAGGTCTGACATGCCCCCTGCTGAGTCAGGCCAATAGCTTTGCAGTTAGCAAAGCTCACACTCCCTGCTGATTGGAGAGCTCTAACTCCGACTCTGCAGGGGGCATGCCAGACCTCTGCAGAGAGACTACTGCTTCCACACAGAGAGCAAGGGTCCTTATTCTCTTGCTGGGCTCATATTGTGAGGATTGTATGAAATAATTATTTTGTACAAAGTATATGTATATATATATATATATATATATAATGCAGTATGATGGAACTCAGTGCTGTTTCTGCATCTTGTATAGGAGTTTTCCAAAGAACATAACAGCCGGATGGACAGAAACGGTGCAGCAAGCATTGAGAGCGATATGTTGGCACCAGGAACCTCCCAGAGCTCATATACCAGTCCTGGAGTTGGTTCAGGTGAGTGGGGATGGCAACAGACTGGTATCATGCTGGCTTCATCAAAATTCAGATATGACGAAGATGAGTGGCTCAATGGATCAGCAGAGATTCATTGGTAGTATTGCTGGCAGAGTTCAGAAAGACTGCTGGAATAGTCCTGGATGGGGATAATCCCTCTTCTTCTTATCTGTTGCAGTCGTCTATGGCACAGCGAGCACGCCGACATCGGGGATCCATGAAATGACGATCGGATCGGTCACTTATCAGGTGAAAACTGGAGATATAACAAAGGAGGATACGGACATCATCGTCAATTCCACTGACCGGTCATTCACCATGAGATCAGGTATGTCCTGGTGGTGGTGGGGGAGCTGATAAATCCCTTTAAACACCCTCATCCCAATACGATTTATTTCCAGTCTGCTCCAGAAATATGCATTTTGAACCATGCAATAAATACATTTTATATAAAGTGGCTTCAGTGTTAAAAAAAAGTGCAAAACGTGCTTCCAACGTGCAATAAATGTGTGCAAATATGCAATGATTATATCTGGATATTATGCACATAGATTTACTTTTAAGAACTTTGGAAATCATTGCATATTTGCACACATTTATTGCACGTTGGAAGCACGTTTTTGCACTTTTTTAACACTGAAGCCACTTTATATTAACCACTTGCCTTCTGTGCACTTAAACACCCTTCCCATCCAGGCCAATTTTCAGCTTTCAGCGCTCGCACGCTTTGAATGACAATTGCGCGGTCATGCTACACTGTACCAATATGAAATTTTTATCATTTTTTTCACACAAATAGAGCTTTCTTTTGGTGGTATTTAATCACCTCTGGGTTTTTTATTTTTTACAAAAAAAAAGAAAAAATACAGAAAATTTTGAAAAAAAAAAAAAGTTTTTCTTATTTTCTGCGAGTAAATTTTGAAAATAAATTTTTCTCCCTCACTGATGTGCGCTGATGAGGCGGCACTGATGGGCACTGATAGGCTGCACTGATGGGCACTGATGAGGTGGCACTTATGGGCACTGATGAGGTGGCACTTATGGGCACTGATGAGGTGGCACTTATGGGCACTGATGAGGAGGTACTAATATGCCGCACTGATGAGCAGAGATGTATAGTAACGAAGTAGAACTACTTAAGTACTGTACTTAAGTACCGAAATGCGGTATCTGTACTTTCCTAGAGTAGAATTTTTTTCTCCTACTTCTACTTTTACTTCACTACATTTTTTCGATGATTTCGATACTTCTACTCCGATATTTTTTTTTTGTGCTGCATAGTTACTCGTTACTATTATAAAAATTACCACTGCCAGAACAGTAGATGGCAGGTTACATAAAGCTCAAAAAAATGTGTATAATGTCATTTGTAAATCAGCGCATACGAAAATAAAGGCTGTGTATAATAAAAGCTGCTATACCAAATCTTTCCAATAAAAAGAAAATATGAAACAAACAAATAAATGGTGCTACAGCGCTTAAAGTGCATCAAGAAACTACTAACAAACACAGGTTAATCATTTGAATAAATCATTTGAAATAATAAAAAACAATATGATGTTCAAACTTTTGACTTCTTTCTTTAATAACTACATAACACAGTACTTGTACTTCTACTTTCAGTACTTGAGTAGAATTTTTTTTTCAAAACTACTGGTACTTTTTACTTTTAGTACTTAAGTAGCAAATTTTTTGAAAAAACTACTTGCAATACTTACGTAAAAAAAATGTTGAATACTTTAGTACTTCTACTTAAGTAACTTTTTCTGCGAGCACTTCCACTTCTACTCAAGTCACTTTTTGATCGAGCACTTGTACTTTTACTCAAGTAGAAATTTAGAGTACTTTATACAAGTCTGCTGATGAGCACTGATAGGCGGCACTGATAGGCGGCACTGCTGGGCACTGAGAGGTGGCACTGCTGGGCACTGAGAGGCGGCACTGATAGGCAGCACTGACGGGCACTGGCGGATGGCACTGATGGACACTGACGGGTGGCACTGATGGACACTGATGGGCGGCACTGATGAGCACTGATGGGCAGCACCATCAGTGCCCACACTCAGTGCCCATAGTGCTGCCAGTCAGTGCTCATCAGTGCCTAGATGAGCAGGCACTGATGGGCACTGACTGGCAGCACTATGGGCACTGATTGTGGGTATTGATGGGGGCACTGATGGCGGGCACTGTGGGCACTGATGGGGGGGCAATGTGTGTGGTTCTTTTACCTTTAGTAATCAGGGCACTGGTGATCAGTGCCCTGATTACATTCCTGTGTGTCCCCAGCGGCTGTGAGGCTCCCCCTCCTTCCTCACACTGCAGTGTCTGTATGAGGAAGGAGCGCCGGCGATGAGAGATGATCTCATATGTTTACATATGAGATCATCTCTCATTGGACGGCTTGATCACGTGGTGAATGGCCGCTGTGATTGGCCATTCACCGCGATCTGTGATCGGCCGTGTCCAAGGGACACGGCCGACACAGATTCCCCCCGATGCGCGCTTGCGGGAGCGCGCGGGGGGCGTGTCTCTGGAGGCCGTTTAAAAACGGCCTCCCGAAAATTCGAGTCCGCGCTGCAGCCGTATATAGGCTGTAGCGCGGATGGGAGGGGGTTAAATTTATTTATTGCATGGTTCAAAATGCATATTTACTAAAGGGTAATAGCGCCTCACCATATACATCACCTTTTTTAACCACTTTACCACCAGAGGATTTTGCTGTCTTACGTCTGGGCCACTTTTTGCGATTCGGCACTGTGCAACTTTAACTGACAATTGCGCGGTTGTGCGACGCCGTACCCAAACAAAATTTAAGTCTTTTTTTTCCCCACAAACAGAGCTTTCTTTTGGTGGTATTTGATCACCTGTGCGATTTTTACTTTTTGCGCTATAAACAAAAAAAGAGCGTCAATTTTGCAAAATGTATATATATTATATAATATATTTTCTTAACCACTTAAGCCCCGGAAGATTTTACCCCATTCCGACCAGGGTTTTTTTTGCGATTCGGCACTGCATGACTTTAACGGACAATTGCGTGGTCGTGCGACACTGTACCTAAATGATTTTGACGTCCTTTTTATCCTACAAACAGAGCTTTCTTTTGGTGGTATTTGATCACCTGTGCGATTTTTACTTTTTGCGCTATAAACAAAAAAAGAGCGTCAATTTTGCAAAAACAACAATATTTTTCACATTTTTTTATATGAAATTCCCCCCCCCCCAAAAAAAAATGTAAAAATCAAAATTTTTTATCATTTTAGGTCAATTTGTTTTATGCTACATATGTTTGGTAAAAAAAAAAATCGCAAAAAGCGTATTTTGATTGGTTTGCGCAAAAGTTATTGCGTTTACTAACTAAGGGAAAGATTTCTGTAATTTTTGGTGTTTTTTTTTAACGCGTAATGGCGGCGATCTGCGATTTTTTTTGCGGGACCTTGACATTGCGGCGGACAGATCGGACCCTTGACTGACATTTTTGACACTTTTGGGGGTACCAGTGACATTACTACAGTAATCAGTGCTATAAATATGCACTGTTACTGTAAAAATGACACTGGCAGGGAAGGGGTTCATTTTATTGGAGAGGGAGGGGTTAATGTATGCCTGGTGCTTACTGACGTGTGTGGGGGGAGGTGACTATGTGACACAGGCAGAGATCGCAGGTTGAGCTATGCTGAACCCTGCAATCTGACCCTGCCTGTCACTTAGGAGATCCGTCCACTTTGTTTACACAAGCAGGCGGATCTCCAGACTCGATTCCCCAACGATCGGGGAAGAGCGGCGGTGATCGCCGCCGCTCCTCCCCTGGCCCGACTCCCGCTGTGACTGAATACAGTGGGAGCGAGCCTCCGGTGGCGCGCGCGCGCTGCCGAGAGAGGGGAATGCCTGGCGACGTAGTACTACGTCGCCAGACGTTATCGAGCCACTTTGCCGCAGTAGAGCTCCGGTGAGCGGCGGTAAAGTGGTTAAGCACCACACTTAAATTGACAGTGAAATGTCCATACCTTTAGGCCACTTTCACGTCAACGGATGGATGAAAAACAGACATCAACAATGCATCTCTATGTAAAAACGAATGACAACGGATGATTATCCGTTAACATCCGTTTTCATCCGCTTCCGTCAATGTTCGTTTTTTGGAACGGATGAATGCCCTATTTTTGATCCGTCAAAAAAATGGATCGGACAAATAACGGATGTAAATGGACGAACAGTCCGTTTTCAAAAACGGATGAAAAACGGATGAAAGATGGATGAAAAACTGATACATTTTGACGTGGCTGAACTGATGAACTAAGGGCTCTTTCACACAGGCGCTCCTCCGTATGTCCGTTTTTCATCTCATTTTTTTGCGTATGAAAAACGGACATAATGCATGTCAATGGGATTGTGGATGTCAGCGGATGACCACGGGATGATAAACGGACATACGGACCAGATGACACAAGTGTCATCCGTGTCTGTAAAAAAAAAAAAAAGTGCCGGAGCGGATCAAAAAACGGTCCGCCCCGTGTGAAAGGAACCTTAGAGTTAAAGGGTAGGCGCTGTCATTCAATATTCATGCTCCAGAAATAATCATCTCTAATACAGTTTGGTTTCCAGCCTCGTATGTCTGTCCTGGGTCCTCATTGTCCTCTTTCTGTCATCTCCTTCATTGTCCCTTCCCCCTCCGATTCTTCATTGTTATAAGAAAAGTAACAACCTCTGATCACCAGGAACAGTTACAAGGAAGATAAAAGTTACAAAGTAAAAGTAAATATTAGAAAGCTGAGAAATAACACGAGGAGATCCTCAGGCAAGTGAGTGCCATGAGGTCTGATCTCCTGATCAAAAATAAATAAAAATAAAAAGAGACTTTTAACCATTTCACTACCAGAGCAATTTTTGCATTTTTTTGGCCCAAACCCCTCTAATATCGGGCACTTTCACCCCCTTCCTGCCCAGGCCAATTTTCAGCTTTTAATGCTGTCACACTGACAAGTGTAGCATGACAATTGCGCAGTCATGCTACACTGTACCCATATGACATTTTTTATCATTTGTTCACACAAATAGAGCTTTCCTTTGGTGGTATTTAATCACCAATACAATAAAGTGAATCCTTAACCACTTCAGCGCCGGAAGGTTTTACCCCCCTTCCTGACCAGGCCCTATTTTGCGATTTGGCACTGCTTTATTTTACCGGACAATTGCGCGGTCGTGCGACGCTGTACTCAAACGAAATTTACGTCCTTTTTTTCCCACAAACAGAGCTTTCTTTTGGTGGTATTCGATCACCTCTGCGTTTTTTATTTTTTGCGCTATAAACAAAAAAAGAGCGAAAATTTTGAAAAAGAAACAATATTTTTCACATTCTGCTATATGACTTTCTCAAAAAAAATTTGCAAATCAAATTTTTTTTAACATTTTAGGCCAATTTGTTTTCTGCTACATATTTTTGGTAAAAAAAATTGCAATAAGCGTATTTTGATTGATTTGCGCAAAAGTTATTCGTGTCATTTTTATTGTTTTTTTTTAACAGGACTGCGATTTTTTTTGCAGGACTGCGACATTGCGGCGGACAGATCGGACCCCTAACTGACACTTTTGACACTTTTGGGGGGACCAGTGACATTATTACAGTAATCAGTGCTAAAAATATGCACTGTCACTGTAATAATGACACTGGCAGGGAAGGGGTTAATCCAGGGGTGATCAAAGGGTTAAGTGTGAGCCTAGGGGGTATGGGGGAGGGACTTGTGGAAACAACACAGAGACCTGTGATCTTATATAGGAGGAGCTCTGTGTTCATTCCAGAGAGAACAACGGTCTGCTGTGTTTACAACAGCAGACCGTCGTTTTCTCTCAGCGGGGAGCAATCGCGGCTGCCAGTCCCGTGGATCGCTTCCCTGCTTCCTAATGGGGGCAGGCATATGCCTCTGGCGGCGCGCACGTGAACCGTCGTACCGATTCACGCAGCCGAGCCAGCCTGCCGCAGTATATCTGCGGCGGGTGGTTGGCAAGTGTTTAAAAATTACTTTTCCCTTTCAATCTGCAGCCGCTGTAGTTTTCGGAAAATGCAATATGGCCGCCTGGAGGTGTTCTGTACACAGAATGTATACTGACCACACCCCCCAGAAACATCATTTCCTGCTTGTGTGATTGGCTCACTGATTTTCCCAGTAGTCTGCACTACAAGTCAGATTTCTGGCATCCCCTGCAACACAAATGTCGTTTTTGGTGAGATCCTCCCAATACGTCTAAAGGGATGCAGACCCAGCAGCTTTCCTCATTAGTGCTCTGCAGCTGTACAGCTGATTGATAATTATGAAACCACTCCCATTAGACTCACTCGGCACAAGGGCACAGAGAAACAGCTTTTACTTCAAAATAACAAAAGGTAGAAATATGTAGCAAAGGTTGTTAGAATCCCTGCAATATACAGAGATCATCCAGAGGGGAATGCTTTTTTTCTCATCAAAAGTGGATTTACGTTTTAAATACCAAACATGTTATACTTACCTGCTCTGTAATGGTTTTGCACAGAGCAACCCCAATTCTCCTCATGAGTAAGCTCCGGTGGGGAGAGTGAAACTCGTTGGGAACTAGGCCTGGCAAGGGTTCCAGGCTGAGACTGCCATCCACTATTATACAGCAGGTCTTGACTTGATGTGCGGCTCCCAGAACATCACTCTACTATTATTAAACAACCTAAAATTAGCATATAAGCACTCAATATTTTAATCATTAGTAAAAAACATAATTTTCTTTCTTTATCAGTTGGATTCTCTTAATCAGGTTGCTGTTTCCCTTCTAGGTGTGTCTAAAGCCATCTTGGATGCTGCAGGACAGAGCGTGGTGGATGAGTGCTCCCGGCTGGGTAAGAGGCCTCAGATTGTCATTGTAATGCCTGGCAGACATATTTTGCTGCAGAATAAATATCCTTCCCTTGAAGATGTCACCGTCTCCTGCAGAGCAAGAAACTGTAGATCTGTAGATCACTGCAGCCTCCATTATCTTCCAACATCCTGAGGATAAATATCTGCCTCTAATGCCCCATATTTTAGTGTCATACAGTGGCGGCTGGTGCATTGGGGGCGCAGGGGCCCCACCCCCCTATCCATGCATCAGACCCCCTAATCTACATGCAGGGCGCCGGACGCATGGATTCCAATGGGGTTTTTTTTTAAGCACGTGATTAGAGCCAGAGGCTTCAAAAAAGGGTGGGCTTGGGGCGCAGAGCACTGCGCCCCGAGCCCACCTAGTTGTGTGACAATAGCGAATTAATATTTGCTATTGCCACACTGATTCTCCTCCCAGCCAATCAGGAAGTGGGTTTTGAGACCCGTTTCCTGATTGGCCTAAAGGAGAGTCCATGCTATTGGCCAAGGAGGAGGAGGAGGGAGGAGACGCAGGGGAAGCCGCTGCCGGGGGAAGCCGCCGCCGGAGATGAAGCTGATGGGAGGCTTCTAATGGGGCCAGGCAGGATTCCACCAACTAGAGCCCTGTGCGGGCCTGTTTTCTTAAACCCGCACCCGCCCGCAAACCGCTGAATGTATGACCAGGACCGCCCGCACCCGCAACCTATGTGTTCCACACCCACCCGCACCCGCAATGTTTGTGTACAATCCTGCAAACTTTATCTCAGTGCTGGCCCTTATCTGCAGTCAAAGCCCTTATCTTATAATGCTGTATAATGATGCTGAAAAGAGGTCTTACAGTTAGAGGCTCATCATGCTCTCCCTGCAGCTATGGTTCCTCCTTCTCCTTCCCCAGCCAATAACCACATCATACAACGTTGCCTGATACAGTGCCAGACCAAACCATTACAGACATGCTCTCCCCGCAGCTATGGTTCCTTCCTTCCCCAGCCAATAACCTCATACAACGTCTGATACAGTGCCAGACCAAACCATTACACAGAAAAAGGAGGGGGGGCAAAGAAGAAAAGTCTTCCCAGACCTCGCCCCGTCAGCTCTCGTTACTCTTCTCGGGGTATGGTACACTGACAGTCATGGCGAAGCGAGGTCAGGGAAGACTTTTCTTCTCTGCCCCCCTCCTTTTCCTGTGTAATGGTTCGGTCTGGCACTGTATCAGCGTTGGTTATTGGCTGCGCTGGGGAAGGAAGAAACCATAGCTGTGGGTAGAGCATGCACACGTACAGTGAGTCCTTACATCATAGAGTTCCCCGCGGGTCTCCCGCATAAGTTCCTGACCGCCCGCACCCGCCCGCAGCAATGGGAAAACTGCCTGCACCCGCGAGATTTGCATTGTGCACCCAATGCAGCCCTCTACCACCAACTCCTGAGAGTGTTCCAGGCCAGATACCCGGAAATCAATGCAAGTATCTGATTGTGTTCTATTTCTCATGTCAGCGCTCTTTAATGTGAGTGAGACGACGAGGGTAGGGGGGAGGGGGTGGTGTTATGGTTTGCGAACTGGTGTGGTCCAGGGAGGGGGGGGGTAGGGTGTGGTCCAGCTGCTGCCCCCCCCCCCCCCGGCCCATGGAGCACCAGTCACCACTGGTGTCATATATATATATATATATATATATATATATATATATATATATATATGACATCATTGCAATGCTTTACTAGAATCGGTGTTTTGGAAGCTGTCAGAACTTTGTCCCAAAGTCATAGAAATCAGGTTCTGGTAAGAAAGTGAAGCAGTTTCAGAGGGGCACACAGGGATGGGTTTTGGCCAGTAAAGGTAATAATGGTCATCTTATGGTGTCTGTCCTTAGGCTGGACTTTACTTATTAACCACTTGAAGACCGGGCATTTTCTGGCAATTTTTGTTTACATGTGAAGTTAAATAAAAAATTATTAACTTATTATATTTTTTTATTTATTTTTTTAATCCCTTTTATTGCTGTCACAAGGAATGTAAGCAACCTTGTGATAGCAATAGGCAGTGACAGGTACTCTTTTTGGAGGGACCTGGGGCCCTTTAAGACCCCAAATCCCTCCTCTGCACTTGAAAGCATTCAAGATCTGCGTTTTTGAATACATCCAATTTTGAAAAAAATGGCGCCTGTAACATCCCCGTAAATCAGAAATTATGCCATGTCATCGCTTCTGGGTTACCATAGTGGAACTGCCGCCGGCTAGTAGCTTAGGTCTCCCGATGGGACTGGAGAGCCCGAGAGAGCCATGGAACGGGGGGTGGGGTTTGGCGGGGGGAAGTCCCCTCCCTCTGATTGTAATAGCAATTGAATGGCTAGCTAGCTGCTCCAGGTTATTATTACAAGAGAGCCGAGCGTCGGCTTTAAAAAATGTTACCGAGGTGACGCCTGCAGCTGCATATCATCCCGCTACAACCACTTGAAGTCACATGACGTTCCAGGTGTGTGATTTGGCGGCAATCGGTTAATCCATCAACTTTTTTTGTTTTTAAAATATCTTTTTAGAACCTCTGCCAGATCTTTATTGCCGTTTGTGTCCTTGCTGGGGAGATTTTTTTTCCTTTCTTTTAGGCCTGGTGACCATTTTCACCAAAACCCAAAGTGAAGGGAAATCCAAATATTTGTGTGGTCACGGAAACAGGAAATGAGGTGACACCTGTCCTGGTGACACCCCTCGCTTTGGAGAGATCGCTTCTTACTTCCTGCTGTGTCTCTGGGACAGGAAGTGAAGGGAAATCTATTTGACAGGGACACAGACAGCAGATCAAACCTGAGGAGGTCATAGAATCTCCCAAATCTATAAAATAAAAAGCTTCGGCTTTACATACACTATTTAGAGTTTTTTTTTTTTTTTTTTTTTTAAGGACTAGCTTTACTCCTTTTTTTATTTCCCACTCTCTTTTTGCAACTCTTGTAACCTTTGTAACTCTTGCATCCCTTTGTGAGAGTCCATTCACACTGCCGCGACTTGTGAGGTGACTTGTGTGCCCTCAAGTCGCCCCAAGTCGCTTGACATAACAAATGCAATGTAAATGAATGAGAGCCGTCTTAATTGGCACTACTGAAGTCGCTCCGACTTCAGAAAAGGGTCCTGTACTACTTTGAGGCGACTTGTATCCGACTTGTCCCATATACTTCAATGGGAGTCGCCTCCTTATCTTATTTGAAGCGACTTGTGATCCGACTTTCCATTAAAATGGTCCTGAACCAGAAAAAAAGATAATTTGTATTAGAATTTTTAGTAGAACAGGGATAGGGCTCCTCTGCACCTGAGCGTTTTTGTTGCGGGCATTTATCTGCATTTTTTGGGCGTCTTTGGAGGCCCGATAAATGCCTGCAACAAAAACGCCCAGGTGGAGCGGAGCCCTATCCCTGTTCTACTAAAAATTCTAAGAAAAATTATATTTTTTTTCTGGTTCTGGACATGCTACAGAGTTGAAACTTCACAGGTACACTTTTTAGACCCCCCAGATACTATATCCAAAGAAATCTCTCTTTTTTTTTTCAATAATTGGCTCTCTATCAAAAACGACAATTTTTAAGAACTCTTTTTTGTGTGATTGAGCATGACCCAGAAGCATCATATTCTGATTGGCCAAGTACAAAGTCGTCTATCATACAAGTCGCGCTGAAGTCGCGCTGAAAGTCGCACTAACAAGTCGCCCCTTATGAGGCGACTAAGCCCCCATTCACACTAGGGCGACTCACGAGGCGACTTGCGTCGCCCCAGGTCGCCCCAGGACGCTTGACAGGTTCAAAGCAATGTAATTCAATCAGTGCCGTCTTAATTGCCGCTACTAAGGTCGCTCCGACTTCATTAAAAGGGTCCGGTACTACTTTGAGTCGCCCAGTGATCCGACCTGTCCCATATACTTCAATGGGAGTCGCCTCCTTATCTTAATTGAAGCGACCTGTGATCGGACTTGTCATCCGACTTTCCAAAAAAATGGTCCTGAACAAGAAAAGAGCATAATTTTTATTAAAACATGAATATGTCTTCTGTCAACCTGGCCGTTTTTCTTGCAGGCATTTATCGGTCATTTTTTTAGTCAGGCATGTCTTTTTTTGTATTTAGTGTCTGGGGGTTCTAAAAAGTGTACCTGTCAAGTTTCAGCTTTGTAGCATGTTTAGAACACCCCAAAAAATAGCATTTTTCTTATAATTTCAGTAGGGCGGTTTCTCTCCGGCTGGCTTTTTTTCTTGCAGGCATTTATCGGGCATTTTTTTAGGCAGGCATGTCATTTTTTGTATTTAGTGTCTGGGGGGTCTAAAAAGTGTACCTGTCAAGTTTCAGCTCTGTAGCATGTCCAGAACCCCTAAAAAAAAAAAGCATTTTCCTTATAATTTCAGTAATACGGCTTCTCTGCGGCTGGCTTTTTCTCTTGCAGGCATTTATCGGGCATTTTTTGGGCGTCTTTGGAGGCATGTGCTTCTTAAAAATTATATGAAAAAAGCTCTTCTTTTTTTTTTTTTTTTTTTTTACGTTTCTGGACAGACAGACAAAAGATGTTTTTCCTTCATGTGAGTGACCTCAATTGTGATTGGCCAAATAAAAAGTCGCCTCGCGCTGAAGTCGCGCCAAAGTCGCTCTAAGTCGCGCCAAAGTCTTGCTAAGTCGCGCCAAAGTCGCACTGGAAGCGATGCTACTTTAGTTTTTTAGTTCAGCCAATAGAAGGGAAAAAAATGATACAGCCCTGTACTCACATTTGATCCGGATACATTGTTTTTATTTCTAGCCTTTTATATTCATCAGCCCTAGGAAAGAATAATGTACCTTTTTACATATAAAACAACCAAACAGAATAAATCGCGCTTTCACAGCCCCCACAAATAGATTATAGTGTCATCAAAACATAAATACAAATGAAAAGTTCATACAAAAAGTCAAATCAAAGTGCTCAGTGCAAAAAACTCCAAACATAGTGAAGAGGTGACACCAAAAAGAAATTCTTCTTTTCCTCTCCAGCAGATAGGTACACAGCGCACTCCCCAGAGATTTATAAACCTTTTTATAGACCCCAACTGGATGTCTCTCACACTGAGCCGTGGAGTTTAGCTCTCTGTTCCATCCAGTATAGAATCCTATACATTTCGACAAATGGGTACCAGCATACATTTATTGGCGCTCCTGCACCTTTAAGAGACGCTACAGGTAGCTCAGTGACATGAAGAGAGAGATAGAGGAGCCTCTCATAATGCAGTACTTTCAATTTTATGAGTAAGTGCTACTTGGAGTGCGAAACGCGTTAACTTTCAGCTGTACCCCCACACTGTCTGTGATGATTTTATGGAATATGCAATAAAGGTTGAAGAAGTGCAGCAAATTCCGGATCCTCTTCTTTCCTGGAGCTTTGCAGACGAGCTGTGCTAGCACCTTCACCCTGATTGGCTGGTAGATGGACTGCTAATTACTCACCTGCAGCAGCTTTGCTTGTGCCTAAATCTGTTTGGCTGACAATATTGTGTAATGAGTCCCTCAGCGTTTAGATCGGCCAGTAATACAATGTTCCATCTTCTGATGATTGAGAGTCAATACATTCACAGTATGACACCTCACTGGGACAATACGATTGGATACAGTAGACTTACATAATACCAGTTGTGACGAATGCCCTTTTGCCTGGACGTTCGCCACGGGCTCCTGGAGGTGTGCGGAGGCTAGCCTCCTGCCTACTGACTATGGGCCCTGGCTTTTAACCACTTGCTGACCTCCGCAAGACTATTTACTGCGGCGGTCAGCCCCTCACAGGCAGAGCAACGTAGTACTACGTCGCTAGCCTGTGAGGGTCTAGGGAGCGAGCGCGCGCCGCTGGAGGCCCGCCCCCGCTCCGGCGTGGTCACGGACCCCCCCGCACGTGTGCCCGGCGGACCCGATGTCCACCGGGCACTCGCGATCGTCAGTGGAGAGGGAGAAAGGCAGGCGGCTGATGTAAACACAACCATCTGTCATTCTCCCCTGTGTAGGAATGGTGATCATACGGTTCTACTATGTAGGACTGTTGATCAGTGTTCCTACACCTCAAGCCACAGCCAATCACAGTTAGAATCACGCCCCTAGGGACACACATAACCCCTCCCTCTCAAAAAAAAGTTAACCCCTTCACTGCCAGTGTCATTTTACAGTAACAGTACATATGTATAGCACTGATTACTGTAGTAATGTCACTGGTACCCCCAAAAGTGTCAAAAATGTCAGTCAAGGGTCCGATCTGTCTGCTGCAATGTCACAGTCCCGCAAAAAAAATCGCAGATCGACGCCATTACGCGTTAAAAAAAAACAACAAAAATGACAAAAATCTTTCCCTTTGTTAGTAAACGCAATAACTTTTGCGCAAACCAATCAAAATACGCTTATTGCGATTTTTTTTTACCAAACATATGGTAAAAAAAAAAAATTGGCCCAAAATGTTAAAACATTTAGATTTTTACTTTTTTTTGGGGGGGGGAATTTCATATAAAAAAATGTGAAAAATATTGTTATTTTTGCAAAATTGACGCTGTTTTTTGGTTTATAGTGCAAAAAGTAAAAATCGCACAGGTGATCAAATACCACCAAAGGAAAGCTCTGTTTGTGGGAAAAAAAGGACGTCAAATTTGTTTAGGTACAGCGTTGTACGACCGCGCAATTGTCCGTTAAAGTCACGCAGTGCCGAATCGCAAAATAGGCCCTGGTCAGAAAGGGGGTAAAATCTTCCGGGGCTTAAGTGGTTAAGGGAACACTACTCTTTGTAAAGTGTATCCTGGGGGGGGACCCTTGGAGTAATGTTACTTTGGATTCACGTCCACATCTCCCCAAGACACACAGACTCTGGGACTCTAGGCCCAGTAACCATGCTAAAGGCCTAGATGGCACGTTATCAATAAGGACTGCTCTACACAGTCAGACTCATAGCAGATGCTAATATCATCAGTCCCCTAGGCCCCTCTTATGTCTAAGTCACCCTGTGTCTCTATTAGGGGCACAGGGTGACTGAGAAATTGATGGGCAGCTTCTTAATGGACACTGAGAATATGGTTTTGATTACTTCAAATGGGACAGTAATATTTATCCACAATATCCCTCAAGAAATCTATGATACAATAATTCCACTGTATCAGAATGATGGAACATTGTATGAGCTTTGACTCATAGACTATTATAGATCGTTGCCATGAAGTCTGTGACTTCTGAATAATCAAAGCATTGCTTAGATGTGGATTCCATGTACTTCAATGTTGGAGATGGACAAACTGCTACTGGGGTCTCCTGCTATTGTCTGTTTAATAAGGTGTTCTGTGTTTATACTTAGGATAATGTGTAATTGTTGTAGCCTTGTTGCAGTGCTGAGTTAATTAGCATGTTAATTATAACATTGTCTGGATTTGGAATCCCATTCACCTATTGCTTCTGTCCAGATGGCTAGATAATTAGTTTAGGTTAATTATGTTTCTGTATACAATTTCATCTGCATATGATAATGTAATCAGGCTCACTTGACCTGGTGTGTTTATGGGAGTGTCATGGGCATGTTTACTATTTCTCTGTATTGTATAAAAGTGGGCCATTGAGCCTGGATTAGAAACATTAGTTTTACCCTTCATCAAGTATTGGCTGATGTTTGGGAAACTGGGAGCAATAATCACTACATCACTTGGGATTTGGGAGACTTACAACGGATATACTCAGTCAGAGTATTGGGGATCCGTTACACCAGTGAACTTTTTTTATTGGATTTTTTCCATTTACAGGATCTCGGGGTAATACAGATCATATTGTGACACAGAATGGAAATCTTCGCTGCAAGAAAATCCTCCATAAGGTCGGCACCAATTCAGCCAGCGGAATAAAAACTTTCATCACCGAGGCTCTGACCGAATGTGCTCAACTCCAGGCAACATCTGTGGCCTTCCCCGCCATAGGGACAGGTCTGTGCTCTAATAAATACTCTTATGTATCATATTCCTCCCCCATGTCACCAGCATCTCTGAAGGACCTCTTTACCAGTTCACAATCTGATTGGTTCACTCATTGGAACGGAACTTAATGGTGCTGATTGGCACATTTTGGCTGCCAATTAGAATCATTCAGGCTTGGCTGAAGTAGTTTGCTCATTTCTTGACTCAGTAGTCTCTACACTGTGGCCCTTTACTCACCTTTATCCAGCCATTTGGGCCCTATTGCTCCTGACACCAATGATGGGGCACTATTTCTCCCACTGACACTATCAATGGTGCACCATTCTCCCCACTGACACTAATGACTAGGCACAATTCCTTCCACTGACACCATCGATGGGGCACCATTCTTCTCACTAAAACCAATGACGGGGCAGTATTCCTCCCACCGACACTAATAATGAGACATTATTCCTCCCACCCACACCAATGGATGGGGCACTATTCCTCCTGCTGACACCATTGACGGGGCATTATTCCTCTAACTAACAACAACAATGGGGCACCATTCCTCCTACTGACACCAATGGATGGGGCACTTTTCCTCCCACGACACCACTGATGTGGCATCATTCCTTCCACCGACACCACTGATGGGGCACCATTCCTCCCACTGACACCATTATTGGGGCACTATTCCTCCCACTGACACTAATGATGGGGCACTATTCTTCCCACTGATGCCATAGATGGGACACTAGTCCTTCCATTGACACCAATGATGAGACACTACTCCTCCCACTGAAACCAATGATGGGACACTATTCCTCCCACTGAGACCAATGATGGGGCATTATTCCTCCCACTGAGACCAATGATGGGGCATTATTCCTCCCACTGAGACCAATGATGGGGCGGTA
Source organism: Pelophylax lessonae (assembly GCF_965119305.1). Lineage (NCBI taxonomy): Eukaryota > Metazoa > Chordata > Amphibia > Anura > Ranidae > Pelophylax > Pelophylax lessonae. The sequence goes on from NC_138773.1 coordinate 327,872,541, forward strand.
TTCCTTCCACTGCCACCATTAATGGGGCATCATTCCTCACACTGTCACCAATGATGGGGCACTATTCCTTCCACTGACACCATTAACAGGGCACTATTCTTTCCACTGACACCATTGATGGGGCACTATTCCTCCCACTGACACCAATGACGGGACACTATTCCTCCCACTGATACCAATGATGGGGCAATATTCCTCCCACTGATACCAATGATGGAGCACTATTCCTCCCACCAACACCAATGATGGGGCACAATTCATTCCACTGATACCAATGCCAGGGCACTATTCCGCCCCCTGACACCAATGGATGGGGCACTATTCCTCCCACCGACACCAATGATGGGGCAATATTCCTCCCACTGACACCACTGATGGGGCACCATTCCTTCCACTGCCACCATTAATGGGGCACCATTCCTCACACTGTCACCATTAATGGGGCATCATTCCTCACACTGTCACCAATGATGGGGTACTATTCCTCCCACTGACACCATTAAAGGGGCACTATTCTTTCCACTGACACCATTGATGGGGCACTATTCCTCCCACTGACACCAATGATGGGGCACTATTCCTCCCACTGACACCAATGATGGGGCACTATTCCTTCCACTGACACCAATGATGAGACACTACTCCTCCCACTGAAACCAATGATGGGACACTATTCCTCCCACTGAGACCAATGATGGGGCATTATTCCTCCCACTGAGACCAATGATGGGGCATTATTCCTCCCACTGAGACCAATGATGGGGCGGTATTCCTTCCACTGCCACCATTAATGGGGCATCATTCCTCACACTGTCACCAATGATGGGGCACTATTCCTCCCACTGACACCATTAACAGGGCACTATTCTTTCCACTGACACCATTGATGGGGCACTATTCCTCCCACTGACACCAATGACGGGACACTATTCCTCCCACTGATACCAATGATGGGGCAATATTCCTCCCACTGATACCAATGATGGAGCACTATTCCTCCCACCAACACCAATGATGGGGCACAATTCATTCCACTGATACCAATGCCAGGGCACTATTCCGCCCCCTGACACCAATGGATGGGGCACTATTCCTCCCACCGACACCAATGATGGGGCAATATTCCTCCCACTGACACCACTGATGGGGCACCATTCCTTCCACTGCCACCATTAATGGGGCACCATTCCTCACACTGTCACCATTAATGGGGCATCATTCCTCACACTGTCACCAATGATGGGGTACTATTCCTCCCACTGACACCATTAAAGGGGCACTATTCTTTCCACTGACACCATTGATGGGGCACTATTCCTCCCACTGACACCAATGATGGGGCACTATTCCTCCCACTGATACCAATGATGGGGCACTATTCCTTCCACTGACACCAATGATGGGACACTATTCCTCCCTCTGACACCAATGATGGGGCACTATTTCTCCCACTGACACCAATGATGGGGCATTATTCCTCCCACTGACACCAATGATGGGGCACTATTCCTCCCACTGACACCAATGATGGGGCACTATTTCTCCCACTGACACCAATGATGGGGCATTATTCCTCCCACTGACACCAATGATGGGGCACCAGTCCTCCCACTGAAACCAGTGATGGAGCACTATTCCTCCCACTGACACCGTTGATGGAACACTATTCTTCAAACTGGTGCCAGTGATGGGACATTGTTTGCTGCCATTGATGCCAGGTCATTTTCTACTCCCACTGGTCACACTCTGCCCCCCTGTTTGATGGTCGGTGAAGGACAGTCTCCAACATCTCCGATAGTATGTCTGCAGTCTCTGACAGCTTTCTGTAGAATTATATTTATTGTGGCCCTTTGGTGATTTCTCCATATATCAAGCAGGCTGACTACTGCTGTAAACGTTAAAAGCTTGTATAAACTCCAATTGTGATATATTGCAGATTCGCAGTCTTCAGATGTGGTGGCTACAATTGTTTTCTTTTCTTTAATGGTTTTTCCTTTTATTTTGATCTGTGATCCTGCGTATGCTGCACCTCCAAGCCTAGGATGACAATGATCACTCACTCTCCTGTATGGAGGGAGCCATGGTTTTTACCTCGGCTGGACTACAAACATGTTTGTCTTTGTTATTTAGTAGTTTACAGAAGAAACGCAACATTGTTTTTGTCTTCCAGTTCAGCTCACAGGAAGTGATAAGGACATTTTCTGGAAGGATCAACAGGAATTTTCAGTTCTTGCTGAAAACAATCTCAGCAAATAAAAATGAAAGCGAATGCAGCTGCCACATCTAAAGACTGGGAATCTGCAGTATGGGACATTTGTGTTGTTGGCTTTACTTTTCTATTAACCTTGGACCATGTGGACTGTGTTGCAGGTATGGGGAGCGTCTCCGCATCAGAGGTGGCGGACTCCATTTTGGAATCGGTGGCTAATTTCGCCAGATCTCCCCAATCTGTCCGGATGGTAAAAGTCGTCATTTTCCAGAAGCAAATGCTGAAGGATTTCCACGCCAGCATGAAGAAGAAGGAGGGGGCATCTCTGGCCAAAGAAGAGGGATTCTTCACTAAGATGAAGCAATGTGAGTACACGGCGTTATAGAGGATCTTCTTATCAGATCATCCTGCAGGATAAGTGAGCCGCAGTATGGGATATGAGATATTGATTTGCAGGAGTAGTGGGCTGTGGGGTAAATATCAAATATAATAATCCAAGGATAAAAAATTTATAAAGCCTTGCCACATATCAGTCATGTACCTGGTAGGAGGCCAAAGTGAGAGGACTTCCCTTGTGACTCTGGAGCTCCCCTGGAGGTGATGACAGGGAGTGCAGGGCTTAAAAGTGCATGGGTGCCAATGGAGCAGTTCCCTGCTGGTTGCTCTAAGACAGTGGTGTCCAAACTTTTTTCAAAGGGGGCCAGATTTGATGAAGTGAACATGCGTGAGGGCCGACCATCTTGCCTGACATTTGAACCATTAAAATGAAATATACACACACACACACACATTATATATATATATATATATATATATATATATATAGGAAATAATAAGCATCAGTACTTTATGAATAAAAACACACTTACTGAAACAGGCAGTAGGATTGTAGAAGTGACACCTCCTCGGTCAACTCCATACATACACACATATACATACATACACACATACATACATACACACACACACACACATACACATATATCACACTTACAGAAACAGGCAGTAGGATTGTAGAAGTCACATCTCCTCGGTCAACTCCACAGGATCCTTGGTCGGCTCCTACAGGTGGCTGTGTGCGGTGAAGGAGAGAAGGCATTTTGCACTCCCGCGCAGTCGTGGGCGGCGCTGGGCAGATAGAGCCGAGTGGGGGGGGCAGAGCGGGACTCGGCAGCAGCCGAGCTGCCGAGGGAGGCCAGAGGCCCCGCCCCCGAGCCATCGCATCAGCATCAGGGTGGGGATGTGAGGAGGCATTGACAAAAGGCATTGACAAAAGTCAGCAGTGTCTCAGGGGGCCGTACAAAACTAAAGGACGGGCCGCAACTGGCCCGCGGGCCGGACTTTGGACATGACTGCTCTAAGAGTTGATTAGCTGGGTAGCTCTCAGGCAGGAAGATGAGGACCTCAGCAGGAACATGAGGGAGCATTGTGGAAGAACACGTCAGGCCCAGCAGCTGGCAGAATGCCGACACCTACAGTAGGTAGAGGTGGTGCAGGATGAGGCCAAGAAGGAAAGAACTGTAGTGGCGTTGTCGAGGTCAGGATCCAAGCCAAGGTCATACATGGATGGTCAGTAGAATAGAAGATGACAGAGTGATCAGGAGTTAGAGCTAAGGTCATACACAGCAGATCGGGGGGGGGGGGGGCAGCAGAGTAGTCAGCAGCCAAAGGTGGGGTCGCTCTTGGTTGAACAGAAGAAGCAGTGTCCTTCAATGAGTCAAGGTCACAACCAGAGATCCGGCAGATAGAATCCAGGGGCAGGCCGGTAGTCGGTAACAGGAAGTCGGGAAACACACGAAAGCATCGGTCATAGACAAGCTGAAAATAATCCAGCAACCGTCTGTCACTGCTTCTTCCTTTAAATAGGGCATTTGGTGGCAGTCCCAGAATTGAATGCAAAATGTTCATGGAACATGCCTGTGCACGTTTTCATACTAAGGATGGTGCCCACGCAGGGTACTGGTGGAAGTTCCTGACCTGCATATTGGCGCAAATGCACCTCTGTTCTGGCAATATCAATGATCCATTGGTCTATAAAGCCCTCTGTTACATTTCTGATTAGTTTGATATTAAACTATTTTTATTCTCTGACACCTCTAGCCCAGTCTGGCCATGTTTAGATCAGATAATTATCTCTGTATACTGTATTTTTGTCCAGTTTTGGGCATAAGAATGGGGTTACAGTGGCTGCACCACTTTACCGCAGAGCACTCTGGCACTGACAAGAGATGATTTGTCTGAGGATGACTGAACACAGAGTTGGAAAGCTTACAATGGGTTGCTGGTGTTGCCGGATTTAGTTCTATCACCCTCTTATCCCTAGGCAACAGTGAAGGACCCCAAGATAGCTCAATAGGATAGTATTTCACCACAAAATCCTTAAATCTTTTAGGGGGCAAAAGAAATTGAGCGCCAATCACTTTAGGAAAGTTTACCAGAGTTTATTATAGGACCATAAACTCAGGGACAGAGGGGTTAGGGCTCTGGTTACCAAAAAACAATAAAAAATGCAGAGTCTACTTACAGTCAGTTAAGAGAAAAGATCTTTAAGCTCTAATCGATATCCCCTGGATGAGCCATCAGAATTTCCAGTCCACTGGCAGTAGCTTCCACCCAACTGGAAGAAAACACAGGCGCCACTCTAAGTGCAGTAACTTGAAACTTTAATTAATTCAAGTTTCAAGTTACTGCACTTAGAGTGGCGCCTGTGTTTTCTTCCAGTTGACTCCAAGCGTATCTTCTACTTGTCACTAGAGCTGCCTCAGAAGTGCACCTTGAGCTTTTCATAGACTTTTTATGGACCTTTCTATGGACATTGCCAAATATGGATTTTTATTTCTATTTTCCAATCTGCCTTTTCCATTGATTGTTACCTATTGTTATTCAACTGGTTAGTTGTATGTCCGGTGACATTGGTATAGCCCCTGGTGATATATATTCCTCGTTGTGCGCCAGTTATTTATTTTTGGCTTCCACCCAACTACCCAACACTCTTCAGTAGCTCCAATCCAAGCATCCATCCTTCCCCAGACTTTGGCTATTCTCCTGGCAATAGACTTCCCCCGGGTGTAGATCTGGGAGGCACAAGCCTTTGACACACGGGGAGATTTACAAAACCTGGAGCATAAGCAATCTGGTGCAGCTGTGAATGGCAGCCAATCAGCTTCTAACTTCAGCTTGTTCAATTAAGCTTTGACAATAAGCCCCCCGTTCACATCGGACTAATTTGACATGTCAAATCACATGCCAAATCAGAGCCTATTGCCCGCAACAGCACTGTCCGAATCAGTGGGACGCCAACTTTGCTGCACCGCACCGATTCCCAAAAGTACTTTTTGCACTACTTTTGGCAACTTCGGAGGTGATTTGACAGATGTCTGTCAAATTGTCCCCAAACTTGCACTCCACTCTAATTCATCCCAATGGTGTTCTATCAGGTGGAGCTCAGGACTGTGCAGGCCAGTCAAGTTCCTCCTTCCAAAACTCGCTCACCCATGTCTTTAAGGACCTTGCTTTGTGCACTGGTCCAAATCATTTGGTGGAGGGGGGATTATGGTGTGGGTTTTTTTTTCAGGGGTTGGGCATGGGCCTTAGTTCCAGTGAAGGGAACTCTTAAGGCATCAGCATACCAAGACATTTTGGACAATTTTATGCTCCCAACTTTGTGGGAACATTTTTGGGATGGCCCCTTCCGGTTCCAACATGACTGCTCATCAGTGCATAAAGCAAGGTCCAGCAAGTTTGGGGTGGAGGAAAAGTGGCTAGGTGATCCATAGAAGCTGCATGCTATAGGGCAGGGGTCTCCAAACTTTCTGAGCAAAAGGCCAGCTTATTGTGCTTCAGACCTTAGCGGGACCAGGCTGTGGCAAGTGGGAGTAGAAAATCCTGGCACCAGTAAACATTGCTCATCCTTGGTATTAGGGGGGCAATAGGGTGCTATTGTTGGTGTCATTGGGATTAATTGTGCCCCGTCATTGGTGTCAGTGGGAGGAATAGTGCCCCAATGTTGGTGTCAGTGGCAGGAATTATTTCCCATTGTTAGTCAGTGGATGGAATGGGGCCCCAAGGTACAGAGAATGGTAAGCAAAGGGCCACATCTGGCCCTAAGGCCAGTTTGGAGACCACTGCCATAGGGTTCCTGCCTGGCTGCCTGCATGCTGGGACTTACAGTGGAGAATAGTACATCCACCTGCAGATCACTTTCCCAGCAATCTCTGCCACTTTCAAAATCTGTGGATTAGCTCATGAGCCTCCAGAGCCAAGCCTGGGCGTGCAGCAGGTACTGCACATGCCCCCTATCCAGCCAGTGCCACGCTTGATGACGAACCTCTGCAACACCAGAACCAGGCTACTAGAAATGAACATGCGTCACAGTTGCCAAACTGACGTGTTTCAAAGGCGTGACCTCCTTTATCAAGTCAATGCATATATCTACTTGTATTAAAAATATGTAATTCATTTACATTGATCTCCAACTCCTCGTTTAGTCCTTCCAGGGACATAGTGCTCCAGGTAAATATCCAGAACGTCTTACGCTACTCTCCCCCTTTGAAATAGGCATAGGTATGGCCTTCATACCAAATAACTCTAGGCCTTCCATACTGCCGCCATGTACTAGAGCAAAATGCCTGTTAACACTAGGTTTGTGAAGCGCCTGTGTTCTCCAAACCTAGTGCGCACCCTACATATTATAACCCACAGGGGCATCTCAAGCCATAAACGACAAATTGCGTACTACTGCCTATGAACTGTCTACTTTGAAATACCCGTCCATCTCTCCTAATAAATGTTTTTTTTTTTTTTTACCATGGATCGTAAAATGACAGGCCTTACATTTTTTCACTGTACATTTGTAGGATTTCATCTTCAAAAATGTGGGAATGTCTTTATCCCTATGGTGTCCATATTTTAAAGAACTAGGGGCTACTATACTTAATATTATTCGCCTGCCTGAATACCACTTTAGGCCTATCTGGGAGTACCCCACCTAAGGCAGGATCTTGTTTCAAGATGGGTCAGTGCTTCTGGATGGCCTTTTTCATGGCCCAATGTTGGTCATTAAATTTGGTAATCGTTGAGTTCATCTGTTCTATCCTCCTTTTTATTTTGATTTTTACCTAACCCATTTCGGAAACAGTCAACTGCTTTTTGAATGTGATCTCTTTTGTACCCTTTTTCCAGGAATTTTGCAGTCAGCACCTCCGCTTGGATTAGATAATCTGAGGTGCTGGAGCAGTTCCTACGCAGCCAAAAAAAACTAGCTATAAGGAATGTTATCTTTCCACTTGGGGTGATAACAACTTTTCCTATGTAAATAGGAGTTGCCTGCCATTTCTTTAAAATGTGTTTTAGAAATAATCCTGCCCTCATTTTCCCAGACCAATAAACCTAAGAAGACCAGGGAAAGGGCATCCACAAAATGTGTAAATTTTATCCCATAAGGGTTGGAGTTGCAGTAGGTGACAAAACTCGTGAGTGACTCCATAGAACTGTCCCAAACAATGAGTAAACCGTCAATGTAGCCTAGCCTGTAATATACTAAGTTTCTAGCAAAGGGGTTACAGACCAGATGTTATACCCCATAAATACATTTACATAGCATGGTGAAAAATGTGCCCCCATGGCTGTCTATAATAAGAACCATTAAATTTAAAATAGTTATTTTGTAGGGCAAATTTGGTACACTGACAGGTGAAGTCAGATTGGGAAGGGTGAATATAGTCGGCCTCTGATAAAAAGTATTCAACTGCGTGGGGATAGAGGTGTAGAGCAAGCATACATCTAGAGACACCTAGATGTTGTTGTTGTTTTACCTTCTCTGCACATGGCCCCTTTAAGAACCAAGCAAGGGGATGAGTTGGGTTGTTCGTATATATACTACATGTCAGTTGCAGAGTGGGTGGGATTTGATAAAAGAGGCCACACCTCCGAAATGTGTTGTCTTGGCAACTATGACGCACGTAGCCTGGTTCCTGGTGTTGCGGAGGTTCGTCATTGAATGTGGGGCCAGCTGGACTGAGCGCGTGCACAATTGCCACTGCATGCCGAGGCTCAGCTCCAGGGGCTTATGGGCTAATCCGTCCTTCTGTGAGCCTCTCTGGATGCCATTTACCACCTGATCTTACAGCGGCCATGTTGGAGCAATGGCTTTTACGATGGGATTACACTAGGTGGATTGCGCTCTCTCTTCTTTGTGTCAGAAAAATTAAAGGAGCCTAAGCATGTGGAGTAGAGAAGCTACATAACATGAGTGAGTAGAAGGACTACAATAAAAATGTAAGTTTGGAACAGGGCAGGGATCCTACACAATGTTAGAGTTTGTGACTACCGGAAAGTAGTCCCATTCCCATAGGTCTCATTGAACAGATTGTGAGGCAGTCTCTGGAACAAATGTTGGGGGAAATTTGGAAAATGATGTCTATGGCATGTATAAATTAGGAGCGCCATCATAAAGCTTCATAATCAATAAAATCATTATGAAAGGTCCGGGCAGGTACATGGATCCTGTGATTAGTCATGTGATCTGTGCTGTCATTTGTGAGTGAGACATAGACTTTTCCACTGGCTCAGTGTCGGTATGGTAGCCCTGGAAATGAAGCCGGTTTGGAGGAAGTTGCGGGTGCACAGTGACAGAGGTTTCAGCAGAGTGGAAGAAGTGTATAGTAAAGGTGGTTGAAGTACAAAAGGAAAGCAGTTAGAGGGGTTCTGATCTAGACTGCACAAACTGTTTATCCTCTTTCCTTCTATGCAGCTGTAAAGAACTTATTCGGATGGAACAATGAAGGCTCAGAGGATGACAAGGTATTTGAATTAATAGAAAACATTGAGCCGGCTATTTTCCAGCTGTGTGCGGAAAGTCAGGGTGCTGTGGATAAGACAAAAGTCTGGCTTCATGATCTGATAATGAAGGAGCAGTACGAGAACATCATCATAGATGACTGGATCCAGGAGTTTGATGAAAAGGACCATGAGGCCTTAGTCCAGCTTCAGAAGACCTACCAAGTTAGTCTTATCTTTGACTTGCCAAACTTCACAGTCAAAGTGCTGGGTCTGTCCAGGGATGTCCTGGAGGTCAGTAATAAAATCCAAGACATGATAAAGAATGTGCGAGATAAGAAGACGAGAGAGCGGGAGGCGGAGCTGTGCAGTAATCTGGTGGAATGGGGATACCTCAACGGAAACAACTTTATTCCTTTCGACAAAATGACAAACATGGAGCTGGAGAAGGCCAAGACCGAGGACAGACAAAGTATACATATCGATATTAATGGGGCAAAATACACAGTGATTGTAGAACTGCTAAAAGCAAGAGATCCCAGAGGGAACACCGTGACGCTTCAACGTAATTCTAAACACGGTAATTACATTTTATATCAGATATGGGTCATTACATGTGAGAGGTTGTAACAAATGAAAAACATCAATTACAGAGTGCGCTAAAAAATTATGGAACACAAATATTCACAAAAATGGTGATTGCTGATGTCCAGCTAAACACAAAGTCTATATTCTAAATGATGAGACTGTGCAAAAGTCTTGAAAATCCAAAGAATATAGTGAGGTTGGGGAGTGATGAAGGATAAGGGTAACCTCTTCCCAAACGGTGATCCAGACAGTGCTCAAATGTACACGTGATGCACCCAGTGTTAAGAAGGGACTCTTACCAGATGATGGAGAGATGCAAACATATAGTGTATAACCCTGGAGTCCGTTAGGTCAGCTTGTAGGAGAGAATTCACAATAGGAATAAAAGCGACCATCTGCTTCCAAAGTGTAGGGATCTAGAGGCTTCCACTCAAGGGGATATCGCCACCTCCAGGAACATTCACTCGGCTCCCTCTGCTCAGCTGCTCACACTTCCCTCTTCCAGGAAGAGGGAAGTGTGAGCAGCTGAGCAGAGGGAGCCGAGTGAATGTTCCTGGAGGTGGCGATATCCCCTTGAGTGGAAGCCTCTAGATCCCTACACTTTGGAAGCAGATGGTCGCTTTTATTCCTATTGTGAATTCTCTCCTACAAGCTGACCTAACGGACTCCAGGGTTATACACTATATGTTTGCATCTCTCCATCATCTGGTAAGAGTCCCTTCTTAACACTGGGTGCATCACGTGTACATTTGAGCACTGTCTGGATCACCGTTTGGGAAGAGGTTACCCTTATCCTTCATCACTCCCCAACCTCACTATATTCTTTGGATTTTCAAGACTTTTGCACAGTCTCATCATTTAGAATATAGACTTTGTGTTTAGCTGGACATCAGCAATCACCATTTTTGTGAATATTTGTGTTCCATAATTTTTTAGCGCACTCTGTAATTGATGTTTTTCATTTGTTACAACCTCTCACATATTTATAATTTTTCAGTGCTGCTTTTTTTCACTCCTTTTTCTCAATAAAGGTTCGCGCACCTATTTCTCTTTTCACCATGGGTCATTACATGGCTGGAAAATCACAGGTGCTGGGCATCTATCTATCTATCTATCTATCTATCTATCTATCTATCTATCTATCTATCTATCTATCTATCTATCTATCTATCTATCTATCTATCTATCTATCTATCTATCTATCTATCTATCTATCTATCTATCTATCTGTCGCAATCAGCGCACAATCCAATCTGAATACCTTCATAACTCCGCACTGCAACCTTCCCACAATGCCTTGATAGGGTCTATTCTCTTCTCTTTCATCGGGTTTATAATAATTATACATTAATCATATGAGCCCCGGCCTCCTTGTGCTGGACCCTCTCACCCTAATACACTCCTGCAGACACAATGTCAGTGACACCGTGTAGCCCCCAACTGTTATAGTGGAGCTGGGTTCGTTCCATTATAATGAATGAAACATAAGGTTATGGTTTATTCATTTGCTAGAATTGTAGCCTCACCCCCCCCCCCCCTCCATATAATCATCAGATGACATGTAGTATATGGTAGGGATCGACGGATATTGGTTTTTCGTTGCCAATACCAACATTTTGGCCATTGCATATCGGTATCGGCCGATACGGGCTGATATTTTGAACATTTAAATTTTTGCAAAATAAACACAATTTTCAACACAAATCTGTTACTGAACATGTTTGTTTATTAACTACTGAAATTGAATATAGGCTTAACAAAAACTGGTTGGCACCCTGTGGTGATGAGTGGCTGGCACCCTTTGGTGGGTGGCTGGCTGGCACCCTTAGGTGGGTGGGTGGCACCCTTTGGTGGGTGGCTGGCTGGCTGGCACCCTGTGTTTAGTGGCTGGTTGGCTGGCACCCTGTGGTGGGTGGCTGGCTGGCTGACTGGCACCCTTTGGTGGGTGGCTGGCTGGCACCCTGTGGTGGGTGGCTGGCTGGCTGGCACCCTGTGGTGGGTGGCTGGCTGGCACCCTGTGGTGGGTGGCTGTCTGGCTGGCACCTTTTGGTGGGTGGGTGACTGACACCCTGTGTGGTGGGTGGCTGGCTGGTACAGGCCCAGGGCCTGTGGCTGGCTAGCCGGTACAGGCAGGGCCTGTGGCTGGCTGGTACAGGCCAGTGGGTGTGTAGGTGGCTGGCTGGCTGGCACTGAGCAGCTGTGGGTGGGTGTATGTATGTGGCGGCTTTGTTAAACACACTGTGTGCACTGTACACTGACTGTCCCGAGACTCCCCGATTTCAGACGAGGCTGAGGGAAGCGGCCTAAGAAGCCAGAAGCTGTCCCAGTGCACGGAGGCACGTGGCGCAACATACGCAATGACGTCATGACAATATCGGTAACCCCCGGGGCCGATTCTGATATATCAGGGAAAGTGCATATCGGCCCTCTATATATTAGCCTTGCCGATAATCGGTTGATCCCTAGTATATGGCACACAATGGACATTTTTATACAGGGAGGGTCTGTAAGAAGAGGACAGATATCACTGTTGAGTGTTTCTATTACAGGAAAATTAAACATCCCCCCACACTGGGATTCAATGAACAATGACAATATGAAGGTGGTCCCGTTAGGTGCTGGGAGTCAGGAGTACACAGATGTGGAAGCGCAATTCAGGAAATCTTGCCCAATGCGAATTATCAAGGTAATAAATCTTTTTCATTTACTTGAAGTAGCCAATGGAGATGGATGATATAACAGGGGTTTTGGAGGGTGTGCCATACATTATGATGAACTGAATGATTGGAGGATTGTTCACGGGAATATTTCTTACATTCTGCTATAAGCAGGGATGGGCCGAACACCCCCCTGTTTGGGAGTTCTGCTGTGAATCGAACAGGGGGGTGTTCAGCCCATCCCTGCTTATCACAGAATGTAAGAAATATTCCCGTGAACAATCCTCCAATCATTCATGTTCTAACCCGAACAGTGAACCCCATTGAAGTCTATGGGAGCCGGACAGGAAAAATCAAAAGTGCCCATTTTGAAGGTTTATATACAAGTAATTGGCCATAAACGGGTTATGGTGGTCTGGGTACTTCCCTGGGGGACATGTATTAATAAAAAAATGTTTTTAAGAAAGATAGTTTTTTCAGGAGCAGTGATTTTAATGATGCTTAAAGTGCAACAATGAAAATAAAAAAATTCCTTTTAAATTTAGTGACTGGGGGGTCTCCTTAATGTGCCTGTAAAGTGGCGCATTTGTAGCATATACAGAACATGCTACAGCAAAAATGCCCTCTCTAAAGAAAAAAATCCATTTAAAATGACTCACGGTTACAATTGCCCTCTCCCGGCTTTGAAAAAATTTAAAAACAAATGCCAAAAAAAAACCACATGGGGTCCCCCCCAGAATCCATACCAGACCCTTATCTGAGCATACAGCTCAGCAGGTCAAGAAAAGGGGGGATGAGCTAGTGCCCCCCCTCCTGAACCATACCAGGCCACATGCCCTCAACAAGGGGGGTGTGGGTGCTTTGGGGCAAGGGGAACTCTGCGCCCCCCACCCCAAAACACCTTGTCCCCATTGTTGATAAGGACAAGAGCCTCTTACCGACAACCCTGGGCTGTCTTTGTCGGGATCTGTGGGTGGGGGGGGCTTATCAGAATCTGGAAGCCCCTTTTAAGAAGGGGGCCCACAGATCCCGGCTCCCTCCCCCCCCCATGTTAATGGGTATCAGGTACTACGTACCCATTCACTAAAAAAAGTGTCAAAAAGTAAGAACCACAGGAAACTGTTTTTGACAAACCCTTTATTAAAAATAAAAAAAAGTGTCCCTCAATGTAAATCCATCGTCAATCACGACGCCTGCCGGACCTGAAAAACAGAAGAAAAAAAAACGCTTTTGCCTCCCTCCGGCTGCCATTTCTTCGCTTTGGCAGCTCCTATATAGGCAAGGGGCGGGGCCGCCTGGTTACGCCACCGAGTGGCACTGCCCCCTTCTGATATCAGGTGACGTCATGTGACATCAGAAGGGGGCGGTGCCACCAGGGCATGTGGCCTGGTAAGGTTCAGGAAGTGGGTCGTGCTCACTTGTCCCCCCCCTTTTCCTGACCTGCCGGGCTGCATGCTCGGGAAAGGGTGGGGTATGGATTTTGGGGGGGACCCCACACCATTTTTTTCTTTATTTTTTAACCGGCACTTTTTTTTTTATTCAGCTGTCAGCGGGGAAACCCATTGTCATCGGTTGTTAAGAACGCTGCGGTCGGCTTTCTGGCCCCGCTTCCTAACAACCAGCTTACACTGAGCCCTAATTGGGTAAAGCTTTGCCCAATCAAGGCACAGAATGCACTGTACAGCGCTCAGTGCATTGCAAGGTGTTTGTCGGGGCGAACTCCCTGCAAATTTGGGTGTTCAGTAAATGGCCAAACAGGCAAATGTTCGGCCCAAACTCATGCTCGGGCTGAACCGTTCACCCATCCCTAGTGATAAGCTGTCATACATCTGGCTGATTGTATTGTCACATTCCTTGTGATTCACTTGGCCCATAATGACATTTGTGTCTAAACAGATCGAGAGGATCCAGAACCGCCACCTGTGGATAAACTACCAGATAAAGAAGCAAAGTATTGATGATAAGAATGGCTCCACCACTAACGAGAAGCAGCTCTTCCATGGTTTGGACTCCAATACTGTGAACAGTGTGAACCATAATGGATTTAACAGGAGCTACGCTGGAAAGAATGGTGAGTGACCACAGCTGCTGGGCCCCTGTGCTCATGTAGGGGCATCAATATCCAGGTAGTCCAAAGCTCCTGAATCCAGTGCCACACTCTGAAGCACAACCCTTTTGTGTCAGGTCTTCACAAGGGCCACTGAGTGCAGAGGTTGTACTGCTAGCACACCAGGGGGTGTAAACACATGGAAATTCCTGGATAGTAACAGCTGTCAAACAGGCAGGACAGACACTGAAGAAGTACAAAGTCCCCAAAAGGTGGGCAGAGCAGATATAGTCCAGTCCAGCTAATAGAAGAGACAGCAGCTAATCAGAGGAGGTGCAAGCAGAGTTCAGATTTAGTCCTGACAATTCACAGGGACTTGCAAAGTATGGTGCAGTAGGATGGAAGTCAGCCAGGGAGCTGAAAAGCAGACTGGAAACTGTGGTCTCAAGTTATTGCCTGCTAATGGGGCCAGTTGTGGAGACTGCAGAATGACTGTGCTACAGTGCTATGATGGTGAACAAAATGCAGCATGTGACGGTACTCATCGTCACTGGTAGTGAAAGACAGATAATGGTTTGAATTGCTTCAAGTGGGACAGTAATAAATGTAACAGATCAACTGCCACCCCGACCGGGTACCTCTGTTGACAGATGCTCCTAGTGCTTCCCGAGGGCTCCAAGCACTCCACCAGACAGCATAACTACCTCAGTGATTATTCAAGGGAGTATGAAGAACATAGCAATCCCTTGTAGCAGGTCCCCCCAATAAGAGACAGGACTCTAGATTGGAGGTGAAGCAGAACTCTAGGTTTAATGGTACAGCTGCTCTTTTATACAGTGTCCCCCCCCCCCCAAGGTTACCTCCATGGTGGACCTCATGTGGAACAGGACATGAAATTCACAATCCAATAAAAATGGAGGTTTACACTGAATCACTCCCATACAGTATACACAATCCCTCCCCTCTGCCTGATTACATTATCATATGCAGATGATATTGTATACAGAAACAGAATTAACCTGAACTAATTATCTAGCCATCTGGACAGAACAATGTGAGGTCATTAACATTTAACAATGGAACAGGCAGACTTAACACAATACACATCCCACCTCAAAACAGACAATAGGACAAGACTGCCAATGACAGTCTGAACGTCCCCTACCTTGAAGTACATGGAATACACATTATCTCAATATACAAACAATAGGGAAAGCCTGTCTCTGACATTGAAGGACATGGAACAGAAGCAGTGGCGGCCTGTGTATAGGGGGCGCAGGGGCGCTGCCCCCCCCAAAAAAAAAGATAAAAAAAAATTCAATTTTTAGTCCACTAGGGGCGCCGGACTTAGTGGAGGCTATGGGGGTTTGGTTTTCCACCCCACCTGCGGCGGGCAGAGGCACCGATTGGCGGCCTTCTGGGGGTCACCGGGGCGCAGAGCAATGCGCCCCGACACTCCCCACTTTTGTGATGTCCTGGCTGTGATTGGTCCAGACTCCAGCCTGGACCAATCATCATTCAGGACATCCTGACCCTGCTGACGTCGTTGGGGGCGGTGCCGGTGCGTGTGTCAGTCACTCACCATCCCTGCCCGATCTCCTTCCCACTGGACTGGTGTGGTTTGCCTGCCCGCCGCCGTCAGGACGCAGAAGAAGGAAGAAGAGGAGTGGACTAGTGGAGAGGAGCAGCGCGCCGTGGACGTCACCTTCCCGCCGGACTGGTTCCCGCCGCCGTCAGAAGAGGACTCGAGGAGAGGAGCAGTGCACCGTGGACTTCACCTTCCCGCCGGACCGGTTCCCACTGCCGTCAGAAGAAGAGGACTCGAGGAGAGGAGCAGCGCTCCGTGGACGTCTTGCAGGCAGGAGAGCAGGTAAGTGATTGAAGCCGCTGCAGCGTGATGACATGACCTGTGACTGTGACCCGATCTGTGACATGACCTGTGAGTGTGACATGACCTGTGACATGCCTGTGCCATGACCTGTGACATGCCTGTACCATGACCTGTGACATGCCTGTACCTGTGTACCATGACCTGTACCATGACCTGTGACATACCTGTGCCATGACCTGTGACATGCCTGTACCATGACCTGTGACATGACCTGTGACATGCCTGTACCATGACCTGTGCCATGACTTGTGACATGCCCTTACCATGACCTGTGACATGCCTGTACCATCACCTGTGCCATGCCCTTACCATGACCTGTGCCATGCCTGTACCATGACCTGTGCCATGCCTGTGTCATGACCTGTGTCATGACCTGTGACATGCCCTTACCATGACCTGTGACATGCCTATGCCATCACCTGTGACATGCCTGTACCATCACCTGTGCCATGCCCTTACCATGACCTGTGACATGCCTATACAATCACCTGTGCCATGACCTGTGCCATGCCTTTACTATGACCTGTGACATGCCCTTACCATGACATGTGACATGCCTGTACCATGACCTGTGACATGCCCTTACCATGACCTGTGACATGCCTATACCATCACCTGTGACATGCATGTACCATGACCTGTGCCATGCCCTTACCATGACCTGTGCCATGCCTGTGCCATGATCTTTGCCATGCCTGTGCCATGACCTTACCATGACCTGTGACATGCCTATACAATCACCTGTGCCATGCCCTTACCATCACCTGTGCCATGCCCTTACCATGACCTGTGCCATGCCTGTACCATGACCTGTGCCATTCCTGTGTCATGACCTGTGCCATGACCTGTGACATGCCTGTACCATGACCTGGGACATGCCCTTACCATGACCTGTGACGTGCCTATACCATCACCTGTGATATGCATGTACCATGACCTGTGACATGCCCTTACCATGACCTGTGACATGCCTATACCATCACCTGTGACATGCATGTACCATGACCTGTGACATGCCCTTACCATGACCTGTGACATGTCTATACCATCACCTGTGACATACCCTTACCATGACCTGTGACATGCCTATACCATCACCTGTGACATGCCTGTGCCATGCCCTTACCATGACCTGTGACATGCCCTTACCATGACCTGTGACATGCCTGTACCATGACCTGTGCCATGCCCTTACCATGACCTGTGCCATGCCCTTACCATGACCTGTGACATGCCTGTACCATGACCTGTGCCATGCCTGTGTCATGACCTGTGTCATGACCTGTGCCATGACCTGTGACATGCCTGTACCATGACCTGTGCCATGCCTATACCATCATCTGTGCCATGCCTGTACCATGACCTGTGTCATGACCTGTGCCATGCCTATACATTCTCCTGTACCATGACCTGTGCCATGCCTATACCATCACCTGTGCCATGCCTATACCATCACCTGTGCCATGCCTATACCATCATCTGTGCCATGCCTATACCATCATCTGTGCCATGCCTGTGCCATGCCTGTACCATCACCTGTGCCCTGCCTGTACCATGACCTCAAAGTCACGCAATTTTTTACCGCGTTTTTTGCCGCAAAGCAATACCTATTACAGTTTTTTTTTGCGCCCCCCCAAAAAATTTTGAGCACCAGGCGCCACTGAACAGAAGCCAATGTGATTAGCTCTTTCAATGAACATGTTCAGAATCAAACAGCTGACAAATATTACCGTCCCACTTGAAGCAATTCAAACCATTAAAGCGGAGTTCCGTCCTCATTTCCTTCTTTTTTGATTCCTGTAGGGAAAAGCATGTTAAAAAAGAATTGGACATGAATTTTTTTTTTGGGGTCACTTACCTTATTTTAGGGGCATCTCTGTCTGACTTCTTCTGCGGCCGCGGCCCCGGATGTCACTTTCGGTTTCGCATTGCGTCCTGGGAGATGCGTGTCATCCATCCCAGGATGCAATGGGAATGGCCGGCCGCTACTCTGATTGCAGATCGCAATCTACAGCGCATGCGCGAGATTGCGATCTGCATTCTGGGTAGCCAGAAACCAGGAAGAGGGACACAGCGGGGGACACAGTGGCTTCAGACGCCCACACCGGAGATGGCCGCGCTCTGCAATCAATTTTAAAGGTAAGATTTCATCTTTATTCATTTACTGTACTCTACTGTAATGTGGGAATAGTATTAGTGTAATTGGCGTTAGCTTAGGATTAGGGGGGTATTTTTATCTCAAAAATGTTTTTGTGGCCGGAACTCCACTTTAAGTATCTGTCTTTCACTACCAGTGATGGTTAGTACAGTCACACAGCATCTCTAAGTCTCCTATGTGGAAAGGAAAGAGAAACAACCTGTCTTCAATCTTTAGCACAAGTATGGCCATTGGCAGATGGTTACGCCACTGTTGTCAAAGACCTTCCCATCCTGGTAGTTCATTCTTGTAAAGGCATCCGTTTCAAGGTATCCCATTCCTGTCATGGGTTCCTGTTCACACCTAAATATATTGTCTCAGACACCCAGTTAGTAACTTTGATATCAGAGGAAAAATTGTACCACCCACAGACACCATCTTTGTCTGAACACTTTGTGTGTAGTTCATTATGTCTCCTGTTTGCGGCATCCTCTAATCACCTAGCTTGGGGTTTCTATAGTCCTTTTGTGGCATTTCTTAAATGACCTTGCTTCTTTATGAACCCTAATAACTGGCAACTAGGTATTAAATCTCCCCCCTCCCCCATTTCCCATCTTTCCAGCACAGGTGTTTTGGGGTGTATATGGCTTCATATTGCCCTCTCAGAGACCATCCAGATTCTGAGACTGTGGTGTTCCAATCCATGTATTAATGGCAATTGTCCATTGAATCCCCTTTTTGTCCACTGTCCTTGGTTGTCTTTTTATTGGGTTGGTCCCCACCATCAACATCAACTTACCCATCACATTTAACCCCCCCCCCCGGAGAAGACTACAGAAGTTGAAACGTGTTGGGGTTTATTCTTCTATTCTAATATAGTTGATCTTTGATTGATGGGTATTCTTATGTTTCTTGATGTGATCACCATGCATACGGATACAACTATGTATTGTTTTTAGCAATTTTGTACAATAAATGTTTTCCGCATTTTATTCATTCTTCTTGTCTTATGATGCCTTAAAAGTCCCATCCATAGTAAATTTTTTCCTCTTTACCAGTTTTTGGGATATGGCACCATTCAGTGGGCATATATGACCTGTCTGACATAACTTATCTAACTTCAATATCATGTACAACTGTAGATGTGATGCACATGTGATCATGGGTATCCAGTGTCCACATGGCGGGGCAGGGAGGGGGGGGGGCAGGTGCCCCCCCCCCCCCCGGAATCTCAACTTCCCCTTTAAAGTGGTTGTTAAGCCACTTTATACTATCCTCTCTGGTCTGTTTAATAATCTTGTGTGCCCATGCCCTTGTGTCTGTGTATGTGTTATATAAAAACGAAGCCGTTCTTTACCAGTTTTCAGAGAGCTGATTGCTGCTCACGTGACCCGCCAGCTCTCTCCTCTGCCTGTCTGACAGCTGCCTGCAGCGGGTGGGGATGAGGATTCCCTGCTGACATGAGTGAGGAGGGGAGGAGGAGAGTCCGAGAGGAGAAGAGAGGTGGCAGGTCACGTGAGTGGCGATCAGCGATCTGAAAAATGGTAAAGAGCGACTTATTTTTCCCCTTTAAAAATAGATACTCGCGAGTCGCGGCATGGGCAGTAACTGACATCAGCAGACCACTGTCCTCAGCACCAGGCCCCAGTGCTATCATTCCAGGAAAGGGGGAGCCTGGGGCAAGGAAATTGAGGAGATTTGTGGCACCTGTGCACAGAGGCATGGCACGTGACGTCACAGCTTGTACTGACGTAATGTTCATGCATGTGCCGCCTGCACAAACCCAAAACAGAGAGGGTCAGCTTTGCTTTTGCATCAGGTTTCTCAAACCTTTGAATGTCCGCGCTTTATGTGATAATGACTAAGCTCCTCTCCTTCATGACATTAAAAAGGGGTGGAGCATGGCTGACCTTAAAATGATGCCCCGCCCTGGAAAAAGTGCATGTGATGTCACCATTATACATGATAGTGAAAATTTTAGAATTTAGAAAATAATAGTTCTTTTTGTTTCTTTGTACAGCGGCTTATTACGGAAACGGAACGTACTTTGCAGTGAACGCCAGTTATTCTGCACAGGACACATACTCCCGTCCGGATGGGAATAGATGCAAGTACATGTACCTGGCCCGTGTGGTCACAGGGGTTTCGTGTGTCGGAAAACAGGGGATGATTGCCCCCCCTCCTAAGAATCCCTCAAACCCCACAGACCTGTATGACAGCGTCTCAGACAATCCGACAAACCCTGTAATGTATGTGATATTCCACGACATCCAGGCCTATCCCGAGTATCTCATCACCTTTACACAATGACCTAATGACCCTTACTATATACTGATAACGGTATACGGGAGTTCTTCCAGCTGGACACAGAGTCTTTACTACGAGTTCATATTACAGTTTTGGTGATTTAATTTCTTAGTCTTCAGAACGGATTATACCACAAATTCTTGCTGTAACAAAAATAAAATTGATATTATAAAGTTGGATAAAGACTTGTTGGTTTGGGGTGGACCTATTGTCTGCCATATCTTTCATGTTAAGTATTATGTATATGTATGTGCTCAGTAATGTGTCAGTGTAACACAGCCAAGTATTTATTACCAAGATAACAGTACTCCCCCGGACAATGCCTTCGTCTTTCTTGCCTTTCTTTCCACAAAGATGGCGCCACTTTCTATAGGCATCATCCAGAGTCACCAACAACTTCCTTTCTGAACTAATATCCTTCTCATATATGAAATGACACATGAGTTTTTGAACTGCCCCTCCCACAATGGGGAGATTTCCTGCAGTAGTTTGTGTCTCTGCCCCTCCCACAATGGTGAGATTTCCTGCAGTAGTTTGTGTCTCTGCCCCTCCCACAATGGTGAGATTTCCTGCAGTACTTTGTGTCTCTGCCCCTCCCACAATGGTGAGATTTCCTGCAGTACTTTGTGTCTCTGCCCCTCCCACAATGGTGAGATTTCCCTGCAGTAGTTTGTGTCTCTGCCCCTCCCACAATGGTAAGATTTCCTGCGGTAGTTTGTGTCTCTGCCCCTCCCACAGTGGTGAGATTTCCTGCAGTAGTTTGTGTCTCTGCCCCTCCCACAATGGTGAGAATTCCTGCAGTAGTTTGTGTCTCTGCCCCTCCCACAATGGTGAGATTTCCTGCAGTAGTTTGTGTCTCTTCCCCTCCCACAATTGTGAGATTTCCTGCAGTAGATTGTGTCTCTGCTCCTCCCACAAGGTGATATCTCCCTGCAGTAAATTGGGTCTCCACTCCTCCCACAATGGTGAGATTTCCATGCAGTGGTTTGTGTCTCTGCCCCTCCCAAAATGGTTAGATTTTCATGTGTAGTGCTACCCCCGCATTAAGTATAATGGGTCACGCACTCTGCCTTTCAACCCCAGGAACAAGCCCCACCCCACTGGCACACCTGGTAATTTTAGAGTGTATGTACCTTTAAGGAACACACTGACACAATGAGACACCAGTTTAACTGTTTTCTGGAATAAAATGAGTAAGCAAACAATTGCATAATTAATATCAAAAATACTTAAATAGCCATTGGTGTGGTGTCACTCCTCTAAACCCCAATAATAGAGGTGGAGCCTAGAAGATTGACACCCAGGTAAATGCCTTATTCACAAACAGTATATGAAATAAAAGAGTGACTATAATGATCATCAGTTGTAACTGCAATAACTATAATCCAGGTATAGCAACCTCAAGCTGTAATCTATTCCTTCCTATTCAAATCACTAATCAGTCTGAATCAACTGGCAGGACTTTATCCTATAACCGGGAGCCCCCTTTAAGGAATATGGAAAGTGTAGTCTCTACTCTGGCAAGGCCTTGCAACTTCTTCACCGGCAGTTGGAGCTCTTTATCACTCTTCTGTGTGATATTTGTAATCCAGGTAATAAGATGTTTGTGAAATCCTAACTGCTGTCAGTGTATTCTGTATGCAGAGGTATACTTGCGGTTACAGCAGTCACCAGGCACTCTTATGTAGCGGCAGTGTCCAAATGTGACGGTCTCATCCACAAACAGAACCTCTCCTTCCGATGCTGCATCACAGGGGATACTCGATGTTCCGCTGTCTCGGTCAGTCAGCTCAGGTCAGCGTCCGTCGGCTCTCCGTTCAGCTCCGATGGATCTGCTACGGCTGTGTAGTTATCAGCATCCGCAACGCTGAGGATGGGCTCCGCTCTAACTAGGCCACATGTACTAGGCCTCAATCACTGACAGTGTCCCAGCACACCTATCAGGCTGGTCTGTCCTCGCTGAGTCCCGGAAGCAAGAGAGAGAGAGAGCATGCTGTGAAGCAGACAAATTTATAGGCTCTGCTCTGGTCCTCCCCTTCCCCCATTGCTCCCTGGGAGTGAAGTTTCCTCAGTCATCCAGATAACAGTCTGCTCTCATTACAGAACTATATTTCCCAGAATCTTGTTCTTCCACTTCCTGTAAGAGGCTGATCTCTTCTGCAAGCAGTCCTAAAGGTGCACAGACAGCCTGAAAGAGCATAGGGCAAGTCTGCATTATCAAAGAATGGCAGTCCACTACACATGCAATGGTTTTTTGTCTCTGCCCCTCCCACAATGGTGAGATTTCCCTGCAGTAGTTTGTGCCTTTGCCCCTCCCACAATGGTGAGATTTCCTGCAGTAGTTTGTGTCTTTGCCCCTCCCACAATAGTGAGATTTCCCCAGAGTAGTTTGTGTCTCTGCCCCTCCCACAATGGTGATATCTCCCTGCAGTAGTTTGTGCCTTTGCCCCTCCCACAATGGTGAGATTTCCTGCAGTAGTTTGTGTATCTTCCCCTCACACAATGGCGAGATTTCCACCCAGTAGTTTGTGTTTATGCCCCTCCCACAATGGTGAGGTTTCCCCCAGTAGTTTGTGTCTCTGCCCCCCCCCCAATGTGGAGATTTCCCTGCAGTAGTTTGTATCTCAGCCCCTCCCACAATGGTGAGATTTCCCGCAGTAGTTTGTGTCTCTGCCCCTCCCACAATAGAGAGATGTCCTGCAGTAGTTGTGTCTCTGCTCCTCCCACAATGGTGAGATTTCCCCCCAGTAAGTATTGATTGAATTATTTACATAGCAGTGGCGGCTGGTGCTCAAAATTTTTTGGGGGGGGGGGGCGCAAACAGAAAAAAGTAATAGGCATTGCTTTGCGGCAAAAAACCCTGTAAAAAATTGCGTGACTTTGAGGTCACAAAAGTGTGAAAGGGGCCTTCAGTAATTAAGGTATAGCGTGCCCCCTTTCAATGCAGAGAGACCAGTGTGCCCCCTTCAATGCAGAGATCATCGTGCCCCCTTTCAATGCACAGTGACCATCGTGCCCCCTTTCAATGCAGAGATGCCCGCGTGCCCCCTTTCAATGCAGAGTGACCAGCGTGCCCCCTTTCAATGCACAGAGACCAGTGTGGTTCTCTCTGCAGGTTCTGCTATAACCTTAGACTTGTGATCTCCCCCAGAAGGGTGCACACAGGGGGGCAGGTACACTTCATAGGACAGATACTGATGATGGGTATTATAGACAGGACAGGTGCTCTACATAGAAGGACAGATACTGGTTGGGATGAGTGGCAGATGGGATGAGTGACAGAAGGCATGAGTGGCAGATGGGATGAGTGGCAGATGGCATGGGTGGCAGATGGCATGGGTGGCAGATGGCATGGGTGGCAGATAGCGTGGGTGGCAGATGGGATGGGTGGCAGATGGGATGAGTGGCAGATGGGATGGGTGGCAGATGGCATGGGTGGCAGAAAGGATGAGTGGCAGATGGGATGAGTGGCAGATGGGATGAGTGGCAGATGGCATGGGTGGCAGATGGGATGGGTGGCAGATGGGATGAGTGGCAGATGGGATGAGTGGCAGATGGGATGGGTGGCAGATAGCATGGGTGGCAGATGGGATGGGTGGCAGATGGGATGAGTGGCAGATAGGATGGTTGGCAGATGGCATGGGTGGCAGATGGGATGAGTGGCAGATGGGATGAATGGCAGATGGGATGAGTGGCAGATGGCATGGGTGGCAGATGGCATTTGTGGCAGATGGGATGGGTGGCAGATGGCATGGGTGGCAGATGGGATGAGTGGCAGATGGGATGAGTGGCAGATGGGATGGGTGGCAGATGGGATGGGTGGCAGATGGGATGAGTGGCAGATAGGATGGGTGGCAGATGGGATGGGTGGCAGATGGGATGAGTGGCAGATGGGACGAGTGGCAGATGGGATGGGTGGCAGATAGCATGGGTGGCAGATGGGATGGGTGGCAGATGGGATGAGTGGCAGATGGGTGGCAGATGGCATGGGTGGCAGATGGGATGAGTGGCAGATGGCATGGGTGGCAGATGGGATGGGTGGCAGATGGGATGGGTGGCAGACGGGATGAGTGGCAGATGGGATGGGTGGCAGATGGGATGGGTGGCAGATAGCATGGGTGGCAGATGGGATGGGTGGCAGATGGGATGGGTGGCAGATAGCATGGGTGGCAGATGGGATGGGTGGCAGATGGGATGAGTGGCAGATGGGATGGGTGGCAGATGGGATGGGTGGCAGATAGCATGGGTGGCAGATGGGATGAGTGGCAGATGGGATGAGTGGCAGATGGGATGGGTGGCAGATGGGATGAGTGGCAGATGGCATGGGTGGCAGATGGCATGGGTGGCAGATGGCATGGGTGGCAGATGGCATGGGTGGCAGACGGGATGAGTGGCAGATAGCATGGGTGGCAGATGGCATGGGTGGCAGACGGGATGGGTGGCAGATGGGATGGGTGGCAGACGGGATGAGTGGCAGACGGGATGGGTGGCAGATGGGATGGGTGGCAGATGGGATGGGTGGCAGATAGGATGGGTGGCAGATAGCATGGGTGGCAGATGGGATGGGTGGCAGATGGGATCAGTGGCAGATGGGATGGGTGGCAGATGGGATGAGTGGCAGATGGCATGGGTGGCAGATGGGATGAGTGGCAGATGGGATGAGTGGTAGATGGCATGGGTGGCAGACGGGATGAGTGGCAGATGGCATGGGTGGCAGACGGGATGAGTGGCAGATGTCATGGGTGGCAGATGGGATGGGTGGCAGATGGGATGGGTGGCAGATGGGATGAGTGGCAGATGGGATCGGTGGCAGATGGGATCGGTGGCAGATGGGATGGGTGGCAGATGGGATGAGTGGCAGATGGGATGAGTGGCAGATGGGATCAGTGGCAGATGGGATCAGTGGCAGATGGGATGGGTGGCAGATGGAATGGGTGGCAGATGGAATGGGTGGCAGATGGGATGGGTGGCAGATGGGATGAGTGGCAGATGGGATGAGTGGCAGATGGGATGGGTGGCAGATGGGATGGGTGGCAGATGGAATGGGTGGCAGATGGAATGGGTGGCAGATAGCATGGGTGGCAGATGGGATGGGTGGCAGATGGGATGGGTGGCAGATGGGATGAGTGGCAGATGGGATGGGTGGCAGATGGGATGGGTGGCAGATGGAATGGGTGGCAGATAGCATGGGTGGCAGATGGGATGGGTGGCAGATGGGATGAGTGGCAGATGGGATGGGTGGCAGATGGGATGGGTGGCAGATGGGATGAGTGGCAGATGGGATGGGTGGCAGATGGGATGGGTGGCAGATGGAATGGGTGGCAGATGGGATGGGTGGCAGATGGGATGGGTGGCAGATAGTATGGGTGGCAGATGGGATGGGTGGCAGATGGGATGGGTGGCAGATGGGATGAGTGGCAGATGGGATGGGTGGCAGATGGGATGGGTGGCAGATGGGATGGGTGGCAGATGGAATGGGTGGCAGATAGCATGGGTGGCAGATGGGATGGGTGGCAGATGGGATGGGTGGCAGATGGGATGAGTGGCAGATGGGATGGGTGGCAGATGGGATGGGTGGCAGATGGAATGGGTGGCAGATAGCATGGGTGGCAGATGGGATGGGTGGCAGATGGGATGGGTGGCAGATGGGATGGGTGGCAGATGGGATGGGTGGCAGATAGCATGGGTGGCAGATGGGATGGGTGGCAGATGGGATGAGTGGCAGATGGCATGGGTGGCAGATGGGATGAGTGGCAGATGGGATGAGTGGTAGATGGGATGGGTGGCAGATGGGATGGGTGGCAGATGGGATGGGTGGCAGATGGGATGAGTGGCAGATGGGATCGGTGGCAGATGGGATCGGTGGCAGATGGGATGGGTGGCAGATGTGATGAGTGGCAGATGGGATGAGTGGCAGATGGGATCAGTGGCAGATGGGATCAGTGGCAGATGGGATGGGTGGCAGATGGAATGGGTGGCAGATGGAATGGGTGGCAGATGGGATGAGTGGCAGATGGGATGGGTGGCAGATGGGATGAGTGGCAGATGGGATGAGTGGCAGATGGGATGGGTGGCAGATGGGATGGGTGGCAGATGGGATGGGTGGCAGATGGAATGGGTGGCAGATAGCATGGGTGGCAGATGGGATGGGTGGCAGATGGGATGGGTGGCAGATGGGATGAGTGGCAGATGGGATGGGTGGCAGATGGGATGGGTGGCAGATGGAATGGGTGGCAGATAGCATGGGTGGCAGATGGGATGGGTGGCAGATGGGATGGGTGGCAGATGGGATGGGTGGCAGATGGGATGAGTGGCAGATGGGATGGGTGGCAGATGGGATGGGTGGCAGATGGAATGGGTGGCAGATGGGATGGGTGGCAGATGGGATGGGTGGCAGATAGTATGGGTGGCAGATGGGATGGGTGGCAGATGGGATGGGTGGCAGATGGGATGAGTGGCAGATGGGATGGGTGGCAGATGGGATGGGTGGCAGATGGAATGGGTGGCAGATAGCATGAGTGGCAGATGGGATGGGTGGCAGATGGGATGGGTGGCAGATGGGATGAGTGGCAGATGGGATGGGTGGCAGATGGGATGGGTGGCAGATGGGATGGGTGGCAGATGGGATGGGTGGCAGATAGCATGGGTGGCAGATGGGATGGGTGGCAGATGGGATGAGTGGCAGATGGCATGGGTGGCAGATGGGATGAGTGGCAGATGGGATGAGTGGTAGATGGCATGGGTGGCAGACGGGATGAGTGGCAGACGGGATGAGTGGCAGATGTCATGGGTGGCAGATGGGATGGGTGGCAGATGGGATGGGTGGCAGATGGGATGAGTGGCAGATGGGATCGGTGGCAGATGGGATCGGTGGCAGATGGGATGAGTGGCAGATGGGATGAGTGGCAGATGGGATGAGTGGCAGATGGGATCAGTGGCAGATGGGATCAGTGGCAGATGGAATGGGTGGCAGATGGAATGGGTGGCAGATGGAATGGGTGGCAGATGGGATGAGTGGCAGATGGGATGGGTGGCAGATGGGATGAGTGGCAGATGGGATGAGTGGCAGATGGGATGGGTGGCAGATGGGATGGGTGGCAGATGGAATGGGTGGCAGATAGCATGGGTGGCAGATGGGATGGGTGGCAGATGGGATGGGTGGCAGATGGGATGGGTGGCAGATGGGATGAGTGGCAGATGGGATGGGTGGCAGATGGGATGGGTGGCAGATGGAATGGGTGGCAGATAGCATGGGTGGCAGATGGGATGGGTGGCAGATGGGATGAGTGGCAGATGGGATGGGTGGCAGATGGGATGGGTGGCAGATGGGATGGGTGGCAGATGGGATGAGTGGCAGATGGGATGGGTGGCAGATGGGATGGGTGGCAGATGGAATGGGTGGCAGATGGGATGGGTGGCAGATGGGATGGGTGGCAGATAGTATGGGTGGCAGATGGGATGGGTGGCAGATGGGATGAGTGGCAGATGGGATGGGTGGCAGATGGGATGGGTGGCAGATGGGATGGGTGGCAGATGGAATGGGTGGCAGATAGCATGAGTGGCAGATGGGATGGGTGGCAGATGGGATGGGTGGCAGATGGGATGGGTGGCAGATGGGATGAGTGGCAGATGGGATGGGTGGCAGATGGGATGGGTGGCAGATGGGATGGGTGGCAGATGGGATGGGTGGCAGATGGGATGGGTGGCAGATAGCATGGGTGGCAGATGGGATGGGTGGCAGATGGGATGGGTGGCAGATGGGATGGAATAGGATGAATGGCAGCAGGGATGAGCACTGCTCTCTCCTGGCTGCCTCTATGAAAGTCAGACTTGTATAAAGTATTCAAAATTTCTACTTGAGTAAAAGTACAAGTGCTCGATCAAAAAGTGACTTGAGTAGAAGTGGAAGTGCTCGCAGAAAAAGTTACTTAAGTAGAAGTACTAAAGTATTCAACATTTTTTTTACTTAAGTATTGCAAGTAGTTTTTTCAAAAAATTTGCTACTTAAGTACTAAAAGTAAAAAGTACCAGTAGTTTTGAAAAAAAAATTCTACTCAAGTACTGAAAGTAGAAGTACAAGTACTGTGTTATGTAGTTATTAAAGAAAGAAGTCAAAAGTTTGAACATCATATTGTTTTTTATTATTTCAAATGATTTATTCAAATGATTAACCTAAAGGACAATCACAATTCCTTAGGCTGTAACTTTTTGTAAACAAAAAACAGATAAAGTCCCTCCCTTCCCCTTTTGAAGCATCCACCTTTTAAAGCCAGGGGTGGTCTCCTTCCTGAGCTTCCTCTCTCTCACAGCCAGGCAGATCACTTGAAGTTGAAGGGCCAGGGGTGGAAGGTGGTGTTTTTGGTTCGTCCATCTTTTCAGCTGATCAAAAGGCAGAACAGGAGCATGCGCAGTCTTCTTAATCGCGGTTTGATTTGATTTGCTCAATTGATGATGATGTGCCAGGCCAGCTTCATCAAACCTACAACGCTTAAAGTGAAAAATGCATCAAAAACTACTAACAAAGTGGCTGTGCTAAAAATGCTAATAAAGTGCCTGCAATTATATATATATATATTCTTCTTGTATTCAAAATCATCGCCCACAGTATCAAAAATAAAGTGACATGTCTGTGCTAAATGCAGTGCAAATTATTCCCACAATGTAAATGTAATTCATATAAAATATATATGACAATACCACAATAAAATAAGTTGTGATTGTGAATAAGTTAGGTGCAAGTTTAAGTGTGTAAACTAAACTTTATAACGAAAAGTCCATAACTGAATTCCAGTGTGCAATCTAAGAAGTGCTGTCACTTGCTGTCAGATGCTTCCACCTTTCTTCTGTCATCTGCTCAGTAAAGTGGTGGACTGGATAGCCTCTCTCTCTGCCTCTCACCTTCGTAGCACTGGCACTGCACTGGTTCAAAAAGCTGTCTATATTATTTTCATTATAAGAACTTGTCAGAACATGCTTCCACCACCTGTCCTTCACATTAGTAGTGCTCATTTGCTTTGCTCATGTCAAGTGCCACTGCCAGTGGCCACTGCAGTGCAGGCACAGCCGCAGAGGCAGAGGCAGGCCGCAGGAAGCACAGGCACCACCACAACACAACACTTATGGTCCATGGACCATGGATGGTCGGATAATCATCATAGCCGTCAGTCTCACTCTTCTTGGTTCAAAAAAGCCACCCATGACCCGTGTGTATATAATATATTAATATTTTATATTGATTATTTGATTCTCAAATGGCACATTTGCCATGGCAAGGATTAGGCCCTCTCCACGGTCCACCTCACTCGCCTCATAGAGAAGAAGATGAGATAACAAAGAAAATGCTCCGAGTCCTGCTCCCGCGTCACAACTCCTCTCAGTAAGGGCCCTAAGGGGTGGAGTCTGAGTGACACACAACACGTTTAGAGGCGGAGACCTCGAGCGGGAAGACGGCAGCACGGCTCCTCCAGTGTGGTCTCTTAACTTGATGATCATGACAGTGATTCCGTGGGCCGCGGCGCGAGCGAGGCTGTGGGATTGATTGAATTGAGTTGTGCTGCCTACTGCTACACACTACCTACTACTAAATTGTGAGTCAGTATATTTTATTTCATTTTTATATATAAAAGCGGTATTGTTGAGCACTCCTAGCCACTAGATCTCCTGGCTGTCACTTTGTCACATGTTGGGGAATCACAGCGGCTCGGCTCCAGAAGTGGCGGGTGTCCCCGTCATCCTGCCAGGGCCGCCAAGAAGTTCATCACCTAATCTTAAGTTATTAATATCTTATGAGGAGAGGACCTATGGGATTAAGAATTGAAATAAATATATATGGCTTTTTGAACCAGTGCAGTCAGTGCCAGTGCCACAGTGCCACCCAGACGCTATCCACCAGTGCCACCACCATTGAGTGTGTTGGTCGGTCACTCGAGCACTGAAGGAGGTGGAAGCATCTGACAAGTGAAGTGACACTTTAGATTTGCACACTGGAATTCATTTATGGACTTTTCGTTATAGATAGGTTTACACACTTCAACTTGTTGCACGCACCTGACCTAACTTATTTCATAACTTATTTTATTGTGATTTTATTGTCATATTTTATATGAATTGAATTTACTGTTACATTGTGGGAATAATATTTTCACTGCATTTAGGCTTTAGCACATTCATGTCACTTTATTTTTGATACTGTGTGGAGTGTGGGCAGGGCACTGGGGGCAGCAATGATATTATATCGATTGCACAGGCACTTTATTCGCACAGCCAAGTTGTGTTTGTTAGTAGTTTCTTGATGCACTTTAAGCGCTGTATCACCATTTATTTTTTTCATATTTTCTTTTTATTGGAAAGATTTGGTATAGCAGCTTTTATTATACACAGCCTTTATTTTCATATGCGCTGATTTACAAATGACATTATACACATTTTTTTGAGCTTTATGTAACCTGCCATCTACTGTTCTGGCAGTGGTAATTTTTTTAAAAGTAACGAGTAACTATGCAGCACAAAAAAAAAATACTTGAGTAGAAGTATCGAAATCATCGAAAAAATGTAGTGAAGTAAAAGTAGAAGTAGGAGAAAAAAATTCTACTCTAGGAAAGTACAGATACCGCATTTCGGTACTTAATTACAGTACTTAAGTAGTTCTACTTCGTTACTATACATCTCTGATGAAAGCACACCCTGCCTGAACGGTAAGCAGCTTCTTCTCTCATCACTCCACATGTGCTTCTTGCAAAACACACAGAGTGAGACCTCCCCCGAGAGCTGCACTGTCGCTGCCTGTGTGTTTCCTCTCACTCTGCAATCTATCTCCATTGTCTGCACACACACACAGACAGGACAGAGAGGACCACACTGAGTCTGTCTGAGGCACTTACCTGTCACTGCTGCTGCTGCTGCTCTCGGGAGTCGGCCAGTCGGGACTCTCTGGAGAGTGGAGTGGAGACAAGACGTCCTCTTCTCTTCTTCCTCCGATGCGTGCCATCCCGGAGCCCGCTCTGACCATCTGACGGCGGGAAGGAGAACGCACCGCCCCCAGCAATGATGTCCTGAATCATAATTGGTCCAGGCTGGAGTCTGGACCAATCATGATCCAAGACATCACAAAAGGGGGTGGTGTAGCGCAATGCTCTGCGCTACAGTTACGCCCCAGAAGGCCGCCAATCGGCGCCTCTGCGGGTGGAAAACCCCACCCCCCCATAGGCACCAATGAGGCGGGGTGGTGTAGCGCAATGCTCTGCGCTACAGTTACGCCCCAGAAGGCCGTCCATTGGCGCCTCTGCGGGTGGAAAACCCCACCCCCCATAGGCACCAATGAGGCGGGCGCCCCTTGTGGGCAAAAATTTTTTTATTTTTTTTTTTTTATTTTTTTTTTCTTTTTCTTTTTTTTGGGGGGGGGGGGGCGCCCCTGCGCCCCCTATGGGCCGGCCGCCACTGTTACATAGTGATTCTAATGTTCACAAAACCCATACTGACTCAATTAATTTCTGTGAAAACCATGATACAGCATATAAACAAAGTATAAATAAAGTGCCCAGTGCAATCTATCTGAGTGCATTTATACAGGAGCATCTCAAAAAATCTGAATATCATTAAAAAGGTTTTTTTATTTCAGTAATTCATTTCAAAAAGGTAAACTCATAAATGTTATATACTGTAAATGTATTACACACAGAGTGAGAGATTTCCAGCATTTTTTTCTTTTTATTTTGATGATTATGGCTTTCAGCGAGTGACACCCCAAAATTCAGCATCTCAGAAAATTTGAATATTACATAAGACCAATAAAAAAAACAAAACAAAAAAAAAGGATTTTTAATCCAGAAATGTTGTCTTAGTGAAAAGTCTGTCCATGTACAGTATAGGAGAAGTCTGTCCATGTACAGTATAGGAGAAGTCTGTCCATGTACAGTATAGGGGGAGAAGTCTGTCCATGTACAGTATAGGATGAGAAGTCTGTCCATGTACAGTATAGGAGAAGTCTGTCCATGTACAGTATAGGGGGAGAAGTCTGTCCATGTACAGTATAGGGGGAGAAGTCTGTCCATGTACAGTATAGGATGAGAAGTCTGTCCATGTACAGTATAGGAGAAGTCTGTCCATGTACAGTATAGGAGAAGTCTGTCCATGTACAGTATAGGATGAGAAGTCTGTCCATGTACAGTATAGGAGGAGAAGTCTGTCCATGTACAGTATAGGATGAGAAGTCTGTCCATGTACAGTATAGGGGGAGAAGTCTGTCCATGTACAGTATAGGATGAGAAGTCTGTCCATGTACAGTATAGGAGGAGAAGTCTGTCCATGTACAGTATAGGAGGAGAAGTCTGTCCATGTACAGTATAGGGGGAGAAGTCTGTCCATGTACAGTATAGGATGAGAAGTCTGTCCATGTACAGTATAGGATGAGAAGTCTGTCCATGTACAGTATAGGAGGAGAAGTCTGTCCATGTACAGTATAGGAGGAGAAGTCTGTCCATGTACAGTATAGGGGGAGAAGTCTGTCCATGTACAGTATAGGGGGAGAAGTCTGTCCATGTACAGTATAGGAGAAGTCTGTCCATGTACAGTATAGGGTGAGAAGTCTGTCCATGTACAGTATAGGAGGAGAAGTCTGTCCATGTACAGTATAGGAGGAGAAGTCTGTCCATGTACAGTATAGGGGGAGAAGTCTGTCCATGTACAGTATAGGAGGAGAAGTCTGTCCATGTACAGTATAGGAGAAGTCTGTCCATGTACAGTATAGGAGAAGTCTGTCCATGTACAGTATAGGAGGAGAAGTCTGTCCATGTACAGTATAGGAGGAGAAGTCTGTCCATGTACAGTATAGGATGAGAAGTCTGTCCATGTACAGTATAGGATGAGAAGTCTGTCCATGTACAGTATAGGGGGAGAAGTCTGTCCATGTACAGTATAGGAGGAGAAGTCTGTCCATGTACAGTATAGGAGGAGAAGTCTGTCCATGTACAGTATAGGAGGAGAAGTCTGTCCATGTACAGTATAGGGGGAGAAGTCTGTCCATGTACAGTATAGGAGGAGAAGTCTGTCCATGTACAGTATAGGAGGAGAAGTCTGTCCATGTACAGTATAGGGGGAGAAGTCTGTCCATGTACAGTATAGGAGGAGAAGTCTGTCCATGTACAGTATAGGAGGAGAAGTCTGTCCATGTACAGTATAGGGGGAGAAGTCTGTCCATGTACAGTATAGGAGGAGAAGTCTGTCCATGTACAGTATAGGATGAGAAGTCTGTCCATGTACAGTATAGGAGGAGAAGTCTGTCCATGTACAGTATAGGAGGAGAAGTCTGTCCATGTACAGTATAGGGGGAGAAGTCTGTCCATGTACAGTATAGGAGGAGAAGTCTGTCCATGTACAGTATAGGATGAGAAGTCTGTCCATGTACAGTATAGGAGGAGAAGTCTGTCCATGTACAGTATAGGAGGAGAAGTCTGTCCATGTACAGTATAGGGGGAGAAGTCTGTCCATGTACAGTATAGGAGGAGAAGTCTGTCCATGTACAGTATAGGAGGAGAAGTCTGTCCATGTACAGTATAGGATGAGAAGTCTGTCCATGTACAGTATAGGAGGAGAAGTCTGTCCATGTACAGTATAGGGGGAGAAGTCTGTCCATGTACAGTATAGGGGGAGAAGTCTGTCCATGTACAGTATAGGAGGAGAAGTCTGTCCATGTACAGTATAGGAGGAGAAGTCTGTCCATGTACAGTATAGGGGGAGAAGTCTGTCCATGTACAGTATAGGGGGAGAAGTCTGTCCATGTACAGTATAGGGGGAGAAGTCTGTCCATGTACAGTATAGGAGGAGAAGTCTGTCCATGTACAGTATAGAAGTCTGTCCATGTACAGTATAGGAGGAGAAGTCTGTCCATGTACAGTATAGGATGAGAAGTCTGTCCATGTACAGTATAGAAGTCTGTCCATGTACAGTATAGGAGGAGAAGTCTGTCCATGTACAGTATAGGAGAAGTCTGTCCATGTACAGTATAGGAGGAGAAGTCTGTCCATGTACAGTATAGGATGAGAAGTCTGTCCATGTACAGTATAGGAGGAGAAGTCTGTCCATGTACAGTATAGGGGGAGAAGTCTGTCCATGTACAGTATAGGATGAGAAGTCTGTCCATGTACAGTATAGGAGGAGAAGTCTGTCCATGTACAGTATAGGATGAGAAGTCTGTCCATGTACAGTATAGGAGGAGAAGTCTGTCCATGTACAGTATAGGAGGAGAAGTCTGTCCATGTACAGTATAGGGGGAGAAGTCTGTCCATGTACAGTATAGGAGGAGAAGTCTGTCCATGTACAGTATAGGAGGAGAAGTCTGTCCATGTACAGTATAGGAGGAGAAGTCTGTCCATGTACAGTATAGGGGGAGAAGTCTGTCCATGTACAGTATAGGAGGAGAAGTCTGTCCATGTACAGTATAGGGGGAGAAGTCTGTCCATGTACAGTATAGGAGGAGAAGTCTGTCCATGTACAGTATAGGATGAGAAGTCTGTCCATGTACAGTATAGGAGGAGAAGTCTGTCCATGTACAGTATAGGAGGAGAAGTCTGTCCATGTACAGTATAGGGGGAGAAGTCTGTCCATGTACAGTATAGGAGGAGAAGTCTGTCCATGTACAGTATAGGGGGAGAAGTCTGTCCATGTACAGTATAGGATGAGAAGTCTGTCCATGTACAGTATAGGGGGAGAAGTCTGTCCATGTACAGTATAGGAGGAGAAGTCTGTCCATGTACAGTATAGGAGGAGAAGTCTGTCCATGTACAGTATAGAAGTCTGTCCATGTACAGTATAGGAGGAGAAGTCTGTCCATGTACAGTATAGGAGGAGAAGTCTGTCCATGTACAGTATAGAAGTCTGTCCATGTACAGTATAGGAGGAGAAGTCTGTCCATGTACAGTATAGGAGGAGAAGTCTGTCCATGTACAGTATAGGATGGGAAGTCTGTCCATGTACAGTATAGGGGGAGAAGTCTGTCCATGTACAGTATAGGATGGGAAGTCTGTCCATGTACAGTATAGGAGGAGAAGTCTGTCCATGTACAGTATAGGATGAGAAGTCTGTCCATGTACAGTATAGGAGGAGAAGTCTGTCCATGTACAGTATAGGAGGAGAAGTCTGTCCATGTACAGTATAGGATGAGAAGTCTGTCCATGTACAGTATAGGAGGAGAAGTCTGTCCATGTACAGTATAGGGGGAGAAGTCTGTCCATGTACAGTATAGGAGAAGTCTGTCCATGTACAGTATAGGAGGAGAAGTCTGTCCATGTACAGTATAGGATGAGAAGTCTGTCCATGTACAGTATAGGAGGAGAAGTCTGTCCATGTACAGTATAGGATGAGAAGTCTGTCCATGTACAGTATAGGGGGAGAAGTCTGTCCATGTACAGTATAGGAGGAGAAGTCTGTCCATGTACAGTATAGGATGAGAAGTCTGTCCATGTACAGTATAGGAGGAGAAGTCTGTCCATGTACAGTATAGGAGGAGAAGTCTGTCCATGTACAGTATAGGAGGAGAAGTCTGTCCATGTACAGTATAGGAGGAGAAGTCTGTCCATGTATAGTATAGGGGGAGAAGTCTGTCCATGTACAGTATAGGATGAGAAGTCTGTCCATGTACAGTATAGGAGGAGAAGTCTGTCCATGTACAGTATAGGGGGAGAAGTCTGTCCATGTACAGTATAGGGGGAGAAGTCTGTCCATGTACAGTATAGGATGAGAAGTCTGTCCATGTACAGTATAGGAGAAGTCTGTCCATGTACAGTATAGGATGAGAAGTCTGTCCATGTACAGTATAGGAGGAGAAGTCTGTCCATGTACAGTATAGGGGGAGAAGTCTGTCCATGTACAGTATAGGAGAAGTCTGTCCATGTACAGTATAGGAGGAGAAGTCTGTCCATGTACAGTATAGGATGAGAAGTCTGTCCATGTACAGTATAGGATGGGAAGTCTGTCCATGTACAGTATAGGGGGAGAAGTCTGTCCATGTACAGTATAGGATGAGAAGTCTGTCCATGTACAGTATAGGAGGAGAAGTCTGTCCATGTACAGTATAGGAGGAGAAGTCTGTCCATGTACAGTATAGGATGGGAAGTCTGTCCATGTACAGTATAGGGGGAGAAGTCTGTCCATGTACAGTATAGGGGGAGAAGTCTGTCCATGTACAGTATAGGAGAAGTCTGTCCATGTACAGTATAGGATGAGAAGTCTGTCCATGTACAGTATAGGAGAAGTCTGTCCATGTACAGTATAGGATGAGAAGTCTGTCTATGTACAGTATAGGAGGAGAAGTCTGTCCATGTACAGTATAGGGGGAGAAGTCTGTCCATGTACAGTATAGGAGAAGTCTGTCCATGTACAGTATAGGAGGAGAAGTCTGTCCATGTACAGTATAGGGGGAGAAGTCTGTCCATGTACAGTATAGGGGGAGAAGTCTGTCCATGTACAGTATAGGATGAGAAGTCTGTCCATGTACAGTATAGGAGGAGAAGTCTGTCCATGTACAGTATAGGAGGAGAAGTCTGTCCATGTACAGTATAGGAGGAGAAGTCTGTCCATGTACAGTATAGGGGGAGAAGTCTGTCCATGTACAGTATAGGATGAGAAGTCTGTCCATGTACAGTATAGGAGGAGAAGTCTGTCCATGTACAGTATAGGAGGAGAAGTCTGTCCATGTACAGTATAGGAGGAGAAGTCTGTCCATGTACAGTATAGGGGGAGAAGTCTGTCCATGTACAGTATAGGAGGAGAAGTCTGTCCATGTACAGTATAGGAGGAGAAGTCTGTCCATGTACAGTATAGGAGGAGAAGTCTGTCCATGTACAGTATAGGAGGAGAAGTCTGTCCATGTACAGTATAGGAGGAGAAGTCTGTCCATGTACAGTATAGGAGGAGAAGTCTGTCCATGTACAGTATAGGATGAGAAGTCTGTCCATGTACAGTATAGGAGGAGAAGTCTGTCCATGTACAGTATAGGAGGAGAAGTCTGTCATGTACAGTATAGGGGGAGAAGTCTGTCCATGTACAGTATAGGATGAGAAGTCTGTCCCATGTACAGTATAGGAGGAGAAGTCTGTCCATGTACAGTATAGGAGGAGAAGTCTGTCCATGTACAGTATAGGAGGAGAAGTCTGTCCATGTACAGTATAGGGTGAGAAGTCTGTCCATGTACAGTATAGGATGAGAAGTCTGTCCATGTACAGTATAGGAGGGAAGTCTGTC